>NC_141376.1:27197044-27797044 GCF_017979445.1 Akebia trifoliata
CATTCTTCAGACTTACTTCTTCTCTCTTGGCCAAGACTGGCAGTTTTGGTGGTGAAAACCTCATTAGGGACCGTCACTTTGGTAAAAGGAGGGCTAGGAGGTTTATGATTGACTGATCCGATGAGAAGGATTGGGTCAAACAAGAGTTGAGTATTGGATACCATGTTCAAAGTCTGAGGAGGTTGGTAACTGGGTAGAGGGTTGGTAGTAACATTCGGTTGCTCAGGGGCAGGGACAGTAACTTTTTTGGCATCGATGAGGTCTTGAACTGTATGACGAAGAGCGACACAACGATCAGTAAGATGACCGAGATTTTGGTGAAACTCACAAAATAGGTCAGGATTGTGAGAAGTGGGGAGTGGATTTGGTAAAGGTCGAGGTTGGAGAGGTGCAATGAGCCCTTTACTTAATAGTTTTTGAAGGACAATGCTCAAAGGCATCTCAAGATTGGTGAATTTCCTTCGCGGTCGAGGTTGATTAGGGTTAACTTGGTTACTAGGCAAGATAGTAGATTGGACGGGTGTAGTAGACGTATTGGCTACATAGGCGTGATCAGTACTAGACCTAGAATTGGTAAAAGGCTTTTTGAACTTGTTGTCAGAAGGATTGGAAAGGATTCCGGAAGCGAAAACATCTTCCAATTGGCTACCAGCTTGCAATAGAGACTCGAATGTAGGAAGGTATTGGGAAACTAGATGTCGGGCATACCCTTGCGAGAGGTTTTTTAAGATAATAGCCACTTGTTCTTTCTCTGAAGGTCTATCCCACATTTGTACAGTCTTGGCCCTCCAGCGACCAATGAAATCAGTGAATGTCTCCTCATTTTTCTGTTTAGTTGCTTCCAAATCCCTTCTTGAGGTCTCAATCTCAGTACTGTATTTACTGATGCCAGAAGGCCTTTGACATGTTTTCCCATGTACCCACAGTAACTGGATCTTGAGATATTAACCAACGTAGTGCTGATCCCGATAGAGTTCTTTGGAACAACAATGTCATTTGTTCGTCGCTGAGCCCCATAATGCGCATGTTGGTAACATACACCTTAAGATGTGTTTTTGCACACCCTGTCCCACTGAACTTGTCCATTTCAGGCATCACAAACTTCTCTGGCAAATGGATTCTAGGGATGCGATTTAAAGCTTCAATGCCTGCTGCAATTTCATCAATACCCTTTATACTTTTCATCGCTGACTCTAATTGAGACATTCTATTAGATAATGTCGGATTCTCATCAACATACTCTTCATCTCCGTCGAGCTCGAAGACTTCACGTGGACGTTTCTCTTCAACCTTTTTCCCCTTTAAGTCATCTAGGGGACTTCCCGTTGATTCTGAGTTCTGTTCTAACATTTCCACTTTGCCTTTTATATTGCTGATATCATTGGCAAAGGCTGCCAAGATCTTACGGATCTCTGTGAGCTCAGATTCTGAAGCCACCTCTGCTTTGTTGACTTGGTACTGTGGTTCTTTCTAATCGACTGGACTTACGACTCCAACTAGGAGGTGGACGCTTGAGTTTGGGCGCAATGATAATCCTATATGACCCCATCAAAGGTAGATTTAGTCAATTTCGGTATTAACCCCTTGATAACATTTTTAAGAATCCTGAGATTTTATTGAATATATCATTTGTAAATCATTTTTCCTTCATTCTCTTTTCTTCTAGAAAACATTTTTTTTTTTGAAAAATCTTGTTCTTATGGAAACACTTTTTCTGAAAAATATATATATATTTTTTAGAGAACATTTCTTCTAGAAAATACTTTCCTTTTGTAAATCATTTCTCTTCTTTAAAAATGGGTTGAAACCCGAATTTAGAAAAGAATTTGATTTCCATTTTGATCTAAATGGCCCGACCCATCATGATTATTGGATCGAGATGGACTGGGTCATTATAAATTATTTCAAAAAATGGATTCTTTATTGGGTCGGTGCACCCATTTTAATTTTCAAAAAGAAAATTTTTTTATCCTTGAGGACAACCATACATTCTTGATCTCATCATTCACATCACTCATATACATTCATCAATCACATGCATTCATTCAATAAACAACCCGAGAACACCCACGATAAGTTCGAGTCGTGACTTACTAGGAAGGTTTCTAGACTCTAAGCTTACTACGTGCAATGCATTTTTATCTGGCCACCTTGCCCAAGCACACCTATATACCTTTCGATACGTGGTGACTTGGTTTGATATACCGTATAGGTGATAATCTAAAACCTCAATTCACTTCTCCGAAGCCAAAAACAGCCAGTTTGATCTCCAGTTGAGAGGTGGCGCACAATGCTGAGCAAGGGCCCACTTAAATACCTCTCGTTTTGAATAGACGTAGTCTATCCCCCTCGTACAGTAGGGTACAGCGGGGCAAGATCTTGCTTAAGCACCGGTTTTGACCAAGAAGTGCAATTGATATACTTAGACTATCTTTTATACCTACGGGTACGAGTCAAGAGTTGTAGCTTTCATAAATGGTTTGGCATCCCACGAGAGAACCGACCACGTACTAGTACTACGTTGGCAATCTGGACATGTGACTGTGTGGCTTACAATAGGTCAAAGGCTCAGGTCGCTCCAGCCTGGGTGTATCAACATACTTCTCAGAATCACCTGATCAGATGGTATTGATGCCCCCAGTTTGATATACCCTAAGGTACGTGACTGGAGTTGTGGGTTTCATGAATGACGTCGCATCTCCGAAGAGACCGGGCCACGCACTAGTGCCACGTTGGCTAAATGGGACGTGTAAGTGAGTAAAATAGTAAACGTGCATGTGGTGATGTGTGCAAAACAGGGTGGGGTGTGCCCGGGACCTTTTTCAAACAAATGGGCCCATGGATCCAATCAAACCAATCATACATTTAATCAAAACCAAAATCATTCAAATCATATGAATATTCAATTAAGATCACATTATTCCCATCACATAAGCACATTACATTACGATCAACATCAATCATGTATTTCAAGCAAGATCATGGTAAATTAATCAAAATATGGCATATGATAATGATCAAACAAACATTGCAATAGGCATAATTTTTATAATTTTTAAGGTCCAATCAATGATCACTTTTGGGTGATCCAAAATAAATCGAGATTCCAATAGGTGTTACATTGATGATAGAATGACAATGGTTGAGATGAGCTCACTCTTGAACATTAATTGTGCCAACATTAGATAAATTCAGATTTTCTGTGAATTAGGAAAATACAATCTGAACTTGCATCGATGATATCTAAGGCTCCCGATAATGAAATTGAGTGACCTCAAATTTTAAATTAATCTACTCGATGAGATCTACATTTTATTAATAGGTGTCCAGACTTAATTCTCACCAGAATGTTCTGTAAAAACGTTTTAACGTTGCTGTCCCAACTTTCATTCAGAAATAATTCCAGATTTACAGATTGAACTTGCATCGATGATATCTAAGGCTTCCGATAACGAAATTGAGTGAACTCAGATTCTAAATTAATCTACTCGACGAGATCTATGTTTTATTAAAGGCTCCCAGACTTAATTCTCACTAAAATATTCTCTAAAAAAGTTTTAACATTGCTGTCCCAACTTTCATTCAGAAATAATTCCAGATTTACAGATTGAACTTGCATCGATGATATCTAAGGCTTCCGATAACGAAATTGAGTGAACTCAGATTCTAAATTAATCTACTCGACGAGATCTATGTTTTATTAAAAGGCTCCCAGACTTAATTCTCACTAGAATATTCTCTAAAAACGTTTTAATATTTCTATCCAACCTTCATCATTCCATCATTTTCATAGGTCAATTTGAATCTTTCATTATTTAGGGGTCATCAAAAAGTGATCCTTAATTGGAAAAAAAAATGCAATACCCAACATCATCTACAATCAAGACAAAAAATAAATAAACAGAAAAAATAAATAAAATAAATCCAACTAAATAATAAAAAAAAAAACTAGGTCATCTTGGCAATGCTCCCATACTTGGGGTTTTTCAAGTTTGATTCTCAATAGTCCCCAGCGGAGTCGCCACTGAAAGCGCCCTCGATCCGCGGGGTGCGCGGATCCACTTTTGACCCTTGAGGTTTGGGAGTCGCCACCTAGTTATTGTGGTCTAGGAACCAAACTGACTCTAACAAGGATAAAAAGAACTAATCTACCACAAAAAATCTGAATTCGGGGATCATGTTACGGGGTTGGAAGGTGTTAGGCACCAACCCCACCCGGCCAAAGCCGGTCTCTACTAACTTCCCAAATATATCACATTGCTAAAAACCTAGATAAAAATAAAAAAATTACATACCTTTCCGATAGCAAAGATTTTGTTCCCTCAGATCTGATAAAAAGTGCTCCTTGTACTGTACTCCCTTGCTTCGTTCTGTCTCCGGATTTGACTTTGGATCTCCTAGATCAAGGTATCTCATTGTTTTTGGATCTGAACTCTTCAAGTTTGTTGCGGATTTAGGGGTGTTTTTGGAGGGATTTTATGTATTTTCTAGACTAAAATTGAAGGAGGGATGTTAGGTAAGGAGTTGGGGCTCCAAAACTAGGGTTTATGGGGGGCTAGGGGAGCTTCTAGACCTACTTCTCTTAGGGTTTATGATTTGATACGAAAATAGGGTGTGAGCACCTCTATTTATAGAATTTTTTTAAGGTTGATTTGGATAGAGTTAGTGTTTAATTAGAGATCTTTTAATTAGAGTTGTGTTAGTTAGACTTATTTTAGGTAGAATTGTGTTTTAATTAGAATTGTTTTAGGTAGAATTGTTTTTAAGTTAGAACTCTATTAGATAGAGTTATTATTTAATTAGAATTCTATTATGACTTTTGGTCTTATTTGATTGACTTTTAATGTTTTGACTTTAGTCTTAATTGATTGACTTTTAATATTTTGACTTCAGTCTTGCTTAATTGACTTTAATTTTGACTTTAGTCTCACTTGATTGACTTTAATACTTTGACTACAGTCTTGCTTGATTGACTTTAAATTTTGGAGAACCTCCTTCTATTATTTCTTTCTTTGGACCCCTAAATGGAGGGGTCCTTAAAGAAATATCCCACGAACCCTCAATAATTTTACCCGAAAGTCCGATTGATCTATTTTTAGGTTCAAAATTTTAAATTAATTTCATCAATGTTTCACTTTAATTATTTAATATTTTATTTATTAATTTCGAATTTTTTAATTATGAAAATTGTGAAATTACCGTTTTACCCCCGGAGAGGACTTTTCACGTTTCAAGTCAATTTTTAATGTTCTAGGATGTTTTAGAATCGGTTTTTCGTAAGGAATTCAATGAGAATGTTGGTTTGTGTCATTTATGAAAATTTTTATGTGAAATGATTGTGAACTTTATGAGGGGCATTTTTGTAATTTTTTCAAATTCTGTTAAAATTGGTGAAATGATTTATTTGGTTCCGATTTGTTATTTTATGTGTTCGAGAGAGTTTTCCTAAGTGTAACGTAGGCTCTAGGGTTGTTTTGAGGTTAGGGGTATTTTGGTAATTTAGTAATTTTTTAGTGATTTTTATCGTGAAGTTTCTTTTTGGTCTGTAAGATTATGATTTCTATGTTTCTGGGGTCGTATTTTCCTAGCGTAGCGTTGTTTCTAAGGTTTTGTCAATTCGAGATACCTCATCCGGATTTCTGAAACACATCTGGTAATAAAATAAAGCAATGGAATACACATCCATCATTGAGAATCATTACAATCGGATTGACGAGTTGATTAATCAGGCGAGTGCAAAAATGGGGTGTCTACAATGATGAATATAAAAGAACTCGAAGGCTTGTGAGTACCGCTTGATTCGTTCCGTTTCTAGTCTTTTCATCCCCCCTACTCGTCACTACTCGACCTAGAAATTTACGTACGCTTAGGATCGCTACATCTTACACCTGACTTAGCAAGCACGTACGCATAGGTTCGTTACACAATTCGATAACTTAGAGACCTCGCTACGCTAGAAAAATATAACTTTAGAACTTAGAAATACTCACATAGTGATTGAAAGAAAACTCACGCTGAAATTCTTAAAAATCTGTAAAAATTACAAAAATGACTAAAATACCCTTCATAAATTTCTGATGTCCGAAAAGTCTCAAAAGTACCCCCATTGCACTCATAACGTGATTTCGAGTCTAACGGGACCCAAATCGATGAAAACAGAGAAATTGGTAAAAATTTGTAAAAAATCATCAAAATGATGAAAATACCCCTCATAAATTTCGGATGTCCGAAACGTCTCAAAAGTACCTCCATTGCACTCATAATGTGATTTCGAGTTTAACGAGACCCAAATCGATGAAAACAGAGAAATTCAAGAAAAATCGTTAAAAATCGTAAAAATGACCAAAATGCCCCTTAACATCTAACTCTAACATAGAGACCTTGATCCCTAGGAAAATAAAATTCAAATAAAAAAATTAAATTTAAATAAAATTCAAATTGAAAATTAAACTAAAATCCAAAATTTAAAATTAATTTACAATCGTAAAATCAAATTAAATTTCAATACAAAATAAAAATTACATTTTCAAGAAACCGATTAAAATACAAAATCAAAATCAAAATCAAATTGAAAATCAAGTTAAAAATTACTCAACCAACTAAAATGCAAAATGAATTAAAATTTAAATCAATCAACCAAATCGACCAACAAAATGTAATTAACAAATTAAAATCCATTCGATCACATTTAAATCGAAATCCAATCAACCGACCAATTAAAAATTAAAATAAATTTAAATTTCAAATTAAAATACAAATTAATCAACCCTTTCAAAATTTAAATTAAAAAAAAAAATTTTAATTCAAATTAAACAATTAAAACTCAAATTAAAATCGAATCACCCGACCAATTAAACTGTAAAAATAAAACCGAACGATTAATCAATCAAAAATCAAAATCAAATCAACCAACAACCAAATTTAATATCAAAATTTAAATTAAATTCTAATTGAAATTCAAAATTTAAAACCAAATACAAATTCAAATGTAATTTAAAACATCGAATTAAATTTCAAATCAAAATGTCGACTAAAATAAAAAAATAAAAAAATAAAAATTCGAAATCAACCAATCGGAAGGAAAATTAAATCGACAAATCTTGACTCATTGGCGGAGAGTTACCGTAGTACGAGTAGCGTAGGATCCCCCTCTCTCATGCTTTTAAAAAAAAAAACAAAAAAAAAAAAGACGTTTCTTCTTCGTCTTCCCCACGTTCTTCCCCACTTCTTCTCCTTCAAAAACCACCCACATTCTTCATTCTCTCTCCCTTGATCTTTCCCATCAACCCACGTCCTCCACCCTTCTTCTTCTTCACAAGAAAAACCAGCAACTCTCCACTCCATAACCTCCCTCCTCCAGCTGTTGCCATGCCCCCACGTTGGACAGCAACCATGTTCCATCTCTTCTCTCCCATCTATCCATAACAGCCCACACAACTCTCTCTCTCTCACCCACATTTCATAGAGGAACCACTATAAAAGAGGGGAAGGAGAACAAAAGGGGAGGAGGAAAAACCGTTTTTTTGAGCTGCCATTGAAGAAAAAAAAACCTGCAACTCTTCTTCTCCATTTAAAAATCTGTTGTAGCCTCCCTCATCTTCACTTCATCTCCCTCCCTCCAAATCCGTCCTTGTTGTCCCACGTTCTTTTAAAAAAAAAAAGAAAAAAAGAAAAAACGTTTTCATGGTTGACAGCCATTAAAAAAAAAATCAGCAACTCATCTCTCTCTCTCACGTCTTTGATCTCCACGTTTCCTTCTCTAATATTCCTTCCTCTCTCTTCTTTGCACCACTACCCTTCCCTATCTTCTTCCTCCCCATAAATTAGAAAGAAAAAAAAAAACATTTTTTGGGCTGCCTCCATTAAAAAACAGCACCCCTTCATGTCCATAAAAAAAACAGCAACTTCTTATTCTCTATATAACTTGCAACATTGCTGATTCCTAAACGCACCTAACCTTATTGTAACGCTTCAACTCTTCTGTGAAGCTTCATTACATGTCCAAATACAGCCCCTTAAAACGTTTTACATCGTCTTCTTAACTCACTGTCCATTCCATCACCTCCATTAAATCTGCAACACAGTAACGTTCAGCTATTGCTACAGCCCTATAACAGCCCCTTATCATTTCTCTTTCACGTTCCTCACATCCTATAACATCTTCTCCATCTCCATGCCTTTCTCTAGTTTTTGTAAAATCCCCACTTAGGTGAGTTTATTTTTTTTAGTTCTTATTTATTTCTATTTGTTTTTATTTTTCTTTTTTTTCTCTCTTTTCATGTTCTCCTCGGTTTATTTTTCATATATGGGTAGGATTAAGGATGTAGTGTTTCTGTAATTTTTCTCTTTTGTTTATGTTGCTTATTGGTAGGATAGAGGTTATATATATTTTAGGTTTTTTTTTAATTTTTAATTTTTTTTTTTATTTTTAATTTTTATTTTTTGAATCAATTCACCGATTTTTAGGGTAGGCGTGGCACTATGGCAATCTTTACGATTTCGAATTATTAGTGGATCGATTCGCAAATTTTGTTGATAAATTTATTGGTTAACTTGTTAACATCAAGAGAGTGAACCGGCTCATTGTTGATATTTATCCGGTCGATTTGTCGATTTATGATGTTATTGGGCCAACCCGCTAACATTGATATTAATCAACTCACTAATATGTGGATTAATTCATGAATTTTGGTACACGTGGAGGGTAAAGAAATCGATTTTTTTTATCAAGATTGGTGAGTTGACTCGCTGATTTTGGGGCTATTGAGAATGCGAATCGAATTTTTTAAAATTAGACACGTGGGTTAAATCACCGATTTAATACACGTGGCGACTCCAAAAAAAATTATGATTCTTATGATATAAAAATTGCGAGTCGACTCGCTGATTTTGGGGCCATTGAGAATGCAAATCGAATTTTTTAAAAATTAAACACGTGGGTTAAATCACCGATTTAATACACGTGGCGACTCCAAAAAAAAATTATGATTCTTATGATATAAAAATTGCGAGTCGACTCGCTGATTTTGGGGCCATTGAGAATGCGAATCGAATTTTTTAAAAATTAAACACGTGGGTTAAATCACCGATTTAATACACGTGGCGACTCCAAAAAAAATTATGATTCTTATGATATAAAAATTGCGAGTCGACTCGTTGATTTTGGGGCCATTGACAATGCGAATCGAATTTTTTAAAAATTAAACACGTGGGTTAAATCACCGATTTAATACACGTGGCGACTCCAAAAAAAAAATTATGATTCTTATGATATAAAAATTGCGAGTCGACTCGTTGATTTTGGGGCCATTGAGAATGCGAATCGAATTTTTTAAAAATTAGACACGTGGGTTAAATCACCGATTTAATACACGTGACGATTCCAAAAAACAATTATGATTCTTATGATATAAAAATTGCGAGTCGACTCGCTGATTTTGGGGCCATTGAGAATGCGAATCGAATTTTTTAAAAAATTAGGCGCGTGGGTTAAATCACCAATTTAATACACGTGGCGATTCCAAAAAAAAGTAGGATTCTTATGATATAAAAATTGCAAGTCGACTCGCTGATTTTGGGGCCATTGAGAATGCGAATCGAATTTTTTAAAAAAATTAGGCACGTGGGTTAAATCACCGATTTAGTACACGTGGCGATTCCAAAAAAATTAGGATTCTTATGATATAAAAATTGCGAGTCGACTCGCTGATTTTGGGGCCATTGAGAATGGGAATCGAATTTTTTTAAAATTAGGCACGTGGATTAAATCACCAATTTAATACACGTGGTGACTCCAAAAAAAAAATTAGGATTCTTTTGAGTAACAAATTGCGAGTCGACTCGCTGATTTTTTGGGACATTGAAAATTTGAATCGATTTTATTTTAAAATTAAACACGTGGTTAACTCACCGATTTAATACATGTGGCAAGTCAAAATTTGTGAGTTAACCCATTGAATTTAATGCACGTAATGGTTCAAAAATCGAATCTCTTTGATAAAATATTGTCAATGAGCCAATTCACAAATCTTATATACGCGGCATTGAAAATCGATTTCGTATTGTTCAAAATATGATGAATTGATCCATTAATTTTTGGTGTCATGTATGCCTCATTAAATCATGTATTATTTTAATCGTAGGATTTGTTTAGTAAATCCGATGCAATTTGATGAAGATTGGGCCTTAGTTTGACTTTTAATCTTTGAATGTTGACCATAGGATAATTTTTTATTGCAGTAGAGACTGATCATCTTGATTAGGCGAATTCGGTGCCTAACACCTTCCGAAATCCGTAACCTGACCCCTTATCCATTTCTCTGATCCACGGACCGACCCATATCCATTTGGAGTTAATTTTGGTTCCTAGACCTAAACTAGGTGGCGACTCCCTATTCTTTTAAAATCCCCGAGATACGTAGATCGGACCCCTAATCCGCTATTCTGCGGACGGCCGCGGGGGTCGAGTTGATTTCAGTGGCTACTCCACTGGGGATAATAGGGTCAAACTTGACCCGATCCAAGACTATCCTTATGTTGACTTTTTTCTCGAGTCAACCTAGTTGACTCAATGAGACTCTTATATTAGACTAGATTTGGTCCTTTCTTTCATTGGCATGTGATTAGATGTATTCAATTATTTATCTCTGTTGATTGGTTTGATGATTGGATGTATTTAATTTGAATTGTTGGATATTTGCGAAAAACGTCCCGGGCGCACTTTGTCCCTTTGCACACACTCACGAGCATACATACGCATATTTGCATCATGTCATATCCTTATAAACCCAGTAGCCGGATCTAAGCTAACCTTGTCCTTCGGGACACGGGGGATGCCCGTGAACACTACAACTTCAGTACAGTACCTTTGGGTATATCAAACTGGAACACCACGTACTGCTTGACTAGGTAAAACTGGAATAGTATATTGGTGTTTCGGGCTGAAGTAACCTAAGATTCGTCCTAATCTAGCCTCAATCATATAGAAAGCCTAGAACTTAGGCGCGGTCCTACTAGGTCACAACTCGAATTGACCATAAGTGCTCCCGGGTTGCTTTTCTCCAAACTAACTAAAGGTAAGTGGGTGGACCGATCCACACCGCTCAAATGGAACCCGCAATATTGGTCCATCCCAATAAATGTAATTGAAAAAGTTTTGTTGGCCAATCATTTTCCAACCCATTAACCCAATTGGTAAGTTGATCTTTTGGATCCATATACGAACCGATTGAGTTAATTGGTTCAATTAAATGTCAATGAGGCGATAAATTGTTTTTTTTTTTAATCCATTGGATAGAATCGGTCCGAATGTGACAACTGAACTTCTTTTTCTGACCAATTATATTCAATGGATTGAACCTTTCTCTAAATTAAAATGGTTGAATCACATTAAAGATCGTACCAAAATGTAGACATGGCTTGATGTATCAGTAATGAGAGTTAGTTTCTTTTGGTTAGATGGCTCATGATGATGCACAATTGTTAATGGAAAGAGCTTTAGATGCGTTCACCACCGTCGAAAAGTACAACTTTGGTGCATATGGACTTCAAAGCGTCTTCTCTCTCAAGTTAGTAACTGTCAATTGGAACCTCTTATGTGCCGCGGCCAATTTCTGGGATTCGAATTACCACGTATTCCGTTTTGGTTCAGTCTCACTTTGTCCAACTCATGAAGATTATTGTAATATTATGGGGATAAGCACATTGGGTCCGATGATTCGTCTTCCATCGAAATCCAAATTCACAAAAGAACTCTCGAAAGGATTAGGAGTTAAGCCAAAAAAAAGCAAGAAGATTCACAGATCATGGTTTATTGAATATGCGGAGACTTCTAGAAGTACACCAAACTTCTGAACAAGGAAATCCTGGGTATTTCGCTCCAGAACCTCATAGGAAGGCCAGGGATTTTACTTTATGTCTGGGAGTATTGTCAACATATTTTCTGGTTTCATTTAGGATGGGTCATCAGTTACCAAGCTTTTTTGCAGATATTGCCGGACAACTTAAAAATAAGGTTAACCCAGTCCCCACAATACTCACCGAGACTTTTGAGGGATTAGAAAATGAGAATGCACCAGGAGGGGCAGGATTTCTAGGAAGTCCACATTTGCTTTATCTGTGGTTATGTATCCGACTCCGCATCGCAAAGTTCTCGCAAATCAAGGAAAGTAAATGGGAAAAATTCACAAGAAAGGAAACATTGGTGGACTTTGCATCCATAGAAGACTAGAAGGATTGGCTCTCAAATTTGACTACACAAGATGTAAATTGGGATAGATTGGGATCAAGAATGGATGAAGGCACCGTGCTTGCTTCAAAAGGGTCTGATCATGTAATGCTCACTGGTTTGCTGAATACATCTTTTTATTGCCCAAGGATGATACCAAGACAGATAGGATTCCCTTCATGGATCCCAATGCTTCTGAGGAATCGACATCCTATTAAAGAACTGACTGTGCACTTGGTAGAACACATAGCTACCGCTTGGGACCATCGGTTACTTATTGAATCAGAAGATCAATGAGCATTCAAGAAGCAGAAGAGAGAAGTAGAAGAGCATGTAGGGTTCTAGATCGAGTCATCTTTTCTTTAAGAGGAGAGTTTCCTCATTTCTTTTGTGTTCGCATTTGTCTTATTAGTACGATTTTTAATGAGAAGTCTTTTTTTTTATAAGGCCCTAATTAACAATAAATCACCTCATCAGACATAAGTTCGACCAGCACAACTTATCAATTATAATAATAAAAGCAAATGCTATCAAAAGGGACCAATTCTTAATTCACCTTTGTGATAGGGTTTCAGGATACTATTGCGCCCAAACTTAAGTGTTCGCCACCTGGTTGGAGTCGAGAGTCAGGTCGTTTGGAAAGAACATCAGCGCCAAGTGAACTATTAAAAATGGCTTCTAAATCTGAACTCGCGGAAATTCATAAGATCCTGACAGTCTTTGCAATGGATATGAACAACATAAAAAACAAGGTAGAAATGCTAGAACAGATATCTGAGTCAACAAGAGACCAGCCTGATGATCAAAGGGACAAGGGACCGGAAGGTAGTACAGCTAAGAATCTGGTTGAGGTTTATGAGCTTGACGGAAATGAGGAGCATTTTAATGAGAATCCTATGTTAGCCAACAGAATGACTCAGTTGGAAACAGTCGTGAAAAATATAAAAGGGATTGATGAAATCGCGACAGGAATAGAGGCTTTGAATCAAATCCCTAAGATCCGTCTGCCGAGAAATTTGTTATGCCAGAAATGGAAAAATTCAGTGGAGTAAGCTGCGCAAAAACACATCTCAAGGTATATGTTAACAACATGCGTACAATGGGCCTCAGTGATGAACATATGACATTATTATTCCAACGTACTCTATCAGGACCAGCCTTGCGATGGTTGATGTCCTGATGAGTGTCTCCAAACACTCAATTATACGTATATTTTTCGGATATTTATCTTGATTTTTATACCTATTTCTCCATATTAAGATAATAATCATGATAAGCCTCAAACCACCACGTTGCATGTTAATTAGGCTTAATTATATATAAATAAATTCATTTACTAGATACATCTAATTATGTGTGTTTCTTGTGTAGAAAATAAACAATTTGGAATCAAAATCTCAAGGCAAAAGCATTTGGGCCCACTTTGGAATGCAATAATCATTAACTCGTATTCTCCTCTTTTGTCTTTTTGTGCAAAGAAAAGTGGAGGCTACTTTTAGACTCTTCTACACACATTTTTCTCTATAAATAGAGCCTTCATTTCTAGAGAAAGGGTCCCATCTTAGTTTTTTTATCCAAGACTCCTTTAATTTAAGGTTCTTTGCCTATTCTCTTATTTTTTGTATTTTCATTTTCTAGTTATTTTCTTTTAGCTAATTAGTCTTGTAAGAAGTAGAAGAAGAAGAAGTTGTAATTTTCTCTATGAAATGAAAAAAAGTTCTTTCATCTCTTATCTTCCCTCTCTTGCAATGACATTAGGCTAAGTTCCCCTCCATTGGAGAGTGGAAAAGCCTAGAGCAAGTTCTTGTGTTATTTTAATTTCATGCCTTTCTTTTATTTAAAATGCTTATGAATTCTCTTTAAGTTTCTTACACTTTTTATTCTTAATATAGATACTTTATGCTTAGATTAGATCAAGATAAAGTTTGCTTAAACTAGATAATTGATAGTAGGAAGTTTTCAAAGTAGTCTACTTTGTTTATGTTCCCTTATTTCATTTCATTTGCAAAACTTTCCGATCTAAGGAGCTAACACCAAGCCCTTACGATTGAGTTATAAAAAGGCTTGAAACTAAGAATTGCTCATCAACATGTTCTAGGTAGATCTACCTCCAATGGTGTTTTAATTTCATAAGTTTACTTGCTTTTAATTTCATTTACTTTAGTTTCTTTTCTAGTAATTTTACATTTTCTTATAAGTTCAAAAATACAAAGAAAAAACAGTTTTAATTCCTTTTAGTCAATTTGAATTTTATCTTCTTAGCTTAACTCTATTCCTCCTTTCTCTTGGGTTCGATCCCCTACTTGCCTCACAAGTAAGGTAAACGTAAGATTATTATTAACTTCGGTGAGAAGAACAACGATAGTCTCATTAGAATTTTGGTGCCGCTGCCGGGGAAAGGTAAAGGTAGTAGTGGTAAGTTTTGATTTAAAATTTATTTCTTTCATTTTTATTTTATTTTATTTTTTCTTTTGGTTTCTTTCTATAAGCTCAAGTGTTCTTGAGGTTTTAAGAGAGAAGAAAGAAGAAAAAAATATTGAAAAAAAAAAAAAAAGTCATTCCCGTTTTCTTCTTCACCCTTGACAGCAGAACTTAAACTGACAGTAACTTTCTACTCCGATCTTCGATTATCTATTAGTGTATATCGATTTGGGGTAGAACGAAATTTTTTATAAAATGTGACAAAGTCAGCAAGATTGTGATAAGTCAGATTCTGTTTTTGAGTCCATTTACTATCATTTCTGCTAACATTTCTGTTTTGCTTCTTGTAGGTGAACATTTTTTTTTCTTCTTTTCTTTCAATTTTCTTTAATCTTTAGTTAGGTTTATTTTTCTATTTTAGAAACTATTGTATAGGATTTCTTGTAATTTTTTTTAATTATCCAAGAAGGCTTGGATTGTAATAGACTAAGGAGGACAACGGGTGGACAATACCGTCACGGCTCCTTAGGTTCACACACCAAAATTGGAGTTGGTGGCCTAAGTCGATTCAAACCGTCTTCACCCCGTCTAGCACGGGAGGTAATCTTGAAACACCCACGCCTCTCTTTGCTAGTGGGTTACTCCTTGCATTTGTATGTTATTTTTTCAATTTGCACACACTTGGAATAGTTAATTAAGCAGTAAAGAGCACCCCTCTCCTAGGGATGGCATGATAAGATAAGGATTGGAAGTCATTACCAATTCCTTGCTCTAATTAGGATAATCAACTGACTAGTCATCCAATCAAATTAATTAAAATCAATTATACTTGACTATAGGGCCCACGAGCTCAATAGGAGAAATTTCGCTTCAAGTTGTGCCAATTGCGCTTCTTGGTCATCGTTTGTATCTAGTAAGATCTTGCCCTTTGAGGGGATAGACTCAGTCTATTCAAGAAAGGAAGGTATTTAAGCATGCCCTTGTTTATGCATTGTGCGCCTCCTCCGATCTGGAGATCCGAATGATTCAAACTTGACTTCATAGAACCGAGTTGGAAGGCTAGTTGCGCTATTTCTACCCAGTTAGGAGCTGTCTAGCTTTAGACAACCTATCTAGGTCCAGTCTTTTCTTTTTGTGATTGTTTGATCGACTATGTGATTTGCATGCTTGGTAGACGTTCACAAAATAACGTGTTAGAACCATTTAATCCTGAGATCGAACGTACCATCAGTAAGATACGCAAGACACCATCAGTAGTTATGATGGGTGATCGAGAGGGAACTCTCAATGAGCTCTTCGCTCCAGCTTCCGCACCTCCTCCTACGTGCATTGCTTTACCATTAAACAATGCACCTCAGTTTGAAATTAGGGCTGCCACCATTAATATGCTCCCTAAGTTTCACGGTTTAGAGCGTGAACAACCTTACACCCATCTTAATCGATTCTTGACTATATGTCAAACTTTTAGAAATCAGAATCTAGATGAAGAGAGTATCAAGCTTATTCTGTTTCCGTTATCCCTGGAAGACCACGCAGCTGCATGGTTGAACTACCTAACTCCCAATTCCATATCTACCTGGGATATTCTATCCAAGATTGAGAAAATGAAGGACTCTATTAGAAATTTTAGAGCCCATCCTGATGATGAATTTTCCCAAACTTGGGAAAGATTCAATGATTTATGGGTCAAGTGCCCACACCATAACATTGACAAAGCACAGTTGGTGCAAAGTTTTTATAGAGGATTAATAATGAATCAACGTACCTTAGTCGAGTCAATGCATAAGGGTCAGTTCATGAACCAGACTCCCAACCAAGCGTACGATTTCCTCGTAGAGTTAGCTGAGAGTGCTCAAAATTGGAGCACTAACCAAGAAGATTTTGATAGAGACGACCCAGTTAGGAAGACAGGCATGTATGAGATGAAGGCAGACCCTGATTTCAAAAATGTCATGACTAGTCGAGTGAGTGGGATGAATAATCTCACGAAGAAGTTAAATGCCTTTACCATCTCAGCATCCAAACCTCACCTAGATCCTCGTACAATTTCGCAAGTGACTATCGAACCGAGTTCTTTGTGTGTCATATGCGACGGCAACGACCATTTGATCGAGTGTTGTCCCACCTTGCCTCAAATCAAAGCTGAACAAGCAAATGCGATTAATGGCTATAGTGTTTTTAGGAAGCCAACTCCAAACTCTTTCAATGAAACGTATCACCCAGATAATAGGTTTCATCCTAATTTCTCATACAGACAGAACGAACCTATTCAATCTAGTGGTCCGTCAAGTTACAATAGGAGTTTTCCTAGGCAATCTGGTTCTTCCACAAACCAAGCCATTGTTCCTCAAGTCTCTTATCAGCCCCAACAATTTAGAGATTGCAGAGCCATCATACTAGCAGTCTGCCCAACAACAGTCATCCTTAGAATCTATGATTACCGAGTTGATGAGGTAGCAACAGCAGTTCATCCAAACTCAACAGCAAACCCATCAAAATCAAACTCAAATTAACCAGGTCACTGCGCAATCTATAGCTAAGATGGAAGTTCAGTTGGGACAGTTAGCTCTCTCCTTGAGTAGGAGAGAGAAAGGTCAATTTCCTAGTCAGACTATCGCTAACCCTAGAGGTCAACCTTTGATTCCAAACGGATCAAAAGGTCAATACGAAGTAGGAAGCCATTCTGGAGCTCCACAAGACTCAATCCAGGCTATCTACACCTTGCGTTCGGGAAAGAAGGTGGACAACAAGGTCCAACCTATTGACACGGGAGAAAAAGTCCTAAAAAAGGATAAAGTTCAAAAAGAAGCCATAGAGTCTCCATCAGAGAAGGAGAAAGATTTGAAAAATCCTCCTATCATTTTGTCAATTCCAAAAGCTCCATTTCCCCATCACCTTAGAGATTCTAAAAAAGGTAAGCAGTTTGAGGGTGTCTTAGAAGTCTTCCAAAATGTGCATATCAATATCCCATTCCTAGATGCCATTAAGCAGATACCTTCTTATGCAAAATTCCTAAAAGATTTGACCACAGCTAAAAGGAAAACACCGTTTCCTCGGGAAGCTATCATGGCAGCCCAAGCTTCGTCGCTCATCCAACAAACGATTGCACCAAAATTTAAGGATCCTGGATGTCCGACAATTTCTATTCATATTGGAAATCAAGTGGTCGAAAAATGTCTCTTAGACTTAGGGGCCAGTGTGAACCTTTTATCATATTCGATTTATAAACAATTAGGTTTGGGGGTTTTGAAACCCACCGATATCACATTGAGTCTAGCAGATAGGTCCATAAAAATTCCAAAGAGTATAGTTGAGGACGTGATAGTTAAAGTCAAAAATTTCTATTTCCTGATTGATTTTATTGTCTTAGACACAGAGCCAGTCATCAATTCGAATAGTCATATTCCTATCATTTTAGGACGTTCATTCTTAGCCACGTCTGACGCAGTCATTCGTTGTAGAAATGGAATTATGACTTTAGCATTTGGGGATATGAAAGTAAAACTGAACGTCTTCCACAATTTCTAAGGAATTGATGTAGATGATGGTATGGAGGAAGTAAACATGATAGATACGCTAGTTAATCAAACGTATCAAGAGTTAAGGTACTCTGATCCCCTAACGAAATGTTTGGCTCACTTTGGGCTTGACTTGGACGTAGAAGAGTCTATAAATGAAGTCAATGCTTTGCTTGAATCCGTTCCACTCTTAGATTCTATGCGGTGGTATGCAAAAGCTGAAAGTCTTCCTGTGCGCACATCCAATCTTGTTCCTTCTCATGTCGAGCCTCCAAAATTAGAACTCAAATCGCTTCTAGAGACCTTGAGATATGTATTTCTTGGCAAGAATCAAACCTTGCCTGTGATCATTTCCTCTCACCTCTATGAAGTGCAAGAGGGAAAGTTGTTAGGAGTATTAAGGGAACATCAAGAAGCTATTGGTTGGAGCATAGCTGACATCAAAGGAATTAGTCCATCTGTGGTGATGCACTACATTCGTTTAGAGGATTTTGCTAAACCTTCCTTAGAACCTCCGAGACGACTAAATCCTGTCATGAAAGACGTAGTTCGGATGGAAGTGATGAAATTGCAAGATGCGGGTATTATCTATCCTATCTCTGACAGTCGTTGGGTGAGTCCTATACAAGTAGTTCCTAAGAAATCTGGTATCACTGTGGTAGTGAACCAAGACAACGAATTAATCCCCACTCAAGTCAAAAATGGATGGAGAGTGTGTATCGATTATAGGAAACTCAACTCGATGACTCCTAAGGATCATTTCCCCTTACCTTTCATTGATTAAATGTTAGAGCGTCTAGCAGGACATTCTTATTATTGCTTCTTAGATGGTTATTCCTGGTACAACCAGATACCTGTTGCTCCAATCGATCAAGAGAAAACAACGTTCACCTGTTCTTTTCGAACTTTCGCGTATCGTTGCATGCCTTTTGGATTGTGCAATGCACCCGCTACTTTTCAACGGTGCATGATGAGTATATTTTCCGACATGCTAGAAAGATATCTCGAAGTGTTCATGGACGATTTTTCAATTTTTGGACCAAGTTTTGAGGAATGTCTCCATCACTTGACTTTGGTCCTTCAACGTTGTAAAGAGGTCAATCTAGTTCTCAATTGGGAAAAATGCCATTTCATAGTAACATCGGGGATTGTGCTAGGGCACATTGTTTCTGCTAAAGGGATTGAGGTAGATAAGGCAAAGGTAGGTCTAATTGAAAAATTACCACCTCCTAGAACGATCAAAGAAATTAGGTCATTCCTAGGCCATGCGGGTTTTTATCGTAGATTCATTAAAGATTTTGGGAAAATCTCGAAGCCTTTATGTGAGCTATTGGGAAAGGATGTTCCTTTCAACTTTTCAGAGTCATGTCTCTCTGCGTTCAACAAGCTCAAGTCCGAGTTAACCTCGGCACCCATTATTCAACCTCCAAACTGGAGCATTCCATTCGAAGTTATGTGCGACGCTTCAGATTATGCAATAGGTGCTGTTTTGGGTCAGCGAATTGAAAAACAACCTCATGTTATCCAATATGCTAGTAAAACCCTTAACGATGCTCAGCTTAACTACTCTACAATGAAGAAGGAAATGCTAGCAGTGGTCTATGCCGTTGAAAAATTCCGCCCCTACCTTATAAGATCTAAAGTTGTGATCTACACAGACCACCCAGCATTGAAGTACCTTCTACCAAAGAAAGATGCTAAAGCAAGATTAATCCATTGGATTCTACTTCTACAAGAGTTTGATCTCGAGATCCGAGACAAAAAAATGGCAGAAAATGTCGTAGCTGATCACTTGTCTAGGATAGTTAACAAGCCATCCGAGGAATCCTTACCCATCTCTAAATCCTTTCCCGATGAGCAACTTATGCAAATCTCTCAAGCCAATACTCCATGGTATGCGGACATTGTCAACTACCTAGTTACAGGTCAATTCCCAGTCGAAATGACTAGTCAAGAGAAACTTCGTCTTCTGTCAAAAACAAAATGGTATTTCTAGGATGAGCCATACTTATTTAAGTATTGTCCCGATCAAATCATTAGACTTTGTATTCCAACCTGTGAGCAAGTCAATATCCTAGAATTTTACCATAATCATGCCTGCGGAGGGCACTTCAGTGGTAAGAAGACCGCCATGAAAATCTTACAATGTGGTTTTTTCTGACCTAGTATTTTTCGTGATGCCCATGAGTTTAGCAAATCTTGTGATAGATGTCAGAGATTAGGAAAAATCTCTAAGAGAAATGAAATGCCTCAAAATCCTATCCTGATCATCGAAATTTTTGACGTGTGGGGTATAGACTTCATGGGACCCTTTTCTATCTCCCAGGGTTACCAATACATCCTAGTTGCCGTTGACTATGTGTCAAAATGGGTCGAAGCTATGGCATGTAAAACTAACGATCACAAGGTTGTGATAAAATTCATCAAGGAGACGATTTTTTCAAGATTCGGTACTCCGCGAGCTATCATAAGTGATGGTGGCTTGTATTTTTGCAATAAAATCTTTGCTGCGTTGATGAAGAAATACCTCATAACGCATAAGGTTACCACACCTTACCACCCACAAATAAGTGGGTAAGTGGAGATTTCTAATAGGAAAATAAAAACTATCTTAGAAAAAACAGTCAATCCTTCAAGGAAAGATTGGTCTTTGAGATTGAGTGATTCACTTTGGGCCTATAGGACTGCATTCAAGACACCCATAGGGATGTCTCCTTACCGGTTAGTTTTTGGCAAGGCTTGCCATCTCCCTGTAGAACTAGAACATCGTGCATATTGGGCGATCAAGCACCTCAACTTTGATTTTGATAAAGCCGGTGAGAAGCGAAAGTTACAACTAGACGAGTTAGAAGAGATTAGAAATGACTCGTATGATTGTGCCAAAAGGTACAAAGAGCGTACCAAATTCTTTCACGATAGGCACATTCTTAGGAGGAATTTCATTCCTAATCAAAGAGTTTTATTGTATGATAATAGACTCCACCTTTTTCCAGGAAAACTTAAGTCTCGATGGACTAGCCCATATATTATCCAAACAGTCTACCCCCATGGTACTGTTGAAGTCCTTAATCCTAAGGACGGATCCACTTTCAAAGTGAATGGCTAACGTCTCAAACCGTTTCTTGAGTATGTTCCGCAGGAGGAAGTTCTTTTTCTCGATGATCTCATCTATCAAAATTAACTATGTTTTCGTCTAGCTAAAGACGTTAAACTTAGCGCTTCTGGGAGGCAATCCATGCACTCAAGGGACATTGTGTTAATATCAACAGGACTATAGGGTCTTTCTCAGGTGCTATCTAACCCACTTCATTTTATTTTGTTAATTTCAATTTTACTTTTGCATGTATATGTTGAAATATTGAGGACAATATAATGTTTAAGTTTGGGGGTATATGGGTCGGATTTCCACTTATTATTTTCTTCTTTAAAAAAAAAAAAAAAAAATTTGAAAAATATTTGATTGGCAACTTTGTTGTATTTTTCTCAAAGTCTTAGCTTGTATCTTTTAAGCACATAGTGAAAATATTTAATCAGTCTTTCATTAGAAGCTATGATCTGGAGTCCCCATTGGTGTTTCTCTTAGGCAAAAGTTAGAGCAAAGTTTTCTTTTGGTTTATAGTCACTTCTAATAAGGTTACCAAGAGTCTAGATTGTTTTAAGAGAGCTTATTACCTTCTTTCTACCTAGAGTTTAAGGAAAAACTAGGTTTGATGAACTTTGATTTCCTTGTTCAATTGGTTGACTGACTAGAAGAAAAACAGAACTGGGTTGTATACACCTTGTACAGAAACCATTGAATTAGAATGGGTACCTTGAAAATGACTGCCTATTTTTCTAAGAAAAAGAGTGAAGAAGTAATAGAAAAAAAAAGGAGAGACTTTTCAAAAAAAAAAGTCAAAGATTTAAAAGTTTATGTAAAGTTTTAGTAGGGTGAAAGCCATCAAGTATAAAAATGTGAGTATACTGGAATATCACAGATAAAGCCCCTTAGAGGTATTAAAGTGAATATCCACACTTCTCACTACCCCAGACAGGATGCTAAGTTTAGAATTAAACCCCAAGTTATTCCAGTTATTCTTGAGTAGTTAGAAGGTTGAAACTCATTTTAGGAAATCGAATCTCTTAAATTTCTGAGTTAGAATCACTATCGCTCAAAAGTCAATTTAAGTCTAAGTTTTATCGTAGAGAAATAAGGGTTGGGACTCTATACCAAGCAGTACTTTTAATTGATTGACAAAACCAAAAAAAAACTTGTGCTTTTCAATATAAGTTTTAATTTTGACTATTTTTACTTCAAAGTTGTTTTTCAAATTTTGTGGGTATATTTTCTGCAAACCCTCACGAGTCAAACTCGTCCACTAGGGGTAACCTAGCGGTTCAAGGGCTTGTTGCATTCGCTAAATGCAGTCGAGGTGCCTGCGAAAGTGGAAGTTTTATTTTCTAGGGACTAGAAAAAGGTAAGTTTGGGGGTGTGATGAGTGTCTCCAAACACTCAATTATACGCATATTTTCCGATATTTATCTTGATTTTTGTACCTATTTCTCCATATTAAGATAATAATCATGATAAGCCTCAACCACCACGTTGCATGTTAATTAGGCTTAATTATATAAATAAATTCATTTACTAGATAAATCTAATTACGTGTGTTTCTTGTGCAGAAAATCAACAATTTGGAATCAAAATCTCAAGGCAAAAGCATTTGGGCCCACTTTGGAATGCCTTATCCTTTGAATGCCCTAATCCTTAACTTATATTCTCCTCTTTGTCTTTTTGTGCAAAGAAAAGTGGAGGCTACTTTTAGACTCTTCTACACACATTTTTCTCTATAAATAGAGCCTTCATTTCTAGAGAAAGGGTCCCATCTTTGTTCTCTTATCCAAGACTTCTTTAATCTAAGGCTCTTTGCCTATTCTCTTATTTTTTGTATTTCATTTTCTAGTTATTTTCTTTTGGCTAATTAGTCTTGTAAGAAGTAGAAGAAGAAGAAGTTGTAATTTTCTCCATGAAATGAAGAAAAGTTCTTTCATCTCTTATCTTCCCTCTCTTGCAATGACATTAGGCTAAGTTCCCCTCCATTGGAAAGTGGAAAAGCCTAGAGCAAGTTCTTGTGTTATTTTTAATTTCATGCCTTTCTTTTATTTAAAATGCTTATGAATTCTCTTTAAGTTTCTTTACACCTTTTATTCTTAATATAGATACTTTATGCTTAGATTAGATCAAGATAAAGTATGCTTAAACTAGATAATGGTAGTAGAAGTTTTCAAAGAATTCTACTTTGTTTATGTTCCCTTATTTCATTTCATTTGCAAAACTTTCCGATCTAAGGAGCTAACACCAAGCCCTTACGATTGAGTTATAAAAGGCTTGAACTAAGAATTGCTCATAACATGTTCTAGGTAGATCCACCTCCAATGGTGCTTTAATTTCATAAGTTTACTTGCTTTTAATTTCATTTACTTTAGTTTCTTTTCTAGTAATTTTACATTTTCTTATAAGTTCAAAAATACAAAGAAAAACAGTTTTAATTCCTTTTAGTCAATTTGAATTTTATCTTCTTAGCTTAACTCTATTCCTCCTTTCTCTTGGGTTCGATCCCCTACTTGCCTCACAAGTAAGGTAAACGTAAGATTATTATTAACTCCGGTGAGAAGAACAACGATAGTCTCATCATGTCCCAAGATTCAGTTATAATTGGACATGGGAAAAATATGTCAAGATGTTCTGGCACCCGTACAAGTACAGCACTGAAATCGAAACTTCTGAAGGGTTTGGAATCCACTAAGCAGAAGAATGGGGAAAACATTTACCGATTTTATTAGTCGTTGGAGGGCTAAGGCTGCACAGATGTGGGATAAACCATCAGAAAAGGAACAAGTGGCAATCATCTTGAAAAACCTCTTGCAGGGGTATGTCCAGCATTTAGTTGCCCAGTATCTCCCCACATTTGAATCCCTGTTACAAGCTGGAAGCCAACTTGAGGATGTTTTTGCCTCTGGGATTCTTTCCAACTCTTCTGAAACCAAAGCCAAAAAACCCTTCACTAATTCCAAACCCAACATCAACCCTATATAGCCAATACTTCCACTACCCCAGTTCAACCTCCAGCTCAAACCAATAATCAAGCAAATTTGGGTAGAGCCCCCCCTCGATAGTTCACAAATCTAGGGATGACCCTCACTGCGACTTTCCAGAAACTATTAAAAAAAGGGCTCCTCACCCCTCTCTAGCCTCGACCTCTGCCAAACCCCCTGCCAACTTCACATAACCCTAACGTCTTTTGCGAATTCCATCAAAGCCCTAGTCATCATACTGATCGTTGCATCTCTCTCCGCCATGCCATCCAAAATCTCATTGATGATAAAAAAAGTCATCATTCCTACCCCAACACCACCAAATGTCAATACCAATCCACTACCTGCATATCAACCTCCGCCAACATTGAATATGGTTTCAAACACCCAACTATCATTCGACCCAATCTCTCTCATCCACCCAGTCTACGCCAAACCACCTAGTTATCCTCTTGTTGGAATATCTTTCAATGATGAGGTCTATGCCACAAGCCATGAGCTATTTGATCTAACTGAAGATGAATCATACTGTCTATCCCCACCTCGCTACGATAGCCCGTCATATACCAGCCACCTCTTGGCACAAATGATTTCGAAAAGCCCATTCTCTATAACAAATGAAGATCCTTACCTATTGGCCGAAGAAGATGAGCCATTTCCACTATCTTGTGATGAAGTCAAGCACATGACACGAGGAGGAAGAGTCTTTAAGCCATCGGAACTCAGTGTTGACAATCCAGCGGCCTTGGCAAGGAAGGAAAAAGTAGATCCCATTCAGGAAACTATTGAAGAGGATGATATCGTGATCAAACAGTTAAAAAAGGCAGGTGCCAACATTTCAATTTGGGATTTGCTCATGGCCTCCACAGCTCACAGGGAAGCTGTTCTTAAAGCGTTAAGCGCAGCCCAAGTTTCCCTCGACACATCTCCAGATCAATTAGCCATTATAGTAGGGGCAACCTATGCTGAAAATAGTCTATCCTTCTCAGATTCAGATCTCCCAAAAGAAGGACCGAGCCACACAAAGTCATTGCACATTACAATTGATTGCAATGGAATAGAGTCCCTCTAGTTTTGGTAGATAATGGAAGTGCATTAAATGTCTGTCCTCTGAAGACCGCGACTTACCTCGGGTTCAAGACAGACGACTTCAAACCAACTAGCCAAGGCGTCAGAGCTTACGATAATACGAAGAGGGATGTACTAGGGACTTTGCAGCTACTAATATCCACAGGTATAGCAGGCTTCCCTGTGAAATTTCAAGTCTTGGATATTCAATCATCCTTCAACCTATTACTAGGTAGACCGTGGCTGCATCAGATCAAGGCCGTACCTTCTACTTTGCATCAGAAGATTAAATTCATCAAGGACGGTTTGGTGATCACACTTCATGGGGATGCCGAAATTATGGGGATTGTGAATGAAATAGAAACCAAGGATAAGTCACTGCCTGAAATTCAACCCAAAGAAAAAGAAATACAACTCAGCGGGTTTGAATTTGAAAATATTCATGCGGTTCAGTGGGACGATTTTGTGAAAGAGCTGGTACCTATCGATAATACATTCAGCTGTTGTGTGGCCAGCATGTTCAAAAGCATGAGATTCTTCCCAGGCATGGGTTTGGGTCGTAGACAACAAGGGATTAAAGCTGCACCAGCCATTCAAGAAGTAGTTGGGACATTCGGATTGGGGTACGAACCTACCAAAGAAGACTGGACCCGATATTGGAAGATAAGAAAAGATAAGGCGAATGCGAAAAGACAAGGACATGTCATCGACCTAATCAACATGAAGCCTTATCGCAAAACCCTGAATGGACGCTTTGTGAAAGCAGGGGAAGATTTCCCTTATTGTGGTTTTCCAGAACCGTTTATCGACCACGTCACAGGTACTCGCCAACCAGGATTTGAGATTTTCTTTGGGATGGGTTGCCCTGACAAGGAAGAAGATAGAGCATCTGAAGAATTCGAAGGAGCAGGTGATTGGCAGACAACTGTGGATTCACTCAATATCGCTTAGATGTTTATCGAAGAAGGAAATGTGTCAGTCCTGTCAATCAAAAGTGGCGTTCAAAACCCACAATCTATAATCAAACCCGCAGTCGAGTCTCTTTCCAATTACCATGTAATGAGTCCTTTGTTGTATGTTGGGTCTGGTCATGATGAGTCTGTCGAGACTGCAGTAAGTCCTGTCACCCATCTATCTTTAATGAAATAGAAGAAGTTTCTTATTACCCCGAGTGCAATAATGACTTAACTGATAATTTGACTTCGAAGGATGAATCTTCTGATGAAGAAACTCCTATCGAATTAATTAAACTACTTGAACAAGAAGATGAAAGTCGGGCTCAACCTGTAATGGAAGAAACAGACCTATTCAATCTCGGGACTAAAGAAAATCCTCAAGAGATTCAAATTGGAGTCACCTTATCTCCCGAGGAACGCGAAAGGATAGTGGATTTGCTCAGAAAGTTTAAGGACGTATTTGCGTGGTCGTATGAGGACATGCTAGGAGTAAGTACAGATATCGTCCAACATCGGATTCCATTGCATCCAAATGCTCGGCCAGTAAAGCAGAAACTCCGACGTATGAAGCCAGAATGGACTTTGAAGATTAAGGAAGAGGTCACTAAGCAGATCAATGCTGGATTCTTGGAAGTGGTGGAGTACCCAGAATGGATTGCTAATGTAGTCCCAGTTCCCAAAAAAGATGGGAAAGTGAGAATGTGCGTGGACTTCAGAGATTTAAATAAGGCCAGTCCAAAAGATAGTTTTTCGTTGCCTCACATAGATGTATTGGTCGATAATACAGCAGGGCACGCCATGCTTTCTTTTATGGATGGGTTTTCGGGGTACAACCAGATAAAGATGGACCCTCGCGACATGCAAAAGACATCATTCATCACGCAATAGGGAACATTTTGCTACAAAGTCATGCCTTTCGGTTTGAAGAACGCTGGGACTACCTATTAGAGAGCAGCTACGACCTTATTGCACGACATGATACACAAGGAGGTCGATGTCTATGTTGATGAGATGATAGTGAAATTCAAAGAACGAATGGACACGTCGCTGCATTAGAGAAATTTCTTACAAGGATCCAAAAATACCAGTTACGCCTTAATCCTCAAAAATGCGTATTCGGAGTGACTTCTGAAAAATTACTTGGATTCGTAATTAGTCAAAGGGGGATCGAAGTAGACCCTGGAAAAATCAAAGCTATACAAGAAATGGCACCTCCTAAGACTGAAAAATAGATTCGGGGGTTCTTAGGCAGAATTCAGTATGTCAGCAGATTTATCGCTCAGCTCACCAATGTGTGCGAACCTATATTCAAGCTTCTCAAGAAAAATGAGCCGACAGTATGGAATGAGCAATGCCAAAAAGCTTTCCACCAAGTTAAGGAGTATCTCTCAAATCCGCCCATTTTGGTTCCACCTACCCCGGGTGAACCTCTCCTCCTTTACTTGTCAGTCACGGAAGAAGATATGGGATGCATGTTGGCACAGTACGACAAGGACAATCATAAAGAGAGGGCCATCTACTATATCAGCAAGAAGATGTTAGAATATGAAAGAAAATATTCAGCTCTCGAAAAGACTTGCCTAGCACTAGTATGGGCTACTCAAAGGCTTCGGCATTACATGCTCTCTCATTCAGTCATTCTGTTATCTCGGATGGACCCCCTAAAATATCTCTTCCAGAAGCCAGCATTGACAGGTAGAACTGCACGTTGGTTGTTGTTGTTATCAGAATTCGACATTACACATGTTACGCAAAAGTCTATCAAGGGAAGAGCAATAGCAGAATACTTGGCGGATCACCTAGTGACAGAAGGAACGAGACCTATCGATCAATTCCTAGATGAAATTATCCTAAACCTTGAAGAAGAATTATGAGATAAAGTATGGCGGTTATACTTTGATGGAGCGACGAATCAGAACGGGTACGGAATAGGGGCAGTCTTATTCTCTCCTGAAGGATGTCACATTCCGATTACTATTAAGTTAGCTTTCTCCAATACTAATAATACAGTTGAATACAAAGCATGCATTGCCGGACTCGAGGCTGCTTTGAATCTGGGTATCACAGAAATTGAAGTATTTGGAGATTCAGCCTTGGTTATACATCAGTCGTTGGAAGAATGGAAAACTAAGGATGTGAAACTGAAGCCCTATCACGAGTATCTGCTAAATTTAGTAAGGAAGTTCAAAGCCATCTTGTTCCAAAATCTTTCAAGGGAAGAAAATAGATTCACTGATGCTCTGGCTACTCTTTCTTCGATGATCCATTTGCCTTCAGGTATGGAACTAAGGCCTATCACATTCGAAATCAAAGATAAACCTGCATATTGCCATCAGGTCGACATCGCTGCTCGACTCCCTGACGGAAAGCCATGGTACACTGACATCCAGAAAGTATTGGAAAAACAAGAATTCCCAGTTGAAGCATCAAGGAAAGAACGGCAAACCTTACAGAAATTTGCATCCCAGTTCATCCTGTGCGCAGGAAACTTATATAAGAGGTCTTATGATGGAATTCATTTGTCATGTGTTGACGAAAATCAAGCTGAACAGTTAATGGAAGAGTTGCATTACGGAGACTGTGGACCGCATATGAGTGGAAAAATGTTAACCAAACGAATCATGAGACAGGGGTATTATTGGCCAACAATGGAAACAGACTGTCATAACCTGGTCAAGACCTGCCATAAATGTCAAGTACATGCTAACCTCATACATGTACCTTCATCTCAGTTAGTTGGTTTGACTTCGCCATGGCCATTTTCAGTCTGGGGTATCGACATAATTGGCAAAATCACACCTAAAACATCAAATGGACATGAGTATATTCTCGTGGCTATTGATTATTTTACAAAATGGGTGGAGGCTACTTCATATGCTGTTCTCACTGCATCCAAAGTTGCCAAGTTCGTCGAAACACATATTATCAGTCGATATGGGATACCTTCTGAACTGATCTCTGATAACGGGTCACATTTCAAAGCTGAATTTATTTCCCTGTGTTCGAAGTTCAAGATCCGACACCACAAATCATCACCCTACCGTCCCCAGACTAACGGAGCAGTTGAAGTAGCCAATAAGAATCTCAAGACAATCATCAGGAAGATGTGTCAATCTCATAGGGATTAGTTTGAAAAATTACCATTTACGCTCTGGGCATACCGTACCTCGATACGATCTTCCACCGGAGCCACCCCTTATTCACTAGTGTATGGAATGGAAGCTGTCTTGCCAGTTGAAATGGAAATCCCGTCCCTCAGAATTCTAATGGAAAGTCAGTTATCCGAAGCAGACTGGGTTCGTCACCGGTACGAAGAGTTGAACTTAATCGATGAAAAACGGCTTAAAGCATTGTACCACGTGCAAACCTATCAGAGAAGAGTCGCTCGGGCATTTGATAAAAGAGTTAAAGTTCGCGACTTACAGGCTGGAGACCTCGTACTTAAAGAAAATTGAGCATCCATCTTCGATCCTAGAGGAAAATTGAAGCCCAATTGGGGAGGTCCTTTCATTGTCAAAGAGGTATTGCTTAGGAAAGCTGTCAAACTCCAAGATCACGATGGCATCGAATTACCAGAACCGACAAACCTTGACCAGATCAAGCGATATTACATTTGAGGAGGCCATCTTCGGTCGAACCAATTTTCCTGTCACCCAATTAAATATCTCCTTTCTCAACCCTTGCAGCCATTTAAAAAAAAATCAGCCCGTTCACCTAACCTAGGGGAGGGAAATGTTCGAACTACGTTTTGGTCTGATCCTAAAATTCTGGGGTACGTAGGCAACCTGAGAAGTTACTTCAGGTCCAACCAGTTCAAAAAATAAAAAAAATATATGTTCTCTCGTAAAGAAAAAATTGTCAAATGGGGAAGAAAAAGAAAACTATTTTAAAGGAATACCACATAAGGGGCATTTGGGTTCTCGAGCCTCAAATCTCCTTTCTTTCTTAGCCTATTCCTAAGCCCACCTATGGAAGTCCTCTAAGTACCGCTAAGGTCGAGGTAGCATGATCAGAGCGGAGCAAGCATGGACAGTAACTCCAGAACTCAAAAAAAAAAAAAAAAAAAAAAAAAAAAAAAAAAAAAAAAAGCCTGCTAGGTTGAAAACTTGAAAGGGCGGCTTAGGCAAAAATTAAGGCAAGCTCGCAAGGTTGAAAATCCGAAAGGACGGCCTTGGCAACAATCAGAGTAAAGAAAAAGAAATTTATAAGCTCGCTAGATCGAAACCTGAAAGGTCGGTCTAGGCAAAAATTAGAGCATGCTCGCTAGATTGAAAACCCTGAACAGGCAATCTAGACAAAAGGTAGAGCAATCGAAAGAGAATTCCATCGAGCCGAGAATCTGAAAAGACGATCCGAGTCAGAACATTAGAAATCTGAATGACCAAGCTTCAATATCCAGTTTAAGTCAGGCAAAGACTTAGAAGCCACATGTATCTCGTCTACGACTGATCTAAAAAAGTTTACTTTCCTAAGAGAGCCAAAGGGAAAGAATGTGATCTCCAAGATGAATCTCAAAAGTGAATATTTATCTCCAACAGATGAGCCTGACTCATGATCTTCAATAAAGTTCAAATTAAAAGTGAATCCTTATTGCACTTGTAGTAATCTAAGACTTCTAATTTTCATATTAAGGGGCACTTCTTCTTTTTGTTCGGAAGCATATTTATTTTTTCTCCTACATTAGGGGCACGTCATTTCAAAATATGTTCAATTATCCCTAGCATAAGGTCCTATCAAACTAGGGGCATTTTTTATTTTTTTTTTGTTCTTAAGCCTGATCAATTCCAGCCCCAAAGGATAAGGAAAAATCTGGAATTAAAGGTACCCTTTCGATAGCATTTTTTTGAAAACCCTTGAGGTTCAAATGTTGACCTGACCATCTAAAAAAAAAATGATGATTCCTGTGGAGTTAGATTTTTACTCCAGTATTTTACTCATACCTACTTAGATTTTGATCAGACCTACCGAGATTCTTTCTCAGATTTTGCTAAGACACTGTCGAGGGTTTTCTCGGATTTTGCTCAGATACCGCCGAGGGTTTTCTCGGATTTGCTCAGATGCCGCCGAGGGTCATCTCGGATTTTACTCAAACCTACTCAGATTTTGCTGAGACCCGCCGAGATTCGTCTCGGATTTGCTCAGATACCGTCGAGGGTCATCTCGGAATTTATTCAGACCTACTCAGATTTTGCTCAGACCTGCCAAGATTCGTCTCGGATTTGCTCAGATACCGCCGAGGGTCATCTTGGAATTTACTCAGACTTACTCAGATTTTGCTCAGACCTGCCGAGATTCGTCTCAGATTTGCTCAGATACCGTTGAGGGTCATCTCGGAATTTACTCAGACTTATTCAGATTTTGCTCAGACCCGTCGAGATTCGTCTCGAATTTGCTCAGATGCCGCCGAGGGTCATCTCGGAATTTACTCAGACTTACTCAGATTTTTCTCAGACCTGCCGAGATTCTTTCTCGGATTTTGCTTAGATACCGCTGAGGGTCATCTCAGATTTGACTCAGATCTACTTATATTTTACTCAGACCTGCTCAGTTTATTCTTAGATTTTACTCAGTTTTATCTGAATTTCTGCAAAAACATGTTGCACAGATTTTATGTTGACCTTACACAGTTTGCTATCCTCTCAGCATGAATGTGCAGAATGGAGATGTGCATTTTCAAAATCATCACTACACAATGGCACACACCTACACCCACATTGCATTTGCATTAGTCAAGGAGAATTTTTTTTCAAAATTCAAGGATCTGACATTTTTCCAAAGAGAGGTTATTCTAAAGGATCTGGACACTTTGACAAATTGTCGAATCAGACTGCAAAATGGACTGTCACTAGCTTTGTCATTCAGATGTCGCACTATCTACCACAATAGATTGGGCATCTAGTTTGCTTCCACCCTCTGCCAAAGAGGGGCATCTGTAGACACCCCATTATTGCATCTGCCTAATTCGACAATTCGTCACCCGATTTTGGTGGATTCCTAATGATGAATATAAAAAAACTCAAAGGCTTGTGAGTACCGCTTGATTCGTTCCGTTTCTAGTCTTTTCATCCCCCCTACTCGTCATTACTCGACCTAGAAATTTACGCACGCTTAAGATCGATATATCTTACACCTGACTTAGCAAGCACGTACGCATAGGTTCGTTACACAATTCGATAACTTAGAGACCACGTTACGCTAGAAAAATATAACTTTAGAACTTTGAAATACTCACACAGTGACTGAAAGAAAACTCACGCAGAAATTCCTAAAAATCTGTAAAAATCACAAAAATGACGAAAATACCCTTCATAAATTTCTGATGTCCGAAAAGTCTCAAAAGTACCCCCATTGCACTCAGAACGTGATTTCGAGTCTAACGGGACCCAAATCGATGAAAACAGAGAAATTGGTAAAAATTTGTAAAAAATCATCAAAATGACGAAAATACCCCTCATAAATTTTGGATGTCCGAAATGTCTCAAAAGTACCTCCATTGCACTCAGAATGTGATTTCGAGTTTAACGGGATCCAAATCGATGAAAACAGAGAAATTCAAGAAAAATCGTCAAAAATCGTAAAAATGACCAAAACGCCCCTTAACATCTAACTCTAACATAGAGACCTTGATCCCTAAGAAAATAAAATTCAAATAAAAAAAATTAAATTAAAATAAAATTCAAATTGAAAATTAAACTAAAATCCAAATTTAAAATTAATTTAAAATCGTAAAATCAAATTAAATTTCAATACAAAATAAAAATTACATTTTCAAGAAACCGATTAAAATACAAAATCAAAATCAAAATCAAATTGAAAATCAAGTTAAAAATTACTCAACCAACTAAAATGCAAAATTGAATTAAAATTTTAATCAATCAACCAAATCGACCAAACAAAATGTAATTAAAAATTAAAATCCATTCGATCACATTTAAATCGAAATCCAATCAACCGACCAATTAAAAATTAAAATCAATTTAAATTTCAAATTAAAACACAAATTAATCAACCATTTCAAAATTTAAATTTAAAAAAAAATTTAATTCAAATTAAAAAATTAAAACTCAAATTAAAATCGAATCACCCGACCAATTAAATGTAAAAATAAAACCGAAAGATTAATCAATCAAAAATCAAAATCAAATCAACCAACAACCAAATTTAATATCAAATTTAAATTAAATTCTAATTGAAATTCAAAATTTAAAACCAAATACTAATTCAAATGTAATTAAAACATCGAATTAAATTTCAAATTAAAATGTCGACTAAAATAAAAAAATAAAAAATAAAAAATCGAAATCAACCAATCGGAAGGAAAATTAAAGCGACCAATCACGACTCATTGGCGGAGAGTTACCGTAGTACGAGTAGCGTAGGATCCCCCTCTCTCATGCTTTTAAAAAAATAAAAAATTAAAAAAAAAAAAAAAGACGTTTCTTCTTCGTCTTCCCCACGTTCTTCCCCACTTCTTCTCCTTCAAAAACCACCCACATTCTTCATTCTCTCTTCCTTGATCTTTCCTATCAACCCACGTCCTCCACCCTTCTTCTTCTTCACAAGAAAAACCAGCAACTCTCCACTCCATAACCTCCCTCCTCCAACTGCTGCCATGCCCCCACGTTGGACAGCTACCATGTTCCATCTATCTAAACAGCCCACACAACTCTCTCTCTCTCTCTCTCTCTCTCTCTCTCTCTCTCTCACCCACGTTTTATAGAGGAACCACTATAAAAGAGGGAAAGGAGAACAAAATGGGAGGAGGAAAAAACATTTTTTTGAGCTGCAACTTTTCTTCTCCATTTAAAAATCTGTTATAGCCTCCCTCATCTTCACTTCATCTCCCTCCCTCCAAATCCGTCCTTGTTGTCCCACGTTCTTTTAAAAAAAAAAAAAGAAAAAAAAAAAAAACGTTTTCATGGTTGACAGCCATTAAAAAAAAAATCAGCAACTCATCTCTCTCTCTCACGTCTTTGATCTCCACGTTTCCTTCTCTAATATTCCTTCCTCTCTCTACCTTGCACCACTACCCTTCCCTATCTTCTTCCTCCCCATAAATTAGAAAAAAAAAACATTTTTTGGGCTGCCTCCATTAAAAAACAGCACCCATTCATGTCCATAAAAAAAAAAAACAGCAACTTCTTATTCTCTACATAACTTGCAACATTGCTTTTTCCTAAACACACCTAACCTTATTGTAACGCTTCAATTCTTCTGTGAAGCTTCATTACATGTCCAAATACAGCCCCTTAAAACGTTTTACATCGTCTTCTTAACTCACTGTCCATTCCATTACCTCCATTAAATCTGCAACACAGCAACGTTCAGCTATTGCTACAGCCCAATAACAGCCCCTTATCATTTCTCTTTCACGTTCCTCACTTCCTATAACATCTTCTCCATCTCCATGCCTTTCTCTAGTTTCCGTATCCCCTACAAATAAACGATATTGCCTCACTCCTCGTCAGTTCAAGGTCCGTTGCAGCCTCTTCACTACCTTCATCTTCCACAGCGAATAGTCACGAGTTTTGGAGATCATACCTGAAGGAATCGACCCTTGTCATCCCCACGTAGGTGAGTTTATTTTTTTTAGTTCTTATTTATTTCTATTTGTTTTTATTTTTCTTTTTTTTTCTCTCTTTTCATGTTCTCCTTGGTTTATTTTTCATATATGGGTAGGATTAAGGATGTAGTATTTCTGTAATTTTTCTCTTTTGTTTATGTTGCTTATTGGTAGGATAGAGGTTATATATTTTAGGTTTTTTTTTTTAATTTTTAATTTTTTTTTAATTTTTAATTTTTATTTTTTGAATCAATTCACCGATTTTTAGGGTAGGCGTGGCACTATGGCAATCTTTACGATTTCGAATTATTAGTGGATCGATTCGCAAATTTTATTGATAAATTGATTGGTTAACTTGTTAACATCAAGATAGTGAACCGGCTCATTGTTGATATTTATCTGGTCGATTTGTTGATTTATGATGTTATTGGGCCAACCCGCTAACATTGATATTAATAAACTCACTAATATGTGGATTAATTCATGAATTTTGGTACACGTGGAGGGTAAAGAAATCGATTTTTTTATCAAGATTGGTGAGTTGACTCGCTGATTTTGGGGTTATTGAGAATGCGAATCGAATTTTTTAAAAAATTAGACACGTGGGTTAAATCACCGATTTAATACACGTGGCGATTTAAAAAAAAAATTAGGATTCTTATGATATAAAAATTGCAAGTCGACTCGTTGATTTTGGGGCCATTGAGAATGCAAATCGAATTTTTAAAAAAAATTAGGCACGTGGGTTAAATCACCGATTTAATACACGTGGCGATTCCAAAAAAATTAGGATTCTTATGATATAAAAATTGAGAGTCGACTCGCTGATTTTGGGGTCATTGAGAATGCGAATCGAATTTTTTTAAAAATTAGGCACGTGGATTAAATCACCAATTTAATACATGTGGCGACTCCAAAAAATAAAAAGGATTCTTTTGATTAACAAATTGCGAGTCGACTCGTTGATTTTTTGGGACATTGAAAATTTGAATCGATTTTATTTTAAAATTAAGCACGTGGTTAACTCACCGATTTAATACACGTGGCAAGTCCAAATTTGTGAGTTAACCCACTGAATTTAATGCACGTAATGGTTCAAAAATCGAATCTCTTTGATAAAATATTGTCAATGAGCCAATTCACTAATCTTATATACGCGGCATTGAAAATCGATTTTGTATTGTTCAAAATATGATCGAATTGATCCATTAATTTTTGGTGTCATGTATGCCTCATTAAATCATGTAATTATTTTAACCGTAGGATTTGTTTAGTAAATTCGATGCAATTTGATGATGATTGGGCCTTAGTTTGACTTTTAATCTTTGAATGTTGACCATAGGATAATTTTGGATCGCAGTAGAGACTGATCATCTTGATCAGGCGGATTCAGTGCTTAACACCTTCCGAAATCCGTAACCTGACCCCTTATCCATCTCTCTGATCCACGGACCGACCCATATCCATTTGGAGTTAATTTTGGTTCCTAGACCTAAACTAGGTGGCGACTCCCTATTCTTTTAAAATCCCCGAGATACCTAGATCGGACCCCTAATCCGCTATTCTGCGGACGGCCGCGGGGGTCGAGGCGATTTCAACTTCATCAATAGTCTTGACCACAATTTCAAGTACATAGTTGTCTTTAACAACTCCTTCATCTAACACAAAATAACATATATAAAAAATTATAATTTATAAGTAATTTAATAATGTAGTAAATTGATTCACAAATAAATTAAAATTTTACCTTCTAGCATTTTTCTAATCCAATCTTGCACACATATCAATGCTTCAATAGTCTTTGGATGCAAAGTAAATCGATATCAATCAATTACTCTCCCACCAGTACTAAAGGTTGATTATGAAGCAACAGTCGATGCAGGAATCACTAAGATATCACGTGTCATTTTTCTCATAATACGAAATTTAGGTGTATTATATTTCCAACAACCTAAGATGTCAAATGTTTCATCATCCAAATATTTTCTTTTTTTTTTATTGGGTACGTAGCTTCCTCCAAATAATATTTCAAATCTGTTTTTACTTGAACATTTTTTGAACTCTCTTCAAGGTATGTTTCAAAAGTTTATAACTTTAATCCAATGGTATTATGTGAAAACATGCTACTAATTTCATTAGTATCACGCAATGAGAAACTTTCACTAGTATTGCTATCAACACCTTCATTCCATGAGAACGTCTGATTTGACATAGGTGAGTGAGCTACATATTCATTGTAAAGAGTTTTCAATGTTTCATGAATTTTTATTACTTTCTAACTGGATTTGTCTCCATACATTTGTGAAAAGTAAAACTCAAATTAGTAATGTTTCTAGTATTTGATAAATTTATCTTTCATTCTTATTGCCATCGACATAATGAAATGATGCTTACGTGTGCTCTACTCCATAAGTTGCAAATAAATACTACAAGCTAAATCGAAATATTGGTTCACCGTCATATATCTAGTTTCAGACAAAATTTATGTAACATTGTAAAAAAATTTCAAGCATTCATCAACAAGTCTCATATTATTCCATTCCATTCAATTTCAAGAGACACAATTGAAATTAGAATTTACTTCGGTAAAACGAAATGATGCATCTTTCAATTCTAATGCTACCTCAAGTATCATATATGTAGAATTCCATCTTGTCGATACATCTTGAACAAATCTTTTAGGGATGATCCTAACTTGAGCACATACATTTTGAAATCTACTTTGTCCTTGGGATGAGTGTGATAAATTTAATTGTAGAATGAATTTTCTCAAGTTCGCTTTCAATCTCTTTCAATCCATCTTGAATAAAGAGATTAAGGAAGTGTGTACAACAACGTACTCGAAACAATTTTTCATTTAAAATAAGAGACCCCTTTATTTCAGCTTCTTAAAAAGTTCACGAACTAACACATCATTGTTTGAAGCATTATCCAATGTAATGGTTGCAACTTCCTATCTATATTCCACTCATACATCTTCCCCAATAATATATTATCAATATTTTTCTCCAGTATGTTGACCACTCACATGAAAAAAAAATAAGTCTATTTTGTAATTTTCATGCCTCATCGATATAATGGACTGTCAAAGTTATATAACTTTTGTTTTGACCTAAACTCCAAAAATCAGACGTAAGACATGTGACACCAGAATTTCTTAAGATTTTTATACAAAATCAAATTTCTTTTCCATAAATCTTCATGAAATCTGATCTAACCGTATTACGCGTGATTGCCTTAAATATTGGTTGCATTGAACTTAATACTTTTTAAATTCAAAATGATAAATCATTGAAAATGGATACTCATGCAAAATAATTATCCCAATAATTGCTTCACGAGTTACTTCCGGATCAAACTTGAAGTTGTGAAAACCAACAGACCCTTTCCCTTTTCTTTCATTTACTTTGAGCAACGCCTGACTCATTATTTTCTATTTTTTCTTGACAACCAAACATGTTGAACTAAGATGTTTATGCAAATTGCTAGTCCCATTTTTACTATTCACCCCCAAAACCTTTCTATAATACTTACATTTAATGGATGCAACCTTTCCATCTACTTCGATTTCTTTAAACTCATTCCAAACCTCTGAGGTTCTTTTTTGCTTTATAGGCATATCAACAGTTGATTCTTCCATTGAAATTGGTAATTCTTCATTTTCTCTTTCTAACATTTTAGATCTACAAAAAATAAATCAAAGTATCTATAATGAAGTAAATACAATAACATTTTAAAAAATCCCATCCACATGAATTTCACATACAAAACAATACAAAAATATGAGTTCTTGTACCAATAAAATAGTCTCCAAAATTGATTTTTACACCATTCAAATAATCCCAAAAATCTAAGTTTATCCCCCATCTAAATGGTCCTAAAGATCTATCTTTTTATATTATTAGAATAGACCCAAAAATTAGTTTTTATGACACCAAATCAGTCTTAAAAATAACTTTTTAGCACCAAAAGCAATCCAAAAAAAAGTTTAGTCTCAAAAATCAATTTTTACACCTCTAATAACTCCACAAAATCAGTTTTTTACACCACTAAAATAGTCCCACAAAACCAGTTTTTTTACACCTCTAAACAGTTCTCAAATCTTGAATTTTAAATATCAAAACAATCCTACCAAATCCCTAACTCAAAAATTACAATACTACTTGCATCCACTATTATCTTACACAATTCATCAAACACATTGGATGCAACACAATTCATCAAATTAGTCCCTAATAATAGCTTTTTAACACCAGAAGCAATCTCAAAAAAAGTTTAGTTTCAAAAATCAAATTTTTACACCTCTAAACAGTCCCACAAAACTAGTTTTTTTATTACTAAAATAGTCTCACAAAACCAATTTTTTACGTCACTAAAACAATCCCACAAAATAGTCCTCAAATCTTGGTTTTTAAACATTAAAACAATCATACCAAAACCCTAAGTCAAAAAATTACAATACTACTTATATCCATTATTCTATTACACAATTCATCAAACACATTAGATGCAACATAATTAATCAAATCAGTCCCTAAAAATAACTTTCTCATCTTTTTCTCACAACTCCCATACTAAGCAAGAAAATTCAAACCAATTGCTTAGACCAAATAGCATCTTCGAATAATTATCAAGAAAAAGATATTTTGTTTCTGCATAACATTTAACACAACCTTGTATATTTATACGCCTCTCTCAAACACCATTTAAATTCTTTACCCGCATTTCAAATACCATTTAAGATGCCAAGATATCAAAAATCAATAACAAACCCAAAATATTATTACCTAATTTACTAATTTCTACAAACACTTAAACCCTTACGAAAGGGTAATAATTTTCCACCCACTTCTCAAAATCCTAGAACCAAGTAATCAAATTCAAATCAAATCGATAGATAAATAGGTTCTATGTATGAAATAGAAATTCAGTTTCTTGCTAAATAACATACACAGACCTTATCGCATTTCTATGTCTCCTTTTTCTTTTGAAAAATAATTTTTTTATGATAAATAAAAAGTAGGTCAAGAAGACCACCCAAGGTAGGGGTGACTCACCCTTCCCAAAACCAAAATCATATACGTAGTGTGTATTACATACAAATCTTTAAAGAGAGAGACGTCGCACCTTGAAGCAACGGAGACGTCGCACTTTATTTTGGAGATGAGACATAGAGATCTTCGGTTTGGAGATGAGAAGTTGAAGAAAATGAAGAAAGAAAAAAAGAGAACCCTTATTTGGGAATAAAATTAAAGGGTATTCAATTCAAATCGAATAACCGCGGATACCTGTTGTATTATATCCATCGATTTCGGTTCCTAACGGTTCGATTATTAGAAGACCCGATTCTAATCGATTCCACCAAAATGAGATCCAAAACCTATGTTTTCGGTTCCAGATGAATGGGTACCCATTGACACCCCTACTTTCATAGACTCCTTCTGAGTGAAGAAATCGAGTCAACACTATGACTCTTGGTTTAAATCAGGCTACTGTTCAAATAATAATCAAATCATTCATGAATTTTCCCAACTGTGGGTGTGGAGAAACCCAAGGGCGTGGACGGTACAGTTATTAATTTCCTCATCCTCCACAACACAAACCCTCGCAAAATCCCTTATCTTCAAATGCATCTTCTGGTCATTATTCCACTTACTAAGTTTGTAATAAACCTAGCCATATGGCTCTTCAGTGCTATCAATGCTTCAATCATGCCATCCAACCAAAAGCTAATGTTGCAAGTATTTCCCAAGGATTTTGTGGCGCTCCGCCAACTCTAACAGAAAGTCCCATGTTAGATCTCTAGGCACTAGGTGGCGCCTCAAAATTTCAGCATAGTCTCATCTATTTATGTTAGTATTTCAAAGCATTCAACCTGCACCTGATAGATGACATACAATATCCTAGATATATACATACAAAATATAATACTAACCGAAGTCTATATACATCTAATAGCAACGATAGATCAGAATACGGAAGGATAAATAAAATACATGATTATATAAACATTCCCCACTCTAATAAAAGTCCTAACGCTCAGTACAAAATCTATAATACTCTTGGATAAATCGACACCACTAGGGGGTATAGTCCCAATACTCACCAAGTGACGAACTTTGGTTATCTATTTAACCCATCAGATGATCCTCACTCGTGCTCTATATTTACTTCGTCAAGCTCTGAATCTGAAATTAAAAAAAATAGAGAAGAAAAAGATGAGTAACAATGGTTACCTAGTAGGGAAGCAAACAATTTCTACTAATAACATCTCCTAACATGAATATATAAACATATTAAATCATTTTAAAATATGTAAAATTTTACAGAAGAAATTATGATTAACTAGTACATATAGCCAGGGATGAGTAAATAAATATTTTAAAACTCATATTACATCAATCAACACTACCCACTATGACATTTTCTTTTTATAGAAATCTAATTGACTAAATGGAAACATTAAACATGCATTTCATTTTATATATCAAAATAAGGTAACATATACATAATATACAATGGTGTGGAGTAATGGAATTAGAGAGTTGGGATTCACGACTAGATTACTCCCAATCGGGACATGACGTTTCATAATAAAGTATTAGTTCCTGATTTTGTGGTTGGTCGTTATTTACCACACTTGCAGAACCATTTAGCTGACTCAGGCTAGCCGTTTAACGTGACCGTAAACAATGGACCTCCTTTCGATGTGTTAGAACGTTCAACGACTATAGATTGTTAGTGATCACTGACTAATCATCTTCGTCTATGCCTATCAGGCGCGCATGTGATTCCCAAATATACAAATCATTCGTATACGACCACAAAACATTACAAGTTTACTGGTAAAGATAGAGAGGAATAAACCCAGATTCTAGTTGCGACTCCACTCTCATATACATTATATACCATGTATAAGTTTGGTTGTCCCTACCGTACATCCAAAATAGTACACCACTCTAGATGATATGACGCACTATCCCTTTAGGCATTCACAGACTCTTTAACAACTTACAAAATAACTACATATAATATATTATATATATATATATAATATATATATATATCTATATATATATATATATATAGTATTTTCATTTGAAAAAAAAAAAAAAATTAACAATACAAGATTGATAATAGATATCTAGTTTCCTACCATGCAACTGTGGCCACCCAGCCTAAAATAAATAACAGAACTTAGAATCTCTACGCCAACAAAATTTAAATAAACATGCAACCAATCATTATCCCTGGGTATCTCTTTACCAAAATACATACAACATTACAATGTAAAATACAAACATTATCCTTCGGGTGTGATTCTTACATTTTACCGTTTCACCATTTTTTTCAATTTTCACAATTTTCAATCTGTCAAACAACATATTCACTTTTTGATATTTTTCAACTCAATATGAGTTCATTGAACATTAAATCATTTTTTTTCAATTATGAAATTTATTTTTTATCAATAGCATTGAAAAATTATAAAACTTATATCAAAACAGGGTCCGAGTAGTGTAAAGAATCCAACTAGCAGAAATAACCCGATAAAATATCCTACCCATGTATAATTTGTTATAAAATTCAATTAAACATATCAAATATGCAAGTTCTAATATGAATTTGAAATAACAAAAGAATTCTATATTTCATGAAACACATTACAAGTTTTCGTTAAAATCCTAAATGCAATTTATACAATCTATGATTACCAAAAGAAATTGAGAGTCCTTACAATCTCTTTACGAAAAAATTGAAGTTCGTGCGAGAAAATAGAGATGATTGATGCGGAAATTGAGGTGGATCAAACTTCAAGACAGCTGATTTTTAAATTTGGTCAGTGATTTCAAAAATCTTGATGTCATTGTCCTTTCTTCCTTTTATGGTAGAGGACGGTTTGGCTTTGAAACTGATAAAATCCGATGTTTAAAAATCGAAAATATCGTATCATGTACGGCTGATTTTTTATGATAAGAGGTGAAAGAGAAGATGAAACGAAAACATATTAGGTGGATTTTGTAGATGTCGAGCCTGCGGACCTTTTTTCCTTCTACATTGAAAGTTAATGGCGACCCGTTCGTGGTGAATCTGAAGTTGAAAATCAGAAAAAAACTAATTTTTTTTTTAAAACCGTGGTTGGTTTTGGATGAAAAAAATGATGATGAATAGTATTTTTATTTAAAAAAATTATTTATATAAATACGGGACGAAATCGATATTTTTCCTATTATTTCGTTCGACGATAACTTGACCGTCTAGACTCCAAAAGTGACGAATGAATACTTTATTTTATCTAATTTTTAATTTCAGATCTAATGGTATAGTTAAATTCTAAAAATTTTATCTCTAACAAAAATTTATTTTTTTGACTCGATGGGACCCTCAAATTGATGTTATTTTTATTTTTGACAATAATTCGACTTTTTGGACTTAAAAAATGATAAGTAAGTAGTCTATTTTCTATAATTTTTCGTTAGAAATCTAATGGTATGATCAAATTTTAAAAATTCTTACTTTAGAAAAAAGTCATTATTTTAGCCTGGTCCGACTCGAAAATCGAGGATTTTATAACTTTTCTGTTCGATCTCACATTTGAGCGTGCTTATAGGCTACAGTATGTTTTTCAACAATTTTGAATCTAATGCTGAGGTTAGATTTCATTAAAAATGATTAGAACAAAATCCTACAGTTTTACCCTAAGTTCCACTTTTAGGATTTTCTTAAAATTTCACTATTTATTTTTTCTCGAGATACGAATTGAAAACTCGGGGCTTTACATATTTTCTTATTATGGTAATGATACTTGGTACCCTGATTTGGGCACAACTAACTATCTACTCTAGATCTCCCTAATCTCAATATACACAATAAAAATCATGGCAATGACATCGTTAAAGTTGATAATGGTATAAGTTTGCCTATTCACCATGTTGGTCATTTTCATATTCACTACTCCTACACTTCTCTTTCTTAAAAATATATTACATGTTCCTATGATAAATACAAATCTCTTATCCATTCAACAATTTACACACGATAATGATGCTTATTTCGAATTGGATAAATTATTTTTTTAAAAATTGAATTAAAAATTAATAGTAAAAAAGTAACAATTTTTTTGATAATTGTCAAAAACAACTTAAATCGGCACTTCAAGTGCCAATATTTCTTTGTACATTTTCCCACCGAATTTTCCTATTTTTTTTTCTTATTCTTGCATACTTTTCTCTGGTTCCTCATTTCTTCTTCTTTGATTTTCTTTTCTCTCCTCCTCCTCCTTCACCTTTTTCAGCGAACCAAACTTCAAAATGTAACATTTTACATATACATATTTAAAAAAAATTAAGAATTAGATCAAGATCTAGATCTTCATCAATATCATGATCAAGATCCATATCATGATCTTGATCAAAATTATTAATCTTGATGATGTAGATCTAAATCATGATCTTGATCCGACATTTTGATAAATAAATGTTTAAATGTTTATTTATATTATTATTTTTGTTGAAATAGATGGCAATTAATGATGGGCGTATTCCTACAGGATCGATTATAGACGATGTTATAAACGATTGTTAGGTAGAATTTTATATTTAAAAATTAATAATAAAAATTGATTAGAATTATATAATTTTTAATAATTAATTTTATAATACCATAGATTGATTACGATTATCCCCTATGAGTGTGATATCATTCGTAATTCTTTAGATTTTGGGATATTAGTGATCCATGAAAAGCCATTGTTTCTACTACTAGTTTTGAATATTATCGATGTATCAAGTGGTTGCATCACAATTTCTGTCTGTGTTATGTCTTAATTGAGAGATTTTGATTAGAAAGTGACACGTTCCACCTTCCATTTGTATAGATGACGATCACATTGGAGAATACTCTTCGTTGTCTAGGTCTGAGGATCGACAAGTATATTATTGTCGTACAGCCAATGACGACCAAGTCGACAGTCATTAACAATAAAATTTGTTCTTCTCGTTATAGAGGATTTTCTAATTCATATAGAATTGGAATATCTTCCATAGAAATGGCATAACACTGCCTATATCTTTTAACAGTAATTTCGTTTGAATAAAATTGATATTTATCTCATCTTTTAATATTGCATGTTTTTATTACATATTAGTATGAAATACATGTTTGAGCCCATTTTTCACATATATAATATCTTTGATCCATTTGAATTACATGCGTTTTTTATTTTATGCAATCATATACCTCAAATCTCATATCATTAAAAGTTAAAACTTCACAACTAGCATTTTTTTATATTTTTTTCGAATTTTATTTTCAATCATTGAAATTAATTGAGAATTCCAAATAAGACTCTTTAATCTACGTCTATTGTGTAATTCAATTATTTTATATCTAATACATTCTAATAATTCGATTATTAGATTTATATGTAATTTCATTATCAATGAATTAAAATTTATTAGTATTTGATTTATTATTCTAAAAAAAGAAATGAGAGAATGACTTATTGCCCAATGAACTAATGCATGTGCTGGATATTCTTATAATATTATCCAATTATATATTTTGATATTTCTCTCTTAATTAATTCAAATTGATTTTTACAATCAATTCTAGTATAATTTTTACTCATATTTTTTAAAAATTTACAAAATAAATCAGATTTATAAATTTTTTTTAAATTTACTTTAAAATATTGAATACAAAAAATATGAAATGATAAAGGAAAACACTTATCAACTTCAAATATTATATATTTTTAGATTTCTCAAATTCACAACTATGTATTTCACAATTAACTTTTTCTCTTATTTTCTAAGTTTTTATATATGTGATAGATACATTATATTCATTTATAATATTAGTTACTATGGATTAGGCAAAATAAAATTGATCATTCCTTACGCTAGTTAAAATTTTTTCTTTATCCAATTACTACTAGCTGGAGGATGATATCATAAATTCATTATACCTATATCCATGTAAGCTGTGTTAAATCTACGTATAGTAAATAAATCATCATTTACAAATTTTTTAGCATATATATGCCACTCCTAGTTTAGAACATCACATTTAGCTAATTTTTTTAGTATTAAGAACATATTTTATAGAAAAATTATTTGTAATAATTAAAAGAATAATTTTTATCTTAATCCAACTACAAAAATTTACCAATATAAATATCAAATATATTTTAATTGTCATCGAACGACGAACTCAAATTGATATCAATAAATGCATTTACATCACTATTGGAATTATTTTGTGCTACATCATTAGGTTCAGTTGAACCGTATGCAATATTATGGTGGATATCAGTATTTAGATATTGATTTGATAAGCCCACTTTGATTATAATTTGATTGATACGTTATGATATTTTCATGTTGTATCATAAAAATAATTATATTTTGAAAATTCTAATTATTTAATATCTATTTCAAAGTTCCTTGGTCAAAAATATTAATTAAAAAATTTTCATTATCTAAATTGATAATTGACCTTGTCGAAAATTGTAGTCGAAAATTGCAATCGAAAGAATAAGAACTTATAACTCCGAATATGTAATTTCTTATGAAATCGATAAAAATTGTGTATTTCCACCAATATATGGGATACTTTCAACGTAATCCCCATATCGACAAATAATAACTCTAGATGACATCTTCGATTGAATTATAAAATCTTGTAACATAATTATAAGAGTGAAACTAATAAGAAAATTGTGAGAGTGAAAATTATGATAAATGTGAGTGTATGATAAGTTTATATAGCGTGCAACAGTTAGAAATTTCAAAATTTCCCAAAGAACATATAACGTTCACAAAACGGTCAAAATTCAGAAATTTCGACATTTTAAGTGCTAAATTTGTTATTTAAAAAAAAAAGAACTTTCATCACTTTAAGAGCCGATTTTTATTTTTTAATAATAAAAAAAAAATTGACACTTGAAGTGTCAATTTAGGTTGCTTTTGAAAAAAATTTTATTATTAATTTTTAATTCAGGTTTTTATTATTATTTATAGTTTCCCCTTTTGAATTTCATCCTACTTATTTTGAGTTAAGGATCGCTGAACAGGGGAAATTTTTCTTATAGGAATAACGAAAGATGGCCTCTACCACATGGTTCTTAGGTAGGTTGCTGCTGACAAGACTGCAAGGATGAGATCTCGTACCATGGAAGAGCATCGGCATAATCGCTTGGCTTATCCTGCACTTCAAATTGTTCATAGGGTTATGTCCAAATATGGCCAATTTTTTCTAATAAAGTCAATGGCATATATGATGTGTGTCATAAAGGAAAATCTCATAAACTTACTTTTTTCAATTTCTTATTTTCAATGTTATGAACCTCTTGAATTAATTTATTAAGATGTTTGGGGCCTAGCGTTACTTTTATCTATGGATGGTCATTGATATTATGTTATTTTCATGGATGCTTATACTAAATTCACATGGATTTATCTTATCTCTACAAATCTAAAGTTCTCCCTATTTTTAAATAATTTAAGTCATTGGTTGAGAATATTGTTGGCAAGCACATCAAGTATTTCCAATCGGATTGGGGAGAAGAATATTGTAGTTTCTCGCATTATTTTACTACTTGTGGTGTCTCTCGTAGAGTTTCTTATCCACATACTCATGAACAAAATGGTGTGGCGGAACAAAAACATCGACACATCGTCGAGACTAGACTCATACTCATGGCTCATAGTGGCATGCCTTTAAAATTTTTGAATCATGCATTTTTCACAACAGTTTTTCTAATTAACTATTTACCATCTTCTACAATCGGTAATGAGTCGCCATTTCATAAATTATTTGGTCCTCATCCAGATTACACCACTCTTTGGACCTTCGATTTGTGCTTGTTACGCCATGATTCAAACCTACAATCAACACAAGCTTCAATATCGCTCCACCAAATGCATATTGATTGGATATAGTTCTATGCACAAGGGGTACAAATATTTTAATCTGGATACCGATAAAATTATCATTGTTTGCCATGTCACATTCGATCTGACACAATTGCCATTTTGAAATATTCATTCTCATCAAACCCATATTTCACCTCATCCTTCACCCATTGAAGTCCTATCGTCACCACCCTTAATTTCAACTCTTCAGGCACCAAGCCCTGCCCCATTATCTTCAGTCCCCTCACACCCTTCTTCCTCTACTAATGATACTTATAGTGCCTCCAATACCCCTTCATCGTCTGATGCTCCTCAACCATCTCCACTCCCTCTCCAACCTACTCACCACATGATTACCAGTTAAGCACATGGTTCCCAAAACCTACTTTGCCACCAAACATCCTTTACCCATTACTCTTGTATCAACCCCCTCATTTGACATTGAGCCCACATGTTATTCACAAGCTAGCAAAATCTCTCTTTGACATACTACAATGGCCGATTAATTCAATGCTCTTACCTGAAATGACACTTGGGTCCTCACCCCCAACCTCTAAATTGATGCCTTGTGGGTTGTAAATGGATATTCAAAATTAAACACTTGCCGATGGAACCATTGAACGACATGAGACACGTCTTGTGGCCAAGGGCTACAATCAAGAAAAAGGCATTGACTACACTGAAACATTCAACCCTGTGGTCAAAAATACCACCATTCATACAATTCTTGCACTAGCAATTTTCTATGGCTTCATTCGCCAAGTCAATGTCTATAATGCATTTCTTCATGGGAATCTTGATGAAGATATCTACATGAGTCAGCTACCTAGATTTGTTGATGATCAACATCCTGATTATATATGCAAATTACAAAAATCCCTTTATGGGCTTAAGTAAGCCCCATGGGCTTGGGTTTATCGACTTAGTTCATTTTTTATGGGCATTGGTTTCAAAGGATTCAAAACAGATGCATCTCTCTTCATTTATACATAGAATGATACTACTTTTTTATCTTCTCATTTATGTCGATGATATTCTCATCATAGGCAATGATCCAAGCACTATATCTAACCTATTAGCGACTTTTGGTCAGGAATTTGCTCTCAAGGATTTAGGTCTACTACACTTCTTCTATAGAGTCAAGACTCATTATAACTCCAAAGGCATTTTTATTTGTCAACAAAAATATATTTTGTACCTCTTAGATTGCACTGATATGATTGGAGCATGACCCATTAGCACACCTATCACTTCAAGCACCAAATTATCTGTACATTCTGGAACTCCATTGCCTAACCCAACCATTTATCGAAGCACGGTGGGTGCTCTGCAGTATGTTACCCTCACTCGCCTTGACATTACCTTTGCCATAAATAAAGTATATCTACACCAACCGATGTAGAGATATTGGGCAGTTGAAATGCATTCTTTGCTACTTGAAATGTACGATCTCTCACGGTCTCCAACTCTTCATATCATCTTCTCTCCATTTATCTGTATTCTCGAATGTTGATTGGGGTAGTTGCCGATCGTAAGTCCATTAGTGGCAATCTCATCTTTTTGGGGCCAAACCTAATAACTTGGCAATCACGAAAATAACAAATCGTGGCTTGCCCCAACACTGAAAGTGAGTACTGTGCCCTCGACTACCTCAGAACTCACTTGTCTTTGATCTCTCCTCCTTGAACTTCATGTATTTCTACCAGAAACGCCCCTTCTCTGGTGTGACAATATTGGTGCTACATGGTTGATTGCCTGCCTAGTTTTCCATACTCAAACGAAGCACATAAAGATCGACTTTCACTTTGTGCGTGATAAGGTTGCTAAAGGAGACCTTCAAGCCCGATTCATCCCCACTCAGGATCAGCTCGCAGACATTCTTACTAAGGGCCTCTCATCATCTCGATTCCTCTTTTTACGATCCAAACTCAATCTTGAACCGTGACCATTGAGTTTGCAGGGGCATGTTAAGTAGATTGTTAAGGAAATCCACAACTCTACTCAATCCAACTGTATTCTTTCGAATCATCCATATCTCCAATTGTGCCAAATAAATATCCTCATGGGTTGATATCAATCTTTAGAATCCTAACCATTTTGGTAATTTGTAAAGAAGAAATTTTCTATTGAGATTATTCTGTAAAATCTTTGTAAATTTGTAAACTTTCTATAAATTTAAAGTACTTCATCTCTCCAAAGTTGAAAGAGGCAACATAAAAATACCTTGCATTTACAAGAGTGAGCCATTGCTATTGATTAGTCGACAAAGGCTAGTTGTATTTGAGTCCTTGGTTGATTAACCCAACGAGGAGGTGTTAGCCATGCATGATCTATATTTCAAAACTAATTACAAAATACGTGGAAAAATAGGTACAAGAAGTAACAATAACAATCAAAATCAAAGATAAAGATAACATGACACAAAATTTAGTGATTGAAAAAGATAGCCAATTCCACATAAGATGATGAGTCCTTTCAATATTTTCATGAAAACCAGGTTTACAATCTCACTTCTTCTCTGTAAAACTAAAAGAGTCGTGATTTTTTTACGCCCCCTCTAACATACTCTCCCTGACGTGGCCTGGGCTAGAACCTTAGATTTTTTTCCTTGGGATACACAATTGTACATACATTTTCATACGTGCAGCTGTGTATCCTGAGGAAAAAACCTATGGTTCTAGCACATGCCACATTAGAGAGTGTCTGTCAAAGGGGGGCGTTAGAAAATCATTATTCAAACTCAAATGTCCCTCATTAGGCAGATTTTTTTTTTATCTAGATCTGAATATGGATATACTTAGATCCAAACCAATTCTGACCCATTTTATGCCCTAATAGAAACCCTAACTAGGCCATATATGAGTTTATAGTCCCTATGAAAGAGGAAGCATCTGGAGAATGAAAAGTTAAGAAATTGAGGAAAATGTGACTCCAAAAATTTAAGGCAGGGCTCTCTAGCTTAGAAGATTGGCATCATGTCATCTATTTTCTTATATGGTTTTCTCATGTCCATACAAGAATATTTCAAATCTATCAAACCATTTACTAAAATTCAAACAATCTTGGTCATTCATTCAAAACGCCATTAGAGGAAAATAATAGTTTTTTAGAAAATAATATTTTTAAGTGTATGATTGTACATTTTATCAGAAAAAATCATTTTCAACACCTCTCCAAAAAAAACAATTGTCTTCATCATCTCCAAATATAATTATTTCTCCCATTACCCCCTCCTTATAACTAAAAACAAAATCAAAACCAATTCTCTTTTTAAAATTTACTTGGTGCAATTTCGCATTGGAGTTCATTTCCCTAGAAAATATATTTTTCCATCATCATTTTCTCTTGGAATTAATATAAAATATTTCAACAAAATCTCCTGAATCGAGAATACTCGTGCATCTCTCTCAATGAAAATTTAAGAAAGACATCTTTAAAATGCTGAAACTTCATTCTTTCTTAAGAATAGTAAACTACATTCATATTAATTCTTTCCGAGGGGACAGTGTGTGTGAGCTTGGGATTAGTCTCACCCGAAGGGTAGGGATACCCATGATAAGCAAAAGAAAAAAGAAAAAAAAAATTTAACGCAAAGTGGTCTTTCTTAATTCCATTGCTTTCACTATTTTTTCCTTGATCTTGTTGTATGAGAATGCACCAAAATATGTAATTTTCAGAAAAGTTTCGACGTTGGAATATAATTGCCCAAATTCTATGTATCTTTTGTTTTTTCATTTCTTCTGGAGTGATCACAAATGGTTTTTCTGTCGTGGGATCATTGTCGCCCATATTTTCATAAAATAATCTAGGCAACCTGAGATCTAAAATAAGGGAAAATAACATATTAGACTTTGCGGTAGGTATTTGTTTCTAAATGCACCCTGAGTTTTGGGGCTCTTAATTCTTAACCGCTCAATTAGTAAAATCTTTCTTTCTTAATGCTTCCTCACCCCGATAAGATGACAACTCAAATAGTCAAAATTAACGATTCAAATCATTGAGATCAATCATTCAAATTATTGTTCTCGATAATTTGAATTGTTGATCTCAATGATTCATGTTTAAATGCAGAGATCAATGATTGTAATAAAATTAATCTCAAAAATTTGAATGTTAATCTTGATGATTTGAACAAAGGTCAATCTTAATGATTTTATTATCCGTCTCGACAATTTGAATCAATGATCTCACCAATTGAAAGGGCTTTCAGGGTCATTAAGAAAGTAAAAAAGTTTACTAAAATTGGGGGATTCAGAAAGAAGTCCCTCCCACAGACTGCCTTAAGTAATTTTTTCTTAAAATAATCTGTGAAACATGAAGCTGAGGTCCACATCAATAACTTTCTATAAATCTGTTCACTATTTATTATTTCCCCTTGACTTTGGTATTTTCTTATAGACTAATGAAAAAATGACTTAATAAACTTCAATTTTTCTTTCTAAAATCAGTGATTTCAACCCCTAGGATAAGATGATGACATTGACGACGAGGATAAGAGCAACGACACTATTTTTCATTAGTCTATAACAGAGGACCAAGGTCAAGAGGTGTATATCTTAAGTTTGAAAACATAGAGGTATCTCAGATATTCACCAAAAAGGAGGAGGGGTATGGTGACAATAATGAGGATTTTATATTTATATTTATATTAATTTTGGTTCATATTTAATAAAATAAAATTGGAGATTCTGTTCCAACGAAACCAATCCACGTTTGGCAAATTTAACTTTATTTATATATATTAAAATAAAAGAATAAATTATAAATATGGGAGAATACATACCGAAAAGCATAAACTCGTAAAGATGGATTAATGATCGATGAAAAGGAAAAGGTGGGCCCTTACGCCTAAGACTTAAGAAGAGGGGGTGAGAGAGATTCCCAAAGTTCCCAAAAAGTGTTGAGGGACCGACACAAGCGATTCTATTTCCACACCTCCCTCCACGAGGAATAAATCAAAGGCTGGTCTCACGTTAAGAACCGTTGTCCCCATTTAATTTATTATTTCAGGCAACTTTCAATTAATTGACATGTCGTCGTGTTTGAAAGATTTTAAAAACTTGAAAACATGCAAGTCGACTTGAATGAGTTAAATAAATAAAATTATGTTAAATGTATAAATATTGAGCTTTTAGTACTTTTAAATAAATAAAATAAGGGACCAATTATTTGCACACCAACCTTGAAAAATAACTTTTTTTTTTTTTTTGTAACCTATATCTTAAGGATCGACAAGTTGCACACCATTAATAATTAGTTGCATACCAAACTTTTTTTTTTAATTTAATATTATTTTATTTTAAATAAGTTTTGTTAACCTACATGTTGCACTTCAATGCGTAACTTTCTATAGTTTAAAATTTATTATCTTCCTACAATTTTGTATTCTTTGTTTGTGAGTTGTGATCTGATTTTGCACGTATTCTCTTAGGGTCCAATCTAAGGTACTGCCTTTTCCGATCACTCTTTAGGTTTTGAATCTGTAAAACCTTGTTTTTCTTTCTTGCTTCATAGTGTTCATAGTAGGCTATTGAACATGACTTTATCAAGTGCGAGACAACTCAAATTTTCGTCTAACACAAATTGTGTAACGATTAACTTATCACAATTGAACTAGTTATTAGCTCTTACCTTTCATTGAAGGAGATAATTTCTTGGCTAACTTCATGATTCTATTTGTGAACCTAATGAATATATTATGTTTGAAGAGGGAGATGCACATACCAATCTTCTAGAGTATATTCTATGGAAGAAAATTGTCACTCTTAAAAGATTTGTTTGACTGCTACTATGACATAAGAGGTTCTTAATCCTATTGCATTTCCTAAAAGAAAACTTCGCTCAAATATCTAAGGATCAGACTTACAATGGAAAAAAAAAAAAACTACAGTTATTTTGAAAAGGTATTAACTCTGTTGTTAAATTTATTAGAAAGTTCAAAGTCATATGTGTAGATGCAAAACCTTACACTACCTTAAGATTTGTGACGTTACCTCGCGATCTCCACTCCTTGTACCCATGGGTGTGCCTGCAACAACACTTTTCCGATGTCCAATTCAGAATCTTAGTACCAAAATAGTATAAAATTTAGAGGGGGGAGAATTCATACCTTTTAGTATTTCGGTCCATCATTTATAAAGATGAAATCCTAGGATCCCTTTAGATCTTGTTACCGATTTTACCCTTATCCAATTTAGAAGAAGATCTTAATTGGTATTTTGGAACGTATCTAATCATACATTCCTTCTTCCTTGAGACATTACCTCACTAAGATTTTAATCACTTTTGATCTAATCCCTGATTTTTAGGGATTTGGGCTGATTGAACAGCTCTATCATGCATCCTTGACCCAATATTTTCCTGACTAACCGAGACTTGAACCCATGATTGGTTTGTGACCGAGCCACCAAGCTTACCCTCGGACGAGTTGGCTTAGATCTCTGTGTTTAATTCGAATCCCTAGGTGCCACGTGTCACCCCTTGGTATCCAACGAAAAACATCGTTTACAATATGCGATGACTTTTCTACTATTTAAGGACTCATCTGATGGTGACAAAGTCTTCTTGTTAACAAATTATTAAGGTTTCGTTACATCAATGATGAACTTATATTAACGTTAAAGACTTGTAAACTCTAAAAGGAATCATATAGTCTAGAAAATCTTAGTATAGATCAGATTATTGCATTTGTTTCTCAAAGAAGCAACTACAGGAATAATGGTGCTTCTCCACAAACCAAATATTATCCAATCACCATCACCATTGAACACAACAATGCAATAGAAAGGACCTAGCATACAACTTCTCTCACAATAAAATTTAAACCTACATAATACCCATCAGTCAGGAAATCAAGAGTCAAATATATGGGGCAATGCATTGCTAGAAGCAATTTGACCACTTATTCCAATATACATAGGTACCTAATGCTTTCATTATCATATCATTATTAAAAAGCCAAGATCCAAATTGGTACACAAATACACTCACATGACTAATAATATAAATAATCTTAGAAAACACCACTCCATATCATTGGTATGATAAATTATGCTGGTAATGGAATTGGCTTAAATATTTCTCATGTTAGTGATATATCACTGAGCACTCCTTTTAGAAATCTTGAACTCAAAGATGTCTTAGTTGTACCTAACATCAATAATAGCTCTTGTATTTTTTGAGTTCTCATCAAATCTTTCTTTGCTAAGGATTGAAGGACATAAAATTTTTTACCTACAGGGAGTAGGAAAGAGGCAATTTTTTTTACTCCATAGAGGGGAACAAACTTGTCTCCTTGAAATCTATTGCACCTTAGATATGTTAAAACCTCTGATGTTAGATTATAGACAATAAATAGAAAAATGATGTGAAATAAAGTAACAAAGTATATTCTAAATATCATAAAATATGCTATCTTAATGTTGAAATGAGGGAGGCTTGTATTGGATACAATAGCCTTGAGACAGATTTCGTCCCTATGATGTGTCAACAGTCTCTGGACGTCTATCTCCAAAGAAACAATGTTCTACACGTGTACAAGGTAGCACTCTAAGTGTACATGTACAAATGAATTTGTACTGTGAAAGTATTTTCAAGACACTGTAGACACCCCAATTTGAACGGGCCTTCACTCGAAAGGGCCCAAAAATAGTAATTTTTCAATAAACTGGGCCAACGGGCCTCGAAGGCCCGAAGCATCAAAATCTGGCATTTTTATCAAATCGAAGTGCCTAAAACCTCCCAACAAGTTAGTGGGCCCATCAAAGGGACTCGGCATGCTCCCATCTACCCTGCTCCACTCAAAACATCGATTTTTCGACAAGATAGGCCAACGGGCCTCTAAGGCCCAAAACATTAAAACATGACAGTTTTGATTGAATCGATGCCCCTCAGATCACCCAATGGTCTAAGGGACCCATCAAAGGGACCGGGCTCATCCTACGTTGTCCCAACTTTCACCGCTTCACGCTCGCATCCAAAAAATCGATAAAATTCTCCCACGGGCCTAAAAGGCCCAAATTGCCAACACGTGGCATTTTTGATCAAATCAATGATTTCAAAAATCCCAAAAAAATTAATAAATTAAAAAATGTGAGACTTGGGATGCCTACCCCTCCTCTACTTCTACCGCTCCGCTTTCGAATCCGCAAATACCCTAAGCCCATTCATAGCCCATGAACCCACAATACTCCAAAAAACCAATTTCTCACCTTATCCTCAACCTAAAAACGATCCCATATCACTTAAACCCTAAAGTGAACCCACCCTAAAAAATCCAACCCAAAAACAAACCCTACCCCAAACCAAAATAACCCACAACCAAGCCCAATACAATAAAAGCCCACAAGATATTATCCAAATCATTATTCAACCCACAACCCTAACCAATTAACCATTACCCATGTCAACCAATCACCCTTCCAACATCAAAAAGTGACACATGTCATCATCTCCTTTCACCTCTCTCATCTAATCACCTACCTCCACCATCATTCTCTAAACAATCCATCTAACCCACATCACTTCCCTCCAAAATCACCTCAACCCATACCCTACCCTAACCTAACCTATCTCCATTCTCTAACATCAATAACCACTCACATCACAACTCATGCCCTACACCCCCTAACTTATCATCATTCTCTAACAACATCAACCTCTCATATCACAACTCACATCTCTACCCATCACTTTCCTTAAAATACTCCCATAAAATCACCTCAACCCAAACCCCCCTCATCATCAACCCATACCCTTTTTTCTAATCAAACAACCACCATCAACCAATCAACCAATCTCATCACCTTACCTTCCCATCATGATTGCCACATGTCTTCATCCCCTTAATCCTCCCTAAAACCAATCTACCAACCTCTTATATAACCTATTCTTCTAAATCTACACACCTAACCTCTTCAACCAACCTAACATTCCTTCTCTAAATAACTCTTTTACACCTCCACTCTCCCATCAACCATCACTCATCTCATCCCACCAAACACTCTACCCAAATGGATTTGGGTGAGATCCAAACCATTTGGGTTAAAATACAACCCACTTTCCTCATTACACAAATACCCTCACTTACACTCCAAATTTCATATCCTTCATTTTTAAACCCATGCCATTCTCTATTATCCCAACTCTTCACCCCATTATACCCCTAAACATCCTCTAAGTATCTATAAATACCCCTCCCCTCCTTCAAAAAATGATTACCAAGTCTTACTAGAAAAAAAAAATATAATCTCTACTCATCTTTCCTCTATTCTCCTACTTTCACAATAACCTTATAAAAAGATATACACACTCTCTCACATTCTACTAAGGATTCAAGAAGACATAGAAGTTAAAAGAGGAAGAAGAAGAAGAAGAAAAGAAGATTGAAGATACAATGTGGGTGCAACAAAAATAACCCCTTTCTCTTCTACACCCTCTCCTCTTCACTTTGTTGAAATGGACTTAGGATGAATGTACCTCAAGGCAAATGGTTCATTAGGATTATCTCCTTCAATGAGATGATCCTATGATCGAGCCGAAAGTAAATCCCTACTTAGGGTACAAATGTACGACACGTGGCACTTTATTTTTCACCTTTTAAAATCAAAATAACTGAGTTCTTTGAGGTTACCGCCACTTGGCAGAAAGAAAAGGGTGCCTAACACCTTCCATTTTCTCCAGCCGAGCCGCTTACCTCAAATCTCAAGGTTTGATCAATCCTTATCCATCGCGAGTCACTATATACCAAAATGTCATTTTTTTTGGAAAATGTACATCGGGTGACCATTCACACCTACTTACAGCATGAATGGTGGCAACTCCAATCTTTAGTAAATGTGGCCGTTGTAATGACAAAATCCATGTATCTACAGCTGGCGACTTCGCTGGGAAGCCATGGTTCATCCCTCGTGACAACTCGGTTGTTTTGAAAAAAAAGAAAAAAAAAAGATTTTTATTTACTAACATTGTTCGTTTGTTGTTTCCTATGTTTCTTTTTTTATTTTCTCACGTGACCACATTGTAATATTTATTTATTTTCGTTGCTTGGATTGTATATTTGTAAGGGGGTCGATGAAAAGAAATGAAAAAAAAAAATGGCACATGCACTTGCGAGCATAGCCCACTTCACAAGCCACCCTACCCTCAATATACTTAGCCCCGATGCTTAGTAGTTTTACGGCTTGAGATCGTTATTTCAAGTGTCGAGAATGAACACATCAAATCCGATCACCAACCAACGACGTGTGTACTTCGGTATGCATCGAGGTTTGAAGATCGGGTAGCCGTGGAGCCACCTATTAAACTCATGCATGTACCCGGTTAGATGAGCTAGGATACAAGTTTTTAATGTTAAATCGACCCCCAAGGCAAAAGTTGTATGCGTACAAGTTGTTGCTGGGCCTCGAAGCCCAAGTTATAGCCCCAATGGGGCACCCTTAGATCATTAGGCAGATGTTTTCAATTTATTTTTATCCTCCCTTAGGTAAAAGGGAGTAGTGCACGTGGTATCACTCAAAACACAAGAAAAAAGAGAGGAAAACAATGAGCCAAAGACTTAAAAATAGGGGAGACATGAAAAACATGGGCAAAGAAAACAGTTCTATGAATTTCCAGAAATTGGATTTCTTTCTAGTTTGTGTCCATGACATGGATAGACAAAAATATGCCCCATCCGTGTTGGGAGCACGGTTGAAATAGTGAATACTTCATCCGTGTTGGGAGCATGGTTGAAGTAGTGAGTACTTTACCCGTGTTTTGAGCACGATTAAAACAGTGAATGTCTCATCTGTGCCCAAAACACGGATAGCAGAAGGATAATTACATCCGTGCCATTAATACAGACCAGAATGAACTCGAGCCCACAGAATGAACTCGATAGTCCATTTTTTAAGAGGGCCACTTACTATTGATCAAACAGTGATGGTTCCTTTAGAAAAATCCCAAGTTTTGGAAAAATTAAGTAAAATGGATTTTTTTTGTTAATCAATGTTTTCAAAAAAAAAAAAAAAAAATATAACAAAAAAAAAATAAAAAAAAAAAAGGGGGGGAGGAACTTGCGGATTTTTCCAAATCAAAGCAACGCTATGAACCGAGTTCCCACTTGTATCCATCTAGAACTGGGTCCAAGACCCAGATCCGTTTCAACTGGGTCCACGACCTAGATCCACGACTCAGATCCATGTCAACTGGGTCCACGACCCAGATTCACTTCCAAATGGGTCCATGACCCATATCCATTTCAATTGGGTTCACGACCCAGATCGCTACAACTGGGTCCACGACCCAGATCCACTTCCAACTGGGTCCTCAACCCAGATCCATTTTCAACTGGGTTTACGACCCAGACCCATATCCATTTCAACTGGGTCCATGACCTAGATCCATTTTCAACTGGGTTTACGACCCAGTTCCATATCCATTCCAATTGGGTCCACGACCCAGATCCATTTCAATTGGGTCTACAACCCAGATCCATTTTCAACTGGGTCTTCAACCTAGATCCATTTTCAATTGGGTTTACGACCCAGACCCATATCCATTTCAACTAGGTCCATGACCCAGATCCATATCCATTTTCAATTGGGTTTACGACCCAGACCCAGATCCATTTTCAACTGGGTTACGACCCAGTTCCATATCCATTCCAACTGGGTCCATGACCCAGATCAATTTCAATTGGGTCCATGATCCGGATCCACTACAACTGGGTCTAAGACCCGGATCCACTACAACTGAGTCTAAAACCCAAACCCAAATCCATTTCATTTGGGTTTACAATCCAGATCCATTACAACTGGGTCCACGACCCAGATCCACTACAACTGGATCCAAGACCCAGATCCACTACAAACCGGATCCATATCCAATTTCGAACCAAGTTCATGATCCAACAAAGATAACAATCGATTAATCGACTCAAATGCATTCAACTTTCTCAAAAAAAAAAAAAATTTATTAAAAAAGTACCAATTGCAGTCTTTGATCAAAGTCGGTGCCTAGAAAGATCTTACCCTGTTGATACGAGGGGGATAGACTACGTCTATTCAGGGAATAAGGTGATTTAAGAGTGCCTTTGTGCGCCACCTCTTCCTTGGAGATCTGCCTGGTCGGCAGTAATTTCAGAGAACTGAATTGGAGGCTACCAAAAACATGGGTTATCCCAACTCTATTTTATCTCATAAATTATTTTTTCAAAATATTTTCCCGACTCCGTGTCGATGCCAGCTCCTTGCTGATGAAATTATCTTTTCAAAATATTCTCCCGACTCCGTGTCGATGCCAATTCCGTGTTGATGAAATTACCTTTTCAAAATATTTTCCCGACTCCGGATTGATGCCAGCTCCGTGCTGATGAAATTACCTTTTCAAAATGTTTTCCCGACTCCGTGTCAATGCCAGCTCCGTGCTGATGAAATTACTTTTTCAAAATATTCTCCCGACTCTGTGTCGATGCCAGCTCCGTGTTGATGCCAACTCCGTGTTGATGCTGACTCCGTGCCAATGCCAGTTTCGTGCTGAGATAATTCCATTTTAAAAATATTTTCCTGACTCCATGTCCATGCCAGCTCCGTACTGATGAAATTACTTTTTCAAAATGATTTCTTGACTCCGTGTCGATGCCAGCTTCGTGTTGAGGCCAGCTCCGTGTTGATGCCAACTCCGTGTTGATGCCTACTCCGTATCGATGCCAGCTACGTGCTGAGATAATTCCATTTTCAAAATATTTTACCGACTCTGTATCGATGCCAGCTCCATGCTGACGAAACTATTTTTTCAAAACATTTTACCGACTCCGTGTGATGCAGACTCCGTGTAGCTACCAACTCCGTGCTGATGTAATTCTTAAAAAAAAATACTTCACCAACTCCGTGTTGATGCCGGCTCTGCGTCGAGAAATTACTTTTTCGTTAAAACTCATAATAAACAATCTTACCCGACCTAATAAAACATCATGCATCTTCATTTTTGTAAACAAGATAGTAACGCTTGGTCTTTTATACGCACAGGTGGCCAAGCGAAAGAAATACAAGCAGCCAAGGGTACCTCCATATTTTTTGAGATCATCTACAGTCACCATGAGTTCTTCTGAACCAGCACAACCCCTAGTAACTAAAACGTCAAGTATCGATCCACAAATAGCAGCACTATTGAAGATAATCGAGAGGCAAGAAAAGATAGTAAGTACTGTGTTAGCCAATGCCAGCATCATACAAGCCCAAACAATACAGCAACATGCGTCCGGATCAAATCAGGATCTACCCGAGCAACCTCCACAGAGACCACAGACCACCATGCCTCCTGCAGTGCCTGAATATCAGGAGGTCCCGCTCTATATTCCATAGAATCGACCACCCCCTATGGTCATTCCTGATGACAAATGTGAGTACAGGGCCACAGAGGCCAAAAGCGCAACAGATGAAAAATTAGCTCAACAAATCGAGTCTCTACAAGAAGAGATGAGAAGAATGAAGGGTCTCAACACGATGAGCGGGACTCGGTTTAAGGACCTTTGTTTTTACCCTAATGCACAATTATCGGCTAAGTTCAAGTGTCCGGAATTCTAGAAATATAACGGAGTAGGGTGTCCTTTGTCGCATCTAAAGTTATACTGTGGATCCATGTGCCAATATGGCGAGGACGACAGGCTATTTGTGCAGTTATTCCAGAGAAGCTTGACAGGGCCGGTACACAAATGGTTCTCCGGGTTAGACCACACTCTTATTAAGAACTGGTAGGATCTAGCGGAGATGTTCTGGCAAATTTACCGGTTCAATACAGATGTTGGTCTAGATCGGAACGACATGGCCAAGATGACAAGAAAGCAACGGAAAACGGTGAAAGAGTATGCATAGAGATGGCGAGAGTTGGCCTCAAAAGTAAGGCCAGCAATGACCGAGCAAGAGATGAATACCTCATTTATCTCAACACTAGAGCACGCCTTCTATACTCATCCGGTGGGGCACACCACAGGCACATTCTCAAATCTAGTACAGATAGCTGATTAGGTCGAGGACAGGATTCGAATCGGTCTGATCTTTGATTTCACGAGTTTAGGGGCAACAACAGGAATCCCTTCTCAGAGAAAGCCAATGCCTACGGGAAAGAAGAGGGAAGAACCACAAGTTAACAACGTACAGCCAAACCGACCCCTCTTCATGCCTTCACCAGCACTAAGACCACAAGCGCTATCAACTTCATGGGCACCAGCACCACCAGTTTGGAATCTAACACCTCAAAACCAATTCAGGGCAAACCTTCCACCAGTTGCACAGCAGGCACCACTATATGGGTAGAATCAGCAGGCACGGTCCAACAGAGTAAATAGAGTGTTCACTAGGTTGCCCATGACACTGTCAGAATTACTACTAATCTTACTTAGGGGTAAATATCTGGTAAAACATCCACCAAATCCCGAAGTTGCCAAAGGGCCAGGGTACAACCTCAATTTGTTATGCGAATTTCACATGGGTGCACCAAGGCACTCTACAGATCAATGTTGGCAGCTCAAATATCAAGTACAAAATTTGATTGATAAGAAAGCTCTCATCTTAGACGAACCTGCCAACCCGCCCTAACAACAAAACATTAATCAAAACCCCTTACACACTCACAATGGGGAAGGAAGTGGGCATAGGGTAAATGTTTTTTGGGAGAACTCGACTTTAATCTATCAGAATTGATAGCGCCTATCAGGGTAAAAATCAGGGTCCACTTAACAAAAGAATCAAAGATGTCAACGGTCAACATAATCAACCACTACACAACAAACTCATCCCAAAATTCACTACCACCACTCAGATTGGCCGACCTCACCACCCATCCCATTCATCAAAATACTATTACCCGACCACCTTTAGTATACCTTGCGGATCACCGAACCATCAAAATGCGACCCGACCTCCTCTTGCTATACTCTACACACTACCGAATTCTCAATGACCAACTCGACCCCCCTTCGTATACCATACACTTCATCTTCACGTCCACCGCTTGTCATTCCATACACTCCATCAACTTTTCATATAACTTCTCCCATCACCACTACATCTCAATCATCACCACCATCCCTCATTCTCAATGTAAAACCCGATCCACCCCCCATGACCATACACTCATCTAAACCATTCCCCTATAGCTCCAACCAGGCAGTGCCCTAGAGCTACGAGACTACCATCACCACTACCACAGGGGTTGGGACCATGAAGAAAGTCATGGTAGCTGACATCGACCATATGACAAAGGTAGGAAGATGCCAAAAATTATTAGAAAAAGGGGTAAGCATTAGGAAAGAAATAAAAGAAACCGCAAAAGAAGTGACAGAGGAAGATAAAAGGAAAGCAAAAGGAAAGGGTAAGCTGTATAAAGATGACAAGACAGAAGATAAGGCAAAAGTAACAGACAAAGAGGCGACAGATTTCATTAAGCTCGTTCATAAGAGCGAGCACAATATAATGGATTAATCGAACAAACAACCAGCTCAAATCAGTATTTTGGGGCTGATACAAAAATCTGAGGAACATCAAGAGTTACTGTTGAAAGTCTTGGGAAAGTTACACGTACCTGCAACCACTTCGCCAGCACAGTTAGAACAGACAGTTGGTCAGATCATGGTCCCCAATCCCATAATCTTCATAGAAGGAGAGTTCGTGCCAGAGGGACGAGGACATGTTGAACCACTAAATATCATGGTCATGTACAAGAGCATGATGGTAGCCAGAGTACTGATTGATAATGGATCAGCTCTCAATGTCTATCCCCTTGAAACCTTTCGAAAGCTTAACGCTGACTGGTTGCATGTCAAGCCCAACAACAAGGTTGTTCGAGGTTTCGATAGCTCGAAAAGGGACTCTTTGAGAGAGGTGGATTTACCAATCACAATAGGTCCTTGCACCTTCGAGGTAACATTTGAGGTCATGGAGATACCAACAACCTTCAATTTACTACTGGGCAGGCCGTGGATCCATATAGCAGAGGTTGTACCTTTCTCATTACACCAAAGAGTCAAATTTATCATGGGATAGAGCATGATATCTGTGCTGACAGAAAATCTTATTCCAACTGGGAGAGCTCCAAATGTGCCGTTATCGATATCGAAATGACGAAGGACAAGGTACTCTATCACTCATATCAATTTGCTGTTGTCAACCACGTGGAAAAAGGGAAGGAAAAAGTAAAGGCAAAACTATCACGGAAAAATCTAATGATTAGCCGGGTCTTGAAAAGAGCAGGTTACCGACCTAGACAGGGGTTGGGACCGGGAGGAAAAAGGAAAGCTACGCCGGTCGAAGTAAAAAAGCACAATCCTTATTTCGGATGGGGATTTAGGCCTAGAAAAAAAGGATATAACAGAAATAAATGACAAGAAGAAAGAACTTCGACTAGCGAGAAAGTAAAACTGTGAACTGAATGTTTGGAATCTGGACAGAGTTCCGCATATCAGCGTCAGCTTTCCAAAATCACAGACTAGACCCGACAGTCTATCAGAACTGCTGCCAACAAAATCGATAAAAAAGTCAAAAGCGGTAAATTTCAAACCTGTGCACATTCATGAAGACTCAGTAGTTGAGTCCCATTCATCCTTTGTAGAAAGCATTGATGTTTTATTCAATGGGGATTCCAACGAAAATATATCAGAAATGGTTCCAGAATCCACCAACGTGGAAATCACTACCAGCCAAGGGAACGAATCACCCTTCTCCACGGGCATCGACTGGGCATCAGTCATCATCCCACCAAGCTTGGGGGGGACTATACCCCAACCAGACAACAACAATCAATCGGAGGTTATCTCCGAACCATCGACCAAACTATCCAACAAATCACTTTCCCATTTCATCCGCCCCCTTAGAGAAGGGGAAGTTCTAAACAATTGGGAGGAATTCCCATTACCCCTCAAGGCTACTAAGACCTAAAAAAAAACGTCGTTAAACGAATCTAGTTTGTCCGAGGATCATAACGAGCCCTCGTCCTCGGGTAAAGACTGTTTTGAGGGCTCTCTATCTTATTAATGAATTTGCATGATTGTTCTTCTTATTTCAGGTATCCAGAAAATCACAAAAAAAATAAATATTTCTCAAAAATCAAAAAAATCAAAACTTCTCAAAAATCAAAAAAATCAAAAAGTTTTCAAAATTACAAAAAAATAGATATTTTTTAAAAACCAAAAAAAGAGTTGTCAAGGGATCTGTCTCCATCAAATGAGTACCTAGATAAAACAGAATTTGAAAGAGACGATTATGATTTTGATCTTGAACTCGACTTCGACCTCATGGGGATCGAAGAAGAATCTGAGGACGAAATGGAATACCCGCCTAAAGAAATCAAAGACTTGGTAGAACGTCACGTGCAAGGTGTTCAACCAAACATCGAGGATACAGATTCAATCAATATTGGTACCGAAGAGGACCCACGAATTATCAAGATCGGAGCCTTATTAACATCACAACAGAAGGAAGAAATGGTCGAATTCTTACGAAACTATCAGGATGTGTTCGCGTGGTTATACAGAGATATGCTAGGGTTAGATACAGATCTCGTTGTACACAAGCTGCCAATTGCCTCGGGAAGCAAATCGATCAAGCAGAAACTGAGAAAACTGAAGTCAGAATGGACCCTCAAGGTCAAAGATGAGATCATGAAACAGTTCGAAGCCAGATTTCTTGTAGTTTCTACATACCCTGAGTGGTTAGCTAACGTCGTCCTAGTACCCAAGAAAGATGGGAAGGTGCGCATGTGTATTGACTATTGAGACTTGAAAAAGGCCAGTCCTAAGGATGATTTTTCATTACCACACATCGACACTCTAGTCGACAGTACAGCAGGGCACGACATGTTCTCATTAATGGATGGCTTTTTAGGCTATAACCAGATAAAAATGGTAGAAGAAGACCAAGAAAAGACTGCATTCATCACACCATGGGGTACTTTCCACTACAAAGTCATGCCATCCGGACTGAAGAACGCAGGGACGACTTACCAATGGGCAATGACCGCATTATTCCACGATGTGATCCACAAGGAAATGGAGATCTACGTAGACGACATGATTGCTAAATCTGACATTGAAGAAGACCATCTAGTGAATCTAAAGAAGTTGTTCGACAGGCTGAGGAAGTACAGTTTGAGGCTCAATCCGAAAAAATACGTATTCGAGGCAACATCAGGTAAGCTACTGAGGTTTATAGTCAGTAGAAGAGGTATCGAGATAGATCCGACAAAAACCAAGTATATCCTCGAGATGAAAGCACCCGTTTCAGAGAGAAATGTTCTAGCATTCTTGGGGAGAATACAGTATATTAGTCATTTCATTGCTCAGCTCATACCTATCTGTGAGCCAGTCTTCAAGCTATTAAGGAAAGATACGTAGAAGAAGTGGAACAAATACTGTTAGGAAGCGTTCGACAAGATTAAGTAATATCTGCTCAATTCACCAGTCCTACTCCCTCCTACTCCGGAGCGACCTTTGCTGATGTACATCTCAGTGCAAAAAATGTCAATGGGGTGTGTGCTAGGGCAACATGATGAATCAGGACGAAAGGAGCATGCCATCTACTATCTCAGTAAGAAGTTTACCGAGTACGAGGTAAAATATTCGACACTTGAAAAGACTTGCTATGCATTAGTCTGGGCATCTCAACAACTACGTCACTATTTGCTTAGTTACTCGACTATGCTCATCGTCAGAATGGACCCCCTGAAGTACCTTTTTGAGAAACCGACACTAACAGGTCGTACAGCGAAGTGTCAATTATTATTATATGAGTTCAACATTACCTATGTCACTCAAAAGGCCATCAAAGGGCAAGCCATGGCCGACTACCTCGTCGAGCACCCATTGCCTGATTATGAGCCATTAAAGACCAACTTCCCCAATGAAACCATACTATTCACCGAGATTGAGGACAATGATGATGAACCAGGCTGGAAAATGTACTTCGATGGAGCAGCAAATCAAAAAGGGAACAGAATAGGGGCAGTCTTGATTAAACCAGATGGGTCTCACGTGCCAATTGTAATCAGATTGAAGTTCCAATGCTCTAACAACGAGGCTGAATATGAAGCATGCATAGCAGGGTTGAAAGCAGCACTGGATCTCGAGGTAGATGAGATCGATGCTTTCGGAGATTCAAGCTTTGTAGTCTATCAGACGACTGGAGAATGAAAGACCCGAGAGCAGAGATTGGTCCCTTACCACGAGTATTTGGAGGAACTAAGCTCACGCTCTGATAGAATCTCATTCACATACATACCGAGAGCTAAGAATCAGTTTGCAGATGCACTAGCTACGCTTGCTTCTATGATCGGTATATCGGAAGACTTAGTCATCAACTCAATTGAGATTGGAATTCAAGATGAACTGGCCTATTGCTTACCCGTTGAAGTAGAAGAACCCGAAAAAAAGCCATGGTACTCAGATATCAAAGCATATCTTGAAGATCAAAGCCTCCCATCAGATGCAACGTCAAACGATCGCAGGACCATTTAGAGACTGGCAGGGCAATTCTTCTTGAGCAACGACATTTTGTACAAGAAATCGCATCATGAGGTTTTGCTCCGATGTGTGGTAGAAACAGAAGCGAAACAACTAATCGAGACCGTACACGGTGGAGTCTGTGGACTCCATATGAATGGTCACATGCTGGCGAAGAAGATCATGAGGATAGGATACTATTGGTCAACAATGGAGAGTGGCTGCTATCAGCATGTTCGCAAATGCAATCTATGCTAGATTTATGCCAACAAGATCAATGCGCCACCTTCAGAACTGCATAATATGACTACCCCTTGGCCTTTCTCGCTCTGAGGAATGGATGTTATCGGACATATCTCACCTAAAGCTGCAAACGGGCACCGTTTCATTCTAGTTGCTATCGACTATTTCACCAAATGGGTAGAAGCGGCATCCTATGCTAATGTCACAAAAAACAATGTTTTGAAGTTTATCAAGAATAACATTATCTGCAGATATGGGCTTCCCAGCGGATTAGTGACTGATAATGCCAAAAAATTCAAGAACAAAAATATGATCAAGATGTGCGAGGATTTCTAGATCACTCATCACAACTCTGTACCCTACAGACCTAAGATGAATGGAATAATTGAGGCAGCCAACAAGAATATCAAGAAAATTATCTAGAAGATGGCAGTTACGTACAAAGATTGGCACGACATGTTGCCTTTTGCACTTTACGCCTATCGAACCTCGTTCAAGACCTCAACTGGGATAACTCCATATTCACTAGTCTATGGAATGGAAGCAGTTTTACCTGTAGAGGTCGAGATCCCTTCCCTCCGGATCTTAAAAGAAGTAAAGTTGGATGAAACTAAATGGATTCAAGCTCGATTTGATCAACTGAATTTGATTGAAGAAAAACGTCTTGCAGCCATTTGCCATTGACAGATCTATCAACGACGAATAGCTCGTGCCTATAACAAGAAGGTTAAACCTAGAGATTTCTCACTAGGAGACCTTGTATTGAAGAAGATTATGCCAATCCAAGAAGATGCCAGAGGAAAATTTCTTCCGAGGGACCCTTCATTGTGCAAAAGGTGATGACGGGAGGAGCTCTGATCCTCATAGAAATGGACGGACAAGTCTTCCCGCAACCGATCAATGCTGACACTGTCAAGAAATACTACGCCTAAAAACTGATCCTGAGACGACCGAAGGCCATCTTTGTTATCCCAAACAAACTATCATATCCTAGTCAACCATTTTGAACCATCATGTTCATTTCTTAACCTAAGACTGGGGCAAGTCAACAACTACAAAACGATACAAAACAAAAAAAAGAAACAAAAAAAAAAGAGAGGTGACAAAAGAAAAGAATATGAAAGAAAATCAGAAAAATCAAAAGTATCAAATTACTCCTGGCCCGCATGAGGATAAACTGTGAACGGCTAAAAATATAAAAAAAATCAAAAAAATCAAAAATCAGACACTTGATCTGAGCTCGACGCAAATCTCCAACTTAAATAAGTTCGAGAGACGTTGGGAGGAGACATAGATCACCTTTTCGAAATAAAAATAGACGAACCCCATGTCTAATCCATTCTAGATAAACCCAGACCTTAACCTTTTTGTATCTCTTCCACTACCATAAGCCTAAGCCAACGTTTCATCCCAACAAATCCTTTCTGATCAGGAAATGCTCAAGGGCAACATAATAACAGTGGCAGCACCAATGATCTTGCGACTTGGTCCGGACCTCCAAAGTCTTATTAGTCATTGGAAGACTTGAGAGGGGAATCCAGGTCGGATATTTGAAAAAAAAGAGTACTCGAAGTGTAGAGTAGTCGATCTCGTGGCTCAACTTGAGTTGTCGAATCACGAATAGTCGTCAGCAAACTCGAGAGGGGAATTTAGATCTGTTACTCAAGAAAGAGTGCCACTACAAGAGTAGAGTCACCGATCTCGCAGCTCAACTTGAGTCACCAAGCCACAAAAACACAGAGACTCCGAACAAAACTGTAATATAAAAATCCAAAAATACAAGCATAGTCTGAAAGGGCATAGTGAAAACTTGAAAGGACGCTATGAGTAAAAAAATCAGACTTTGGCAAGATCAAAGCCACCGGCATGATGAAAATCCCAAAAATAGGACGTCGATACGCAAAAATGTGGAAATCGGGACTGGTGAAAATAGTAATTGGTACCAAGGGCAATAAGGGTAAAAAAAAATAACAAAATAAAATAGAGAACTCCTGGCCTGCAAAAGTATAAACTGTAAATGGCAAAATCTTTCTCAAAACCTATGTCTCGAGCAGATTACAGTCTTCCAATACCAAGGCATTGGGGATGACTCTAAAGGAATCAAACGAGCAATTGACGTTTATATCCTCTGTTGTTGGCAAAAACATCAAAACCTTTACAACCAAAGATTTTTACAAACTCTGAATTTATCATACTTATTTGATAAAGACATTTCACAAAATTGTATTTCAAAAACTACTATTTTGGCCAATGACAACAAATCTAGGACTCATTCAACAAAACTTTGTGTTTTCAGGAACAATAGATACACCTGAGGCCAAGTAAGTACAAAACCTATTTTCTTTGCATTAGTCTTTCAACATTTTGTAAACATTCATATAATGAAAAGAAAACACAAAAAATGGGAGTACAACGCAGTCAAACATCATGGTAAGAAATGAAAAAGGAATCAAGGCGTTCCTCCAAAGCACGAATCCAGGCAGCCTGGCTCATCATCACTCTTTCGGCATCTAAAGCATCACGATTCACCAAATATGCTACGAAGTCATCAAAATGAGAAAACTGGGCAAGTCTGTTCCTCAACTCAACGACTTCAGCTCGGAGTCTAACCACTTCACCACTCTCACCAGATTCAGATTGGACAAGGGCAAGTTCGGATGTTAGCTGAGCGATCTCTTTCTGCATTTTCTTATCTGATTTGAGCCAGATAGCATAAATTTTACGATGATCAGTTTGAGACTCCTCCACTTGATCTCTATAATCAAAGAAGGATGAAGCACCAGGGCGTATTCGGGGAACTATGGACACCGAGGGTCTCCCAGAAACAAGTTCTCGAATCCAATGCAAGTATGCTGGGAATAGGTACGCTGAAAAGATGGGTCGACTCAAGACCTCAACTCGACCCCATTCTTTTACGAGTCGACTCAAAAGTGCAGTCGATAAAGGGCCAACCAACTCATTGAAATTCTCAGGAATAAGCACACCCTGATCATAACCAAATTGTTGCCTCACGAAGAACCTGAAGTGGTACATAATGAGTTGCCTTATGAAGACCAATCAAAATGAGAAAACGAACACCATTGAATGCAATCACAGGAGACCCCCGAGGTTGGAATGCACCTACCCACCTCACTTCTTCATCATCGAGGTTGCCAATAAAGGAGTACCACTCTTATTTACCACCCGAGACGAAGGGAGCAACTCACCTTGACATCATAAGTACGAGATCGGAGTTAACGCAAAATGGACGATTAACCACTTCAGTTGAAGCCAGATGATCCATAAACTAAAGTTGCAATAACAGGAACATTCTAAACTTTGGAAACTAGTAAATTTAAGTTTAAATTCAAAACTAAGCTAAGTTGGGAATTTACCTGTAGGAATGGAGCACACCCTCGAAAAATTCGATCACGACCGGAAGAACAAGCCATGAGAGATTGGAACATCTCGCTCAAAAGCATTGGTGCCAACCGGCATCCCTCCTGGACTTGTTGAATCACTTGAATAAGAGAAAGATCTTCGATGTCTCCACCACCCAGAAATAAGAGTTGACTCACCACCATCAAAGTGAGGGCATTAAAATGAATCAACGGCTTCGAGGAATCCGTGAGGCGTTCAATCAAGAAAGACTTGGACATTATCTTCAAAATCGATCCACCATCCGGAATCTTCAAAAACTTGCGGTTTATCCCCAAGAAGTTGGAAGCCTCACTTCGGTATCCACATGCAATGGTGGAATCACAACTGGGCCCGATATCTCAAGCCCCAACAACACTTCAAATTCCTCAATAGTGGGAGTCATTTCATGCTCCTGGCAAGGATGAAAGCTGGGAAAATCTATCCGTGTTAAAAACACGGACCAGAAGTTTTTTTTTAGCCTTAGGGCCATGAATCATGTGAATTCTGAAAAATTCCGGACCACGTAGCAGGCACCTCATGTATGGAAACCTCGAAATCAGACGAAAAATAGTAAGAACTCCTATGTACTCGATAAATGTACTCAAAACTCTCAAAAGCTCTCAAAATATATACCGGGCACGTAGGAACTTGCCAAGATCCCATAGGGCCAAATCAGACCTCCAAGGACCACCTCACTCACCGTGGATCCCAAATGACTCACACCACTCAAGAACACGCTCGAAGGGTCTTTTTGGACCCTAATCGCACCCTCTACCCGCCCGTAAGCTCACCAACGCTCAAACAGGGCTCAAAAGCCCTGATGATTGATGTTACGCCCAAGGAGCCTGTTGGGGGCCCGAGTCAATTACACCTATGATCACGATGATACAACAAGTGCACGGAATACTGAACATAAATGCACATATATATACAAAAGTTTGAAATGTTTATATAAATATGTCCAAAAACTAATATAAAAATCTACATGGTTGCAAGGTACAATCAGATCAATGGGGGAGCATCGTCCCGAGCACTCTGAGTTTTTGGAACTGCTCCAGAAGAGGATCCAGCCACAACACCAGAGCTCGACACCCTGGAAGAAGGTAGACCGTGCATCCATAGTCGTCCTTCAGAATCCGTGAAGAAGAGCTCTGCATCCAAGACAGCATCCTGCTCCGTGGTCCTCGCAAGATCAGCACCCAGAACGGAGGGTCTAGTGGAGGGGGAGGCTTGAAAACAAATAAACAAAACATATTAAAACACAGGCAGAAATATATATAGAATATGCATGGAAACAAATAACTAAAAGGGAAAAATACTTACCCTAGGGGGTGTCGGAGGGCGTGCAAAGGTGCTCGTTCCATCTCGACGTCGATGATAGTCCTGAAAATATCACATGAAGAAATCAATCAAAACATAATAGCATGAATTATGATCTATGAAGCATAAGAGAAATGAAACAGAAACAACATACCATCTCGGACTACAGACGTGGCTCTCGTAACGCCATCTCCAGCTCTAACTCCTGGATCCTGGCTACCTGCGCCTCTATACGAGCCTCCTACTCCTAAATACGGGCAGCCTGGTCCTCCACCTCCGTCCTAGAGGCCCTCCATCTATTCTCCATCTCCACGGCCCTCGTCGCTTGGGCCTCGATCACATCGTAGCCCTCTCGAAAACGACGAAGATCATCGGCTTGAAAACAAGAGTACCAACCAAGTAAGAACGATAAAAGTCGAAAATTTTAAAAGAAAGAAGGCAGTGATAGAGTACGTACCGTAACGACCTGCTCCTGTAGCAATACCCCTCCAATCTCTGTAATCCCGGCCCGAGCAGTGACCGCAGGCATGATACACCCAATGGATGCCTCTCGGAACTAAGCCTGATAGTCACCCATTCACACCAGTCCAGTAGTATCTACGCCCCCCGCCTGGACGAGATACTCCTCTACCATCATAGCACCCGAGATAGGCTCAGGTGGAGCGACAGGGATATGAAGGCTCCCGTCGTGCTGGAAAAACAGGCGTTCCCCTAGATAAAGTGTGTATCTCTGCTCTCTAATGAAATAGGGGTAGCGATGTCGTCTGGTGTTATGCCTGTAGGCGTTCCTCACCTCCTGCCTCCCGCTGACAATACGGGGAAGATTGCGCAGAGTGACAAAAAAGATCTGCAAAAGAGAGAATCATATAACAGACACAAATAATTGCAAGAATAGAAAAACTGAACAAGGGCTAGAATACTCACATCTCGGAGCCGACATCGATCAATGTGGGCCCGGGCACTCCTAGGGCTGCTCCGGATGGCCCTGGCATCTCTGGTGGCCCAAAATGCTCCCAATGGATAACCCTCGTCTGGATGACGACGGGTGGGTAGGTAGAAGGGAAAATAGACATGAACGAAAATCTGAAGAAGAAGATAAGGTGTCAGACAAGTAAACGAAAGATAGAAAGAGAATCGGACTAAGAAATGAAATCAAGATCTCGTCACCTCAATAAACTGCCAAAAGAATTGAGTGGAGATGCCAGCTCCACGAGGCGCAGTGATGCCCTCTACCACTCGATCAAGCCCAGCCAAAATGGTACCATATATGAGGCTCCCCCAATCGAAGTCTCCGATGTGATCAATATCATGCATGACCGAAAGAAAGGTGGTAGAGACGGAAGAATCATCCTCTAAGAAGAAACAGCTACCGATGAGGAGAAAGAAGCAGATGCGGAAAATGATGTCAAAATCTCTGTCTCCAAATCGGGCTGATCTCTCTCTATAGGTGTGAGGGACCCCATCCTCTCCCTCGATCAGCAACAAACCCATCAGCACCTCTGTACTGATCCTCCCCATCTTCCCCATCATAGAGGCAGGGACTCTAGTGAGGCCCAACAGCTCGCCTACCTCCTAGACAGATAGCATAGTCAGGGGCAAGGGCTCTCCATCCATCACGATGCCGGTAATCGCAACGAAGTCAGAAGGCCTGATGCCTATCTCAACCTCTGGCATATGAAAAGAATGAGTCGCAGGGAACCATCTCTCCACCATGACCAAAAATAAGGGACGATCTGCTCTTAGTGTCGGTATCTGAAGAAAAGCCCCAAAGCCTACTGTAGCAAACTGCATCCTGATATCGTCCGAGAACAGAGCAGCAGTAGAAAGAAACGCACTCCATCTCCCTCTAAAATTGGCCGAAGGATAAGGCGTAGGGATATCCAATCGTACCAACATCGAAAAGTGCCTCCCTAGGCCATGAAGCAGAGGGGTATCTGGGACCCTCTCACTCTCCTCCGCAGGGATCTCCACCCTGGGAACCTCATGGCCTACTCGGCCGGCACCTACGACCCTATCTACCTGGCCTCGGCCACCACGCCTGCCTCTCCCACCACTACTACTGGGAAGGTCCTCAGCTGGACCACTCCGAGAAGTGCTGGCCTCATCTGCCCTGCTCCCAGAAGAAGAACCAGCTACAGATGCTGAATCAGGCCTCTGTTAAGGCTGTCTCGGCCAACCATACTCTGTAGCCACACAGGACCCCAAAGCAAAGCGGGTCCTAGTCCTAGGTCTCGCCTCCTCCTTCTCATCCGAAGAATGTCGTGCCACTCGGGTCCTCCTCTCTCTACCCATCTGCAAGGTAATAAAATGCTGAGCCGACAAAGGAAAGTGTCCTATTTGCCTATCTCAAGGTAACCCAGTCCAAACCAATCCAATCTGAGTTAAACCTAGCCAAATCTGAGTCAAACCCACCCAACTCAGTCAAATCCAGTCAATCTGGGTCAAACCTAGTCCATCTAAGTCAAACCTATCCGATCTAAGTCAAACCCAGTGAACTCAGCCAGACCTATTCAAGCGGAGTCAAATCTATCCAATCTAAGTCAAACCTAGCCCATCTGAGTCAACCCAATCAACCCACTAAATCCAGTCAATCCAATAAACCTAGTCAACTCGTTAAAACTAGTCAATCCTAATCTAGTCAACTCGATCAGCCCAGTCAAACCTATAGGTCGATTAATCCAGTCAAACTTAGACAAACCCCGTCAATCCCAGTCAACCCAGTTGACCCAGTCAACCCAATTAACCTAGTCAACTCGATCAACCCAGTCAAACCTATAGCCCAATTAATCCAATCAAACTTAGACAAACCCCGTCAATCCCAGTCAACCCAGTCAACCCAATTAACCCAGTCAACTCGATCAACCCAGTCAAACCTATAGCCCGGTTAATCCAGTCAAACCTAGACAAACCCAGTCAATCCCAGTCAAACCCAGTTGACCTAGTCAACTCCATCAATCCACTGCAACTCGGTTAACCCATTTCAACTTAGTTCAAACCCAAAATAATACCCATCCTACCTAACCAAACTCATACTCATGAACCATCACAATCATATTAAGAGATCATTCGAAGAAAAGCAAAAGCATGGGTTCTCAAAGCAAAACAAACTATCCATATTTTAAGGTGAAAAACATTAAAAGAAAACAAACATAATCAAAGATTCATTCGAATAAAGTCTTGAGTAGCCCAAACCCAGTCCCTAAAAAGTCCATAACCCGGTCCTATACCAATCCCGAACAATCCCTAACTATATCCATTTCCCACCCAAAAACAATTTCCAAAATACCTCTTCAACCAATCTATACCCTCACCTCCTCACTAAACAATCCCTTAAACAAACCACTCAGTTTCCCACCTAAGCCAACCCTAAATGGTCCCAAAGCCCCTAGTACCCACTATAAACAATCCATAATCAACCCAAATCCTCATCCAAACGACCTACAAATAGGCCTAACCTAGTCCCGAATTCCTAGTCGAAATAACCCGTAAACCATCCTAAATTCTCGATCGAAGAAATCCCTTACATATCCAACTTACCAAAACTAACCCACCTCCACCCCAAGCAGCTCTACAAGCCATCCCAAACCACTCCATCTTTCGCCCAAAACTGCTTCTAATCATAGCCTAATCCTGTCCCTAATAGCCGAGCGTCATCCCCAACCTCCCACTCAAAACCATTCTTCAAATTACCCCTAAAATCCTCCCATGAAAGACAAACTCAAAACCACTAACTACCCCTCGCTAGGCCAATCGTATACCCTCAAACTCGATCCATCAACCACCAAACAACCGGGCTATCATCTGTTCCATCATCAATCTATCCATCTATCCTATCACCCGTAACTTTAACCCTCAACTTACGAATCAATCCCAAGACCCTTTCACCCCCTACCAAATTCCCAAACATCCTGGGAAATTTTCATCCACCCCACCATTCTTCATAAATCAACCAAATCATTCACGAAGACAAGGCAAAAATCTATATCCAATCAAACAATGAAAGAGAAGCAAGCAAGGTAAGATGGCAACAATCGATATTGTTTCAAAACATGATAAAGTTCAAGTGCTCAAAGAATTGCAAAAGGGCAAAAAGAAGTGGCTAGATTTAAAGCAAAGTGAATATTCTCAGATGAATTAAACAAAGAAGAAAAGATCAAAAATAAAAAGGAAAACTCACGGCAAAGTCGTAACACTAAAGTAAATTCCTAACAGCTTTAAGTCGCTTCCATGAACGCCCAAGCAGTCCAAATCTTCCAACGATCAACGACAAAGGCCCAAATCAACAAAAATGAGAAGAAGACGAAGGAAAAGGAGAGAAATAGCAAGGAAGAAGAAGGGAAACCAAAAGAAAACCGAAAGAAATGAAAAACGAAAAGGCGTGAGGCTTAAATAATTTGAAATTCGAATTGGTCCGTGTTACCAGTACGAATAAGGCCTAAATAGCGCCATCCGTGCTCCAAATACGGGTGAAAGAGACAAGAGTGTAATCCGTGCCTTAAAACGGATGAAATTGAATCAAGAGCTATGCGTGCCTCAAGCACGGATCAATCAATAAATAAAGAAAAAAAAATCAAAATAAAAACAAAATCAAAATAAAAAAACAAAACAAAAAATAAAAAAATAAATCAAAAATAATCAAAAAAATAAAAAAAATCAAAAAGTCAGAAAAATCAGAAAAATTTCAAATATCCTTTTGAGTTGCACTCAATTTCGATTTGTTAAAACACGACCGAGAAATACCCAAATTTCAAAAATCACTAAATTTTCATCAAATCCAAGGTCTCACACGAGTTTCGCGTGCTTGAGTAACCATTCTCTACAAAAGTCATCAATTCAATCGACAATTCAAAGTCGTGCTTGGTAAAATTTTGTCTGGCCCGCACAAATAGGGGTTTAGTCTATTCTTTGCAGTTCTTTGCACGCAATTCCTAGAAAAAAGGACAGCTGTAAACACCCCAATTTGAACTGGCCTTCACTCGAAAGGGCCCAAAAATAGTAATTTTCCAATAAACTGGACCAACGAGCCTCGAAGGCCCGAAGCATCAAAATCTGGCATTTTTATCAAATCGAAGCGCCTAAATCCACCCAACAGGTTAGTGGGCCCACCAAAGGGACTTGACATGCTCCATCTACCCCGCTCCACTCAAAATACCAAATTTTCGACAAGATAGGCCAACGGGCCTCTAAGGCCCAAAACATTAAAACATGGCAGTTTTGATTGAATCGATGCCCTTAAGACCACCTAATGGTCTAAGGGACCCATCAAAGGGATTGGACTCATCTTACGTTGTCCCAACCTTCACCGCTCCACGCTCACATCGAAAAAATTGATAAATTCTCCCATGGGCCTAAAAGGCCCAAATTGCCAACACGTGGAATTTTTGATGAAATCAATGGTTTCAAAATTCCTAAAAAAATTAATAAATTAAAAAATATGAGACTTGGGATGCCTACCCCTCATCTACTTTCATCGCTGTGCTTTCGAATCCGCAAATACCCTAAGCCCATTCAAAACCCATGAACCCTCAATACTCCAAAAAACCAATTTCTCACCTTACCCTTAACCTAAAAACGATCCCATATCACTTAAACCCTAAAGTGAACCCACCCTTAAAAATCCAACACAAAAACAAACCCTACCCCAAACCAAAATAACCCACAACCAAGCCTAATACAATAAAAGCCCACAAGATATTATCCAAATCATTATCCAACCCACAACCCTAACCCAGTAAAATTACCCACGTCAACCAATCACCCTCCCAACATCAAAAAGTGACATATGTCATCATCTCCTTTCACCTCCCTCATCTAATCACCTACCCCCATCATCATTTACTAAACAATCCATCTAACTCACATCACTTCCCTCCAAAATCACCTCAACCTATATCCTACCATAACCTAACCTATATCCATTCTCTAACATCAACAACCACCCACATCACAACCCATACCCTACACCCCCTAACCTATCATCATTCTCTAACACCATCAACTACCCACATCACAACCCACATCTCTACCCATCACCTTCCTTAAAATACTCCTATAAAATCACCTCAACCCATACCCCCATCATCATCAACCCATACCCTTCTTTTTAATCAAACAACCACCATCAACCAATCAACCAATCTCATCACCTCACCTTCCCATCATGACTGCCACATGTCTTCATCCCTTTAATCCTCTCCAAAACCAATCTACCAACCTCTTACATAACCCATTCTCCTAAATCTACACACCTAACCTCTTCAACCAACCTAACACTTCTTCTCTAAACAACCCCTCTTACACCCTACTCCCCCATCAACCATCACTCATCTCATCCTACCAAACACTCTACCCAAATAGATTTGGGTGAGATCCAAACCATTTGGGTTAAAATACAACCCACTTTTCTCATTACACAAATACCCTCACTTACACTCCAAATTTCATATCCTTCATTTTTAAAACCCATGCCATTATCTATTATCCCAACTCTTCACCCCATTATACCCTTAAACATCCTCCAAGCATCTATAAATACCCCTCCCCTCCTTCCAAAAATGGTTACCAAGTCTACTAAAAAAAAGAAATATAATCTCTACTCATCTCTCCTCTACTCTTCTACTCTCACAATAACCTTATAAAAAGATATACACACTCTCTCATATTCTACTAAGGATTCAAGAAGACATAGAAGTTAAAAGAGGAAGAAGAAGAAGAAGAAAAGAAGATTGAAGATACAAGGTGGGTACAATAAAAATAATCTCATTCTCTTCTACACCATTTCCTCCTCCCTCTTATATTATACCCTCTCCTCTTCACTTTGTTCAAATGGACTTAGGATGAACGGACCTCAAGACAAATGATTCATTAGGATTATCTCCTTCAATGAGATGATCCTATGATCGAGCTGAAAGTAAATCCCTACTTAGGGTACAAATACACGACACGTGGCACTTTATTCTTCACATTTTAAAATCAAAATGATCGAGTTCTTTGAGGTTACCGCCACTTGACGGGGAGAAAAGGGTGCCTAACACCTTCCCTTTTCTCCAATCGAGTCGCTTACCCCAAATCTCAAGGTTTGATCAATCCTTATCCATCGCGAGTCACATAATACCAAAATGTCATTTTCTTTTTGGAAAAATAACATCGGGTGACCATTCACACTCACTTACAATATGAATGGTGGTGACTCCAATCTTTAGTAAATGTGACCATCGTAATGATGAAATCCACGTATCTACAAACACAAAATTTTTTTTTGAATTAATACGAAAGAGGGAATACATGAGAATTTATAAAATTAGAAGTGTTTCTCTGAATAGTTACTAGAACTATTGAAAAGAGTTGTGACTTTTTGACTAGACATGTGTTAGTAGAGTTTGGGTTGTGACTATTTGAACATACACACATGTCTGTAGAGTTGAGACACCATTTATATCTCTTAGAACAGTTATGAGTCGACTCTACTAGTTACTTAGAACAATCACGAGTTGCAATTCATTGAGTTCAACTCAGTCCAACAAAGTTTTAGCAAAAATAGGTTTTTCACACATACCCATGTGATGTTTAAATTCGAAGATTTGCACTCTTCCTATACGCGCTTCGCATGCGCACACACGCACTAAGATTTTTTGGACCAATGGATCCAAATCCCTTTAAGAACCGATGAGCCCTCACATGCACTTAAGCTTGACCCATATCCTTCTAATACTTACTATACTAATGAGAGCTTCTCTATAAGAGTTACGCTGTTTAGTTGTTTTTATTTGATGTGGGACTAAAATTTTACACAACTTACATAACTTTTACTTTTCTTCTACTTCCATTCAAACATTAGGATAAATCTCACATTAATCCAACAAGATATGCTTCTAAGTGTCATGGCTTGACATGTACTAAACTAACCATGGGTAGATCAACCAAATCAAATAGAGGGCCATCTTGATTGGTACCAGCATCTAATTTGGCTCTAGTTTGTTTACTATGTTGGGCTCATGAATGAAAGGCAACGCAAAGAATTAGCACCAAAGGCTTAGACATTCTTAGTTAAAAATATTGAAGAATTTAGACTCTCAAAAAGTAATTGGTTTACATATTTGGAATAAAAAATCCTCAATTTGTTCTAGTTGTAAAATGTGACGTAGTTTTTTATTACATTTTTCATGTACAAATAAGGAATCTAATGGATCATCACAAATTTTGAGGTTTAAACTTAGTTATATAATGATAGAATACCTACATTATTTCAGACATGTTTTTAACATAATTTGACTCTACCATTAGTTTCAAAATAGATGAAAAATGTTTTTTAGACAATAAACATGACCAAATCTAAGTTTGACACAAAAATTTAAAAACCTTGAAATATGCATTAGGGTCGTAAACAAGATTTTTTAATAGAGAAATCTTTTGAAAAAAATACCAAGCCAAGTATGTGGATCTCGAAAAAATAATAAGAATCGACTATTTGAAAGTCGGAAATGGAGTTTGAATGATTGAAGACAGATCATCGCAAAGTTTTTTTACCAAGTTTGCTGGATTGACTTTAGTTGACCAAGTCAAATAACAGCTTGTGCCTAAGTCATGAGTGTATTAACTCTTGGAGGGGTAGGTGTCAACACCTTGCATGAGATAAGCATAAAAAAATAACTATACCACAAAACATCAAACAACTACATTAGATTCATATAAAAATAATTTTTTTATACAATTTAAATCTTTCTTTCTGATCACTAGACCTAGAGAAACAAACTAAGAAAAATCAGCTGTCATCTTCATCTTCAATTTCTTGTTTTTCTTCTCCAACACCTTTTCTTCTGCAATTTCCTTCTCCAATAACACATAAATAAAGCTAAATAACTACCTTCTTTCCAATCATCTGTGGCTTAAGACAGTGTTGAAGAAAAAGTCAAATAGAAGAAGAAATTCTAGAAACATTCAGGTATAAAATTCTGGTTTCTTCCTTATATAATTTAGTTTTAAATCCTTAAAGAACTAAACCACAATAACTAATTTATTTTAGATTTCTAACACCAAATTCAACTCAAGAATACCTTCAAAATCAATTCCTAAAAAGTTTTGAAGGAGGGACAACAGTCCAAAATTGATGGAAAATCATTAGAACTCTTCAATCATGTAGAAAAGTTTACATTTTTGTTATGTAATCTCAATTTTGACATTTTTTTTTAAGTGAGAAGATTAAATTCAACTATATTATTTTAAGTTTTCATGCATATAGATTTAGTGTTTTGTTAGTTTTACATGATTTTGATGAATTAAGTTGAGAAGAATAGAAGCTTTCAAAAGAAGCCTAAATTTTACAACAAAAGTTATGAATATGAAAATTTCCTGATAACCACAATATTTTTCGATAGGAAAAGTGTGCAAAACCGAAAATGAATGATTGTTTGTTCTATTAAATTAGTTATTACTATATCTTAGACTAATCAAGCATAGTTTGACACAAGTCTCTGATACAGGGACATGAAATTGATGATTTGAGGGGGGTGAGTAATAGGACTTACCCAATAGAAAAACTGTTATTTATATCATATAATCATGACATGATCGTATAATCATCTAAAAATTTGTAAAACATTTAGGTTTTTAATAGTCAATTACAACCAATCATGAAATATGCTTAAACAAGATAATTCATTTGATTCAAAGTGAAATTATCAACTAACTAGGATAAACAATATAAAGGTCAATGTATTGAAAAATTCTGTGGTTATCAAGAAAATTTCAAATCATCAATTTCATATCCCTGTATCAGAGACTTGTGTCCTTCAGGGATGCCAAAAAGAGATATTTGTTGTGATCTAGATCTAGTGTGATCTAGATCTAGAGTTCTATTAGGTGTGAGCAATAGTTGTTTTTTTGATGAAAGGTTAGGAGTTCAAAAACGTTTGTAGTCCAAAAATGTTTGGAGTCATCTTTTGGATACAGTTGTATATATTTGCATTATAGTTATCGTTCCTCTTTTTGATATACACGTCAGTTATGGAGAGTAGATGATACTATACTTGGGCTTTTGATATATATATGATCCTCTCTTTTTGAGTTGATTTTTGTGTACACTTTGATATATAGAATGTTGAGTTGCTTCCGCTATTATTACGATAGAACTGAACAGTTGCCAAGTTAATTATATTTATCAAATTTATATATGGGATTTTAATATCTCACACTCGGAATCTGTCATGAAGTCTTGGGGATTAGTGATAGGCTTTGAGGCATTACATATCTCTTTCGAAATTTTTTGATATTATGTGAAAGCGCCCTCGATCCGCAGGGTGTGCGGATCCGCTTTTGATTTTTGAGGTTTGGGAGTCACCACCTAGTTATTATGGTCTATGAACTGAGCATTGAATCTAAAATGCAAATAACACTAATCTACAAAAGAAAACACGATTCTGGGGATCACGTTACGGGGTTGGAAGGTATTAGGCACCAACCCCGCCCGACAAACGTCGGTCTCTACTTTTTTCAAATAAAACTACATTGCTAAAAGACCTAAATAAATAAAATAATAAAAAAAATTTACCTTGAAGATCGCAACGATGGTTCCCTCAGAACTGGCGGAGAGATATCTTGTTTGGTTTCCATCACTGGATCCGCTTTTGATCTCCAAGATGAAGTATCTTCTTCCTAGATCTAAGTGTTTTCTGATTTTTTTAATGGATTTTTCATGTTTTAGAAGGGTTTCTGAGTGTTTTTTGAACAAAAGTTGGGGTTTGGGTGTTAGGTAAGGAGTTAGGACTTCAAAATTAAGGTTTGGGGAAGGCTAGGGAGATTTTTTGACCTACTTTTTCTAAGACTTATTTTGACCTACGAAAATAGGTTGTAGAGATACCTATTTATAGATTTTTTTAGGTACTTTTTAGATAGAGTTAGAGTTAGATTATGTTTATTTTAGATAGTTTTAGAGTTTAATTATGTTTCTTTTAGATAGTTTGACTTTGGTCTTATTAGATTGATGACTTAAGTCTCACTTGATTGACTAGAATTTAAGGTTTTGACTTAAGTCTTATTTGATTGACTAGAATTTAGGGTTTTGACTTAAGTCTTACTTGATTGACTTGATTTTAGGATTTTGACTTAAGTCTCACTTGATTGACTTGACTTTAGTTAGAATTTTACTTTACATTAATTAAAGTTTTAATTATTAATTTTAAAATTTTTAATTATTAAAATTGTAAAATTATCGTTTTACCCTTGGAGGACTTTTTGTTTTGCGTTTTAAGTCGTTTTTCCAATGTTCCAGGATATTTTAGAATCCATTTTTTATAAGGAATTCAATGGGAATATTGGTTTGTTTCATTTATGAAATTTTTTGAGCGAAATGGTCGTGAACTTTGTGAGAGGAATTTTCATAATTTTGTCGAATTTTGTGAAAATTGACAAAATGATTTATTTGATTTTGATTTGTTATTTTATATGTTTGAAAGGGTTTTTCTAAGTGTAATGTAGGCTCTAGGGATGTTTTGATATTAGGGGTATTTTGGTAATTGCTCATTTTTCAGTGATTTTATCTTAAAGCTTCTTTTTATCTGAAAAATGATGATCTCTATATTTTTGGGGTTATATTTTCCTAGTTTAGTGTGGTTTCTATAATTTTGTTAGTTTAAGATACCTCATCCGGATTTTTGAAACATATTTAGTAACAAATAAAGCCTTGGAATAATCATTCATCATTGGGAATCATCGCGATCAATTTGATGAGTTGATTAATCAGGTGAATGCAAAAATGGGGTGTTTACAGATGCCTCTCTTTAGCAGAAGGTTGAAGTAAAACTAGAAAGCAAATCTATTTCGGTAGATAGTGCAATATCTGAATGCCAAATCTAGTGACAGTTCATTTTGCAACCTGATTTAGCAATTCGTCAGGGCATTCGGATCCTTGAGTGTAAAACTCTCCTCAAACTAAAATGTTGTCAGGTCCTCGAGCACGTATTCTCACTGACAGCGTCAGATCCTTGAATTTTAGAAAATTCTTCTTGACTAATGAAATAAATGTGTAAATGTGTACACTTAAAATCTGAGATAAATCTCAGAGGGTCTAAGTGAAAACTGAGTAAAATCCAAGAAAACCCTCGGTGACAACTGGTTGAGCATAATCTGAGCAAACCCTCGGCGGCAATTGGTTGAGCATAATCCTAGCAAACCCTCAGCAGCAACTGGTTGAGCATAATCCTAGCAAACCCTCGGCAGCAACTAGCTGAGCATAATCCGAGCAAATCCTCGGTGGCAATTAGCTTGAGCATAATTTGAGCAACCCTCGGTGGCATCTTACTGAGCATAATCCGAGCAAACCCTCGGTGGCAACTGGTTGAGCATAATTCGAACAAACCCTCGACGACATCTGGTTGAGCATAATCTGAGCAAACCCTCGGTGGCAACTGACTGAGCATAATCCGAGCAAACCCTCGGTGACATCTGATTGAGCATAATCCGAGCAAACCCTCAACAGCAACTGACTGAGCATAATCCGAGCAAACCCTCGATGACAACTTAACAAAATCCAAGTTAACTCTTGGCGGCATATGAGCAAAATCCAAGATAACCCTTGGCGGCAACTATGTAAAATCCAAATTAACCCTTGGTGGCATCTGACTGAATAAAACTAGCTGACTAATGAATGAATCTTGGGAAAGAATGAATGAATCTGGAGAAGAATTATTAAAATGAATCTGGAGAATAAAGATTGAATCGGGGAACGAATGATTAAAAATAAATCTGGAAGAGATTGATCGAATCTAGGAATGAATAGATCTAGAAAAGGATTAATGAATCTGGGAACGAAAGAATGCTCTATCTCCTACTCTAGGTAAATGAGTTCTTCTCTGAGCAAAAATAAAAATATGAGATCAGAAATGCTTTGGTTTAAACCTCAAGGTTTTTTTCAAAAATTTTATGAATTTAAAATCTGAAATTTAACTTCCTTTGAACCTCAAGGGTTATCCAAAAATTTTCTATCAGGAGCGTAACCTTGAATTCGGGGATCCCATTATCCTTTAGGATTATCATTGATCAACCTTGGAAACAAAATGCCCCTAGTTTAATAGGAAACATTGCACTAGAGATAATTGAACACAACTCAAAAAATAAATGCCCCTAGCGTAAAGGGGAAAGTTACATGCTATAAAAAATGCCTCTTGTTTGAAATATTTGATTACCACAAGCGCAATAAAAATTCAACTTTTAATTTTGATTTTTTTATATTGAAGATTTTGAGTCAGGCTCAAGAGAACAAAACATTTCCTTTTGAGATTCATCATAGAATTCACCTTCTCCCTTTGGTTCACTTAGGGATGCAAAATTTTTTCAAATCAATCGTAGACAAGATATTTGTGGCTTCTGAGACTTTGCTTGGTTTAAGCTGAGTACTGAATTTAGTTATTTCGACTTTTGATATTTCGGTTCGGACCGCCTTTTTAACTTTTCAACTCAATGGAGATTTCCTTCTATTTTTCTTTATTACTTTAACTTTTGTCTAGATTGCCCATTCAGGTTTTCAATTTTAGCGAGCATGTTCTAGTTTTTGCCTAGATCGTCTTTTCAGATTTTCGATCTAGCGAGCCTTTTTCTTTTTTACTTTGCTCTGATTGTTGTCAAAGTTGTCCTTTCGAATTTTCAACCTTGCGAGCTTGCTTTAATTTTTGCCTAAGTCGCCCTTTTGGGATTTTTAACCTAGGCTTTTTATTTACTCTAATTGTTGCCTAGGCCGTCCTTTCGGATTTTCAACCTTGCGAGCTTGCCTTAAATTGTGCCTAAATCGTCCTTTCGGGTTTTCAACCTAGCAGGCCCCATTTTTTCTTTTTCTTTCCTTTTTGAACTTCTAGAGTTATTATCTGATCATGCTTTCCTACCTTCCTTGACTTCTTCACATGGTACTTAGGAGAACTTTTATAGATAGATGTAGGACTGGGCATAAAAAGAAAGGAATTTTGAGGTTCAAAAACCCAAATGCCCCTTGTGTGGCATTTCTTTTAAAAATTTTCTTTTTTTTTTTAATTTTCTTCCCCACTTTGACAATATTTCTTTTTTTAAATTTTTTAGGGGAATCTATTTTTTCATTTTGATGTGTCCGGGCCTGAAATAACTTCTCAGGTTGCCTACGTACCCTAGAATTTTGGGATCAGACCAAAACGTAGTTCGAATTTTTCCCTCCCCTCAGTTAGGTAATCGGGCTGAGAAAAAAGGTTTTTTTTTTCTTGAAAAGACTACAAAGGGCTGAGAAAGGAGATATTGAACTGGGTAGCAAGAAAAATTGATTCGGCCAAAGATGGCCTCCTTAAATGTAGTACCATTTGATCAAAGTCAAGGTTGGTTGACTCTGGTAGTTCAATTCTATCATGATCTTGAAGTATGAATCTTTCCAATTGGATTCAGACTTCCTCCTATGGTCGAGGAGGGGTGCTTAATTTTCTCTGAAGTCTGATGGTTAGATCATCGACTTGTGAATAGTAAACTTTGACCTTCTTGTCAAACGTGTTAATGACTCTTCTCTGATAAGTTTACAGTGGTACAGAACTTTTAGGTTGTTTTCTTCAGTCAGGTTCAGTTCTTTTTACTAATGTCGGACTCAGTTTTTTTCTAACAATTGGCTTTCCATCAAGTCCTTGATATATGGGATCTCCATTTCAATTGGTGAGACTGCTTCCATATCATACACTGGAGAATAGGGAGTAACTCTAGTGGAAGATTATATCGAAGTATGATATGCCCACAAGTATGAATGGCAACTTTTCTGATCAATCTCTATGTGATTGATACATCCTCTTAATAATTGTCTTGAGATTTTTATTGGCAACTTGCTTTAACCGCTCCATTAATCTGAGGATGGTAGGGAGATAATGCCGGATCTTAAACTTTGAACACAGAGGAATGACCTAAGCTTTGAAGTACGACTCATTAGCAAAGATTAGCTCAAAAGGTACCTCCATATCGATTGAGAATATGTGCTTGAATGAACTTTACAACTCGAGATGCTGTGAGGATAGCGCTAATATATTTTCTAACATCTTCTATGATTTCATCAATATAGACGAGTATCTATTCCGTGTTGAACAATACTCAAACTTGCACCTCAAGTCTTTTGAAATTTCTGAGTAATTCATTACCCCCTCGTATTCCTTTGGGGATAGGATAGTTCTAATCCGAATTTCTTGAGAATTATTTTTTTGTTCCGAGGTCAATGACCTTTGATTTCTCGATTAAAGGTTGAGCCTGACTCTTATCTTTCTGTTCAGGAGAAGAATCTATCTTTGAAGCTAGATTATTAGTTAATTCGTTAATACGCTCGAGGTATTCAAAAATTTCATTTATTCAGATAGGGCGATAGACACCTTTATAAACTTGACAAATTAACCTGACTCAACAGAAAAAGAGTTGACTTGATCTAAAGAAAACATGACCTTGCTGGATTGATAGAAAAAATGGACTCGAGCTAACCCAAATGACTCATGAAAACTCAAGACTAGTAATCACAACGAGCTTGATTATGGATTGATGACTCGAGACATTGCTTATAATCGGCAAGACTGAAGCACTGTGATCTTCAGGGAACAACTGGGCAATGTTGAGAAATTTTAAGGCCATTCTAACTATTGACTCGGTATGTTTATTCTAACTGACCGGACTTCCAACCCTAACTAGGTGGTAGACGGTTGAGCTTAGGAGCAATGATAACCCTGAAACCTAATCGAATGTGGATTTAATCAACTTTAGTGTTACCACCTTAATAACATTTTAAATGAACCCCGAGATTTATTGAATTCTGTGTACCAATCCATTAAACAATTCATTAATGTAATGATTATTCAGAAGGAAAATAATTTTATTCCACTCTTGAAAATATTGACAAATAATGTTTTCATTGAATAACAACTTCCAACAAACATATTTCAATAATTTTTAATACAAAAATAGATCTTTTGTAAATCATTTTTAAAAAAAAATATTTTTCTTCGTTTTTTTTTTGGAAAACATTTTTCTTCTAGAAAACATTTCTTTTAAAATGAGTTGAAACCCAAATTAGAAAAGAATTTGAATTCCATTTTGATTTAAATTGTTTGGCCCACCATGATCGTTGGATTGAAATGGATTGGGTCATCATGAATCGTTGCCAAGTTTTTTTAAAATGGACTCTTTATTGGGTTGGTGGACCCAGTAATACAATAATTTAGAATTAGGTTTAAACAAAAAGATTGGTCCTTGAGGACAAAATCGTATTTTCCTGATCTCATCATTTGTAAGGTCCATTTCCAACAAGCAACCCGGGAACACTCATGATAAATTCGAGTCGTGACCTATAAGGAGCTTTCTAAACTCTAGGTATAATACGTGCAATGTAATATATCTGGCCACCCTTGCCCAAGTGTACCTATATACCTCTCGATACGTGGTGACCTGGTTTGATATACCATATAGGTGATAATCTAAGACTCAAACTCAAATCTCTGAAGTCAAAAAGCAGCTAGTTTAATCCCTAGTTGAGAGGTGGCACACAATACTGAGCAAGGACCCTCTTAAATACCTCTCGTCTTGAATAAAGGTAGTCTATCCCTCTCGTACAATAGGGTACAGCGGGACAGGATCTTGCTTAGGCACTGATTTTGACCAAGAAGTACAATGGTGAACTTGGATTACCTTTGATATACCGCATAGGTACGAGTCTAGGGTTGTTGCTTTCATAAATGGTTTAGCATCACACGAGGGGATCGACCACGTACTAGTACTACGTTGACAATCGGGACATGTGATTATGCGGCTTACAATAGGACAAAAGGTTTAGGTTACTCCAGCCTGGGTGCATCGATATACCTTTCATAGTCACCTGATCAGACGGTACTGATGCCCCAGTTTAATATACCCTAAAGTACGTGACTGGAATTGTGATTTTCATGAATGATGTCACATCTCCGAAGAGATCGAGCCACGCACTAGTTACACGTTGGCTACATGCAAGCATGCAAAGCGGTAAACGTGACAGTGGTGTGTGCAAAACAGGGTGGGGTGTGTACGGGGTCTTTTTTAAATAAATAGGCTCATAGGCCTAATCATTTCATCACAACATGAATATTAAGCAAAAAAAAATATCAATCCAATCATCAAAATAAGCACATTAAGCATATATATATATCTCAATCAAGATCATGGTAATGTTAGATAAGCAATCAACATGAAGACTAATAATCGGATCCAATCATTGAAATAAGCACACAATTTTTAGTCCAAGTCAAAAAGATTTTTTTCATACATGGCAAACCTTTTGCGAACATAGGCTAGCTTGACCAACTCATAAGATTTCAAATTTCACTAAGGGTCATCAGGCCAACATGTTCGTCACATCTATAATCCAATATCACAACCTTTTGTATTAATGAAAAAGTTCGGATTTAAAATGCACATATATATTTTTTTTTATATAACTTTGATCCAAAGTTTTGAAATATGAGTGGCTCACTATAAAATCGACTGGATTTAGAGGCACAATTGGGGTTTTCTTTACAGGTAGTCGGAGAAAATGCCTCTAGAGGCAAAATCAACTAGATTTAGAGGCACAATTGGGGATTTCTTTACAGACGGTTGGAGAAAATGCCTTCACTACAAAATCAACTGGATTTAGAAGCGCAATTGGGGATTTCTTTACAGGCGGTTGGAGAAAACACCTCTCACTTCCAAACCTGTGCATGTTTAAAGGCGAAAACAGTCGACAATTTCGTGAAGTGCCGGCAAAAGACCACAAACAAAGGTAGTTTTATCAAAACGCCATCAAAGAGACAACGAACATAGGCGGTTTGTGTGTAAATGCCCTCAATAGATGACCAACAAAGGTGATTCTTAAGAAAATCCTGATGAATCTCAATCCATTTTGACGCCAACGTTTCGCGTCTTCTTTTTGGGCACAATATTTTTGAGGGAAACTCAAATTTTATCAATCTACCTCTCTTCCTTTGTTTCATACTCTTTCTCTCTCTTTTTCACACTCTCTCCCCATGTCTCATTTTGTCTCCTTCTCCCACTCTCTTTTTCGCCTATGTTAGGGTTTCCATCTCTGCAAGAGTCATAGAAGTTCTACTCATAGCTGATTCTTAACCCTAGCTCTGCAGATTTGAGGTTTGTGGAGTTTTTTTTTTTTAAGTTTCATTTATTTTGACATGATTTGCTTGCATGATCTACAATTTTGTATTGTTGTAGCTTGTGTATAAGTAATCCATATATGATATCTAGAAGTTTTGTTAAAATCATAGAATTTAAGCCATGAATCTTACAAAAAACTATTGAATTCCCAGCATGAATCATATTTACTATTTAGATGTAAATCTTACGATTCATATATCAATCATATTGTGAATTGGATCATATGATCTAAAATAGATCATGGGACTCAAATTTGTAATGTTTTTAGGGGGTGCAATGTATTTGCTCATGGTATTAAATTTTGGTATATATCCAAACAATTTATCAAAATATTTCAACTTCCATATAGTAGCTCTCTTTATTCTAGGTCTGGAGGTTTTTTTTGTTATTTATTTATTTTTACCAAAAATATACCTTCTATAATATTAGTCATATTTTTGTTTTATTAAACTTTTTTTTTGTGAATCTCTAATAAAAAAATCATTTGTATCAATTTTCAAACTGGTACAAAAGTAAATTCAATCTCCATTTTAAGAAAAATAAATAATTACCAAAATAAGTATATATCATTTTTTTAATTATCTTTGTTTTAATTATTAGTTCTAGGTATTTAATTCTTTGAGTGGTTCGAAGGTTTTCTCATAGATGTTCGAATCAGACCTGAGTATTATTGAGTTCTCTCAGGTGTTCACATGGCATGGTGAGTTGTAGGATTTTTTAGAGATTGATTATTTAGTTGTTTTAATCATCTGTATTTACATCTTTTTGTTATTTGATTCATTGAATGGTTTCGAGAAATGGAAAAAAAAACACTTTCTTGGAGCTCCCACTATCATTATCCACAATATTACCAATCAATTCATGTTTCGTTTCTTCATTTCTATGATCATTTACATGAATTAATTCATGTTTAGTTGTTTCTTTTATTTTTAATCTTTTCAACTACAATTCTATGAAGTAAATGTTAGCTTTCATTAATTTGATATTTTATTATATAGATTTTTTTCCTAATATAAGATTATCGATATGGAAATATGTTATATGGACAGAAGAAACATCTAGAACCTAGATTGAGGTCCTCATTTGAGCCATGTGGGTTGCCATGTTAGCCCCTGATCAAAGGTTTTGAAAATGGATCATTGCACCCAAATTTAAAGTTTAAATCCAATAGTGAATTTTTTTAATAGAATTTTTAAGATTTTGTGTTTTTACATCCATGAGGCAGCCGATCATGTTTTTGGTGTCACGCGGATGTATTATCCATATAGATGTTTGAGGTACCTCGAGTTTTCAACCTTCTGCCTTCTATGTTCTTAAAAATTTTTTAATGCTTATATTGGCACTCTTGCCATTTGAATGCCAACTTAAAATTTTATTTGTTAAGGTAGATTCTAAGACTTATCCGTTTATGGATTTGGATACAACTTCCAACTAAGGAGGCTTTAATTGATTATTTTAAATTGATATTTCACAACTATTGTCGCAATTGGCGGGCTTGTCCATAAGTTCTTCTTGACAATAATACAAGGTAATTTTCATGTCTAACCTAGACTCACTTGCTGATTTTCTCCAATTACATCATTGGTCTAGATCTTTTTTCCTTTACTTTATTCATGGAATGGGTTTCCTTTATTAACTAATCCACATCTACATATTATAACGTTGTTTGGCCTCGTAGATAGAAAAGTTAGCTGTTGTCAGAATCAATGGCTTGGTTGAAAGGCTACAACTCGCCGTATGTAATGGGGTATGTTTCTTGACCCGTTAGTGTTGTGAATGGGCTGGATGTGGTTACTATTGTAGGATACCCTGGATATTCTTCACGAACTGCATTATATCTCGGATATTCTTCACTGTTGAAAACATTGATTTTCACTTTGGATGGTTGAAGTGTTTGTTCATATATTTATCTCTATATAATCAGCATGCTAAAATATTGACTATCTAGGTGTCGTTTTCTGGTGTAACACATCCTCACAGCATGTACTCGCAAGATGACCTCCCTTAATTTCGCCATAAAACTATTGAGTGGAATGAGAGCGAAACAGATGGTGGATTGCTTGTTAGTATAACCCGCTGATTTTTTTGGTACAATCACTCTGAGTTGAATATTGATGAAACCGTTGTTTGTACTCATGTTACTTTACTACTTGCAAGCGAGCCCTAGGTTGAGATTTAACAAGGAAGGGTCATCGTTGGCTGACAAACGATAATGGAATCAAGATCTTAGGCAACATTGATGGTCAGTACTTGATCAGGATGATGAATAATGCTTTAGGTTTTCTCATAATTTATATCTTTAAATTTTGAATCTTATCTTTTGTTTATCTACTCTTGGTATACGGATATTCAATGAGATTTTGTGATTGTGTCTTAAACTTTTATGTCATAAATTTTAATTTAATTTATAGTTCGTAGTCCCTTGCAGTATCTATTATAACCTTGAATTTTAATTTTATAGTTCGTAGTCCCTACCACGCTGGATCGTACTGATAGAATCCCACCTGCAGTATCTATTAATAACCTTGTAAGTCATTGAGATTTTCGTGTTTCGCAAATATTTAGTTATGCATTCTATTTAGAGTTTTGAGATTACATGTTGGGATGAAATGTTTTCAACAGGACATTTACTAATGTTAAACTGCATTATATCTTGATGTCGTTTTAAGATTTGAAAGCTTTGGTAGCATTTGAAGAAAAGTCTACCTGAGGGGTTAAACATAGAGAAAAACATAGTAATGATGGACCATTTGGGATAACTGCTACATGCCTTGAAACATTTATAAAAAGTTGTGTTGGATATTCTGTTATCGCATATATATTGGGCATAGGTGACAGGTAAATATTAGTTTTAGACTTTTAGTTTTGAAACGCGAGTATATTATATATATTGGTGTTGATCTTGCAGCTTTGTGCACTAAAGCAACACTACAGTACATCAGAGAAAAGATGGATGTGATTGACTTGGAAGACGAATCTTTTGATGCTGAGATACTCAACTCCATGGCAGTTACAAAAGAGCACTTCAAGACTGCTCTTGGAATAAGCAACCCCTCTGCTCTACGGGAAACAGTAAGTCAAGTTTCAGGAAACTCCACCATGAGTAGCCTATGGTTTCAGCTTTGATGAGAGACATATTTTTTTTAGTAGTTTGACTCTTTGAATTTTGATGAGCAGGTTGTCAAAGTGCCCAACGTCAACTGGAACTGGTACCACCATTGGATTGGGAGGCTTGCTCTCATCTTCGGAGGTGCAGGGAATGTTTGGAAGATAAGCTATGGGTTTGTTCTTGCCTTCATTCTTGTAACTGTTATCATTTTAGAAACATTATTGCAGCTACAAGGACCCGACAAAACAATTCCACCAGCCTTCCAAATGGATCCAATTCAATAGGTAATTCCATGTTGTTTTATCCCTCTTGTAATATATATTTTTTCTTTTATTCCTTATTACCTTTTTTTGCCAAACTCTATTGAAATTGGAAATAAATTTCTGAAACAGGTAAAGCTTGAAATGGAATGTAGAATTGGTTCTAATTTTAAGTTCTACAAAAGTATTTTAGTCCGTTGTTTGGTTGTATTAAGTTTACAAATTTTTGATTCAAAATGACCAATAACAGACCCCTACTTGCATATGGATTTCATGCAGCCAAATCCATGTGAATTTAGTAAGATTTACTGCATTGAGTTTCTAGATTTCAGAAATAAATTTTTAGCATATTTGCAACTTATATTTTATTTGAATAGCATAAATTTCCATTTGCAAACTATAGCTTCTTGTAAATTGAGAGAAGGAAAGTAGAGCTTGGATTTAAAGAGGGTAATGACCTAAATTATAGATGAACATATTTATAGGAAAAGTTGAGCCGATCTATTTTTTGAACATTTTATGTTGAAAATTTGGTCAGTCAGTTCAGTAACATGTTTTGGGAAAGTAAAACATGTACTATGTACTAATATAATTGAAGCTTTATGGGTGCTAGGTTGTTCTTCTAAAGTGGTGTACATCTTGTGGTTCGTTTTTATATGATTTTCTTACCAAAGAAGATTAATATATATACAAAATAGAATTATTGGTTTTATATAGAGGATTCGATGTCTCAGATTATTGATCCCGCACGTGTATCCAATGTCAGAAAAGAGCACTAATTTATTATTGTTACTTTTCTTTTTCCTGGAAACTATGAAAATAATGTAAAGATTTTGTAGGATTTTATTCTAAATACATCATGTAATTGAAAGTTTGTTAACAACTGTATATTTCTTGTTGTCCCATTTCTTTCCTGCTACTTCCATTAATTCACTTGTTCCTTATTTTACAGAAAGAAATTGCCCAGCTTACATGTGAATGTGAACGCCACATTGGAACACAATCTGGTGGGATGGACCAAGTGAGATATCTCTTTCTTCATGCTTATAGTTTTGATGGATTTCTTTTTCTACCCAAGAAGCTAGAGAGAGGAAATGATACATGCATGCCCTCTTTTGAAATATAATGCTTTTTTTTTCATTCTAAGTTTCCAACTTCCCAAGGAGGAGTCTGTTAGTGGTGTATGTTGGTTTGACATTTGAATGAAGCATAAATATTTGGCTTCAGGTCAATCTTTATTTTTTCTCACCGTGTTGTCGAAGGTGAATGTGTCAGCTTGCAAAGTTGGTTTAAGTATGTGAGGGTTGATACCACGACTTGGGTTCAATGCCTTCCTTCACATACTAATGACTAACCTAACCACTAAACATGCTTGCTTATAAAAAGAAACTGTGTTGTCAAAGGTGACTGCTTTTTTTATAGAACTTAGGTAATATAGGTGAGGCAAACACTTGGCTTTTTAGGTGACTGCTTATATAACCTTAAAATCTAAGTATTTGTAATGTTTGGTTATAGTCAATACAAGCTTCTCGGAACATTGTGAATATGATAAGCTTACTGTTGTAAGCTTATAGTATATTACATTATCTCTATTTTATTTATGGTACCATACATTCATATATGCATTTATATTTAGGGATTATATTTTATCTTTATTCATAGACAAGTGCTTATCTTTCTAGTGTCTAAGATTGGTTTATAGCGTTATGAACCAAAGAATCCATGTTAAGATTGGGGACAACAGTGCATTAACATAGCTTGTTTTATGTGTTTGGGGACAACAGTTCATTAGCTCCTGGAGGCGTTTGAATTTGAGGAGAGAATTTAATTTACAGTGGGGTGGAGGTAAAGCTGGGCTGGCATTTTGAATTTTTTTTTCACAAAATATCATTTACCGACGGACTTACAAAGTCTGTCGGTAAAACATATAGCAATGGCAAATACTGTCGATTTGCAAATATGGGCTTTTTAGTTTTAGATGAGAAGACTCATTGTTTGAACCAGCTTCATTCAGATACTGCCAGATATATTTATGTTCTTCGTTTATTAATGTAATCTTAGAGCATTATGGCTATATTTCTCTGTTTACATTGTCATTCTCCTTTGCATGAGTAGCAGTCGTAAAATCAAAGTGGTACCTTTGTGCAAAAACTCAAGAATGTTTTGAATGTTGATAATTGTTTGTTATGTAGGGGATGAAATTGGAAAACTTATGCATAATTACTAGTAATTGCCACAATACATTCATGACTTGCAAGTGGAAAATCAGCCCTGATACATTTATATGCAATTGCTACCGTGGGAGGCCAATAATTTGTTTCTTTTGGGATGTTATTCTAATTTGGGAACAAAAATGTACCAAATACTTCCTCTATATTTCCATCATTCATATGGAAGTTTTAATTTACACAGGTGTGGTCTAATAAATCAATGGATTGTTGTGTCCCTATTGAAAATATCAGTGGAAGTGACGACCTCGTTGTGAATTATATATAGGATCAGCAAAATAGCTAGTAGAAACGAAAAGAAATTTAAATCTTCTGTAAAAAGTGCAAAAAAATTTCTCTGACCATATGGATATAGGATGGGTTGTCATTGTTGCTAGAGTACTTGACAATGTTCCATTCTAATGTTAATAATGCTTTATGCTAAAATCTAATTTCGCAGATTGTTGTTGTGATTTAAGCCATATTCTTTGGTTATTTCATAGAGTTTGGCTGATATGTATTGGTTATAATTGTAGACACCCCATTTTTGCACTCGCCTGATTAATCAACTCGTCAACCCGATCGCAATGATTCCCAATGATGGATGTGTATTCCATTGTTTTATTTTGTTACCAGATATGTTTCAGAAATTCGGATGAGGTATCTCGAACTGACAAAACTTTAGAAATCACACTACGCTAGGAAAATACGACCCCAAAAACATAGAAATCATCATCTTGTAGATCAAAAAGAAGTTTCACGATAAAAATCACTAAAAATTGACCAAATTACCAAAATACCCCTAACATTAAAACAACTCTAGAGCTTACGTTACGATTAGGAAAACTCATTAAAACACATAAAATAACAAATCGAAACCAAATAAATTATTTCGCAAATTTTCACAGAATTTAACAAAATTATGAAAATGCCCCTCATAAAGTTCATGACCATTTCATACAAAAAATTTCATAAATGACACAAACTAATATTTTCATTGAATTCTTTATGAAAAATCAATTCTAAAACATCCTAGAACATTAAAAATCGATTTTAAACGTGAAAAGTCCTCTCCGGGGGCAAAACGGTAATTTCACAATTTTCATAATTAAAAAATTCGAAATTAATAAATAAAACATTAAATAATTAAAGTGAAACATTAATGAAATTAATTTAAAATTTTGAACCAAATAAATCGATCAATCGGGTTCTCAGGCAAAATTGTTAAGGGTTCGTGAGATATTTCTTTAAGGACCCCTCCATTTGGGGGTCCAAAGAATTAAAGATATAATAGAGGGGGGTTCTCCAAAAATTTAAAGCCAATCAAGCAAGACAAAAGTCAGGTATTAAAGTCAATCAAGTGAGACTAAAGTCAAAATTAAAGTCAATTAAGCAAGACTGAAGTCAAGATATTAAAAGTCAATCAATTAAGACTAAAGTCAAAATATTAAAAGTTAATCAAATAAGATCAAAAGTCAAAATCATAATAGAGTTCTAAATAAATAATAACTCTATCTAATAGAGTTCTAACTAAAAAACAATTCTACCTAAAACAATTCTAATTAAAACACAACTCTACCTAAAACAATTCTAACTAAAACACAACTCTAATTAAAAGAACTCTAATTAAACACTAATTCTATTTAAATCAACCCCTAAAAAATCTATAAATAGGGGTGCTCACACCCTATTTTCGTATTAAATCATAAACCCTAAGAGAATTAGGTCTAAAAGCCCCCTTAGCCTCCCATAAACCCTAGTTTTGGAGTCCCAACTCCTTACCTAACATCCCTCCTTCGATTTTAACCTAAAGAACACCCAAAAACCCTCCAAAAACACTTCAAAATTCATAATAAACTCGAAGAGTTCAGATCCAAAAATAAGGAGATACCTTACCTCGGAGATCCGAAATCAAATCCGGAGACAGAATGAAGCAAGAGAGTACGGTACAAGGAGCCATTTTTGTCGGATCTGAGGGAACAAAGTCCTTGCTATCTGAAAGGTATAATTTTTTTTTTTAATTTTTATCTAGGTTTTTAGCAATGTAATTTATTTGGAAAGTTAGTAGAGATCGGCTTTGGCCGGGCGGGGTTGGTGCCTAACACCTTCCAATCCCGTAACGTGATCCCCAGACCTTTTTTTTCTTTCGTAGATTAGTTTGCCTTTCTTTAGAGTCAGTTTAGTTCCTAGACCTTAATAACTAGGTGGCGACTCCCAAACCTCAAGGGTCAAAAGCGGATCCGCGCACCCCGCGGATCGAGGGCGCTTTCAGTGGCGACTCCACTAGGGACATTGAGGATCAAACTTGAAAAATCCCAAGTACGGGAGTATTGCTAAAATGATCTAGATTTGTTTGGTTAGTTTATTTGTTTATTTATTTGTCTTTTTTAGTTTTCTTTCTCATCATATTGCTCAATGTTGGATCATGTGTTTGGATCCTGAATTTTCTGCCTTTGCATGTTCGTTTGATTTTATTATTATGGTTCAATTGAGGGCTATTTAGAATGACCTTAAATAATTAAAAGGATCAAGAAATTTAATTGAGGACGGAGTGATGATTAATGAATCACGTAGGTTTGGTTGTTTTTTTTTCTTCTCTTTTTCATTTTTTTTAAACAAATAGTTTTTTTTTGGGCCGATGTATCCTTCGACGTTTTATTTTTTATCTTTTTTATTATTTTTTTTTTATTTTTCTAGGTTCTATCAACAATAATAATGGGCTGGGAGAGTCGATGTGTAACAAAGAAAGCCGATGCCTTTTAAAATTTTCATATATATATATATTTTAAATTTTTTTAAAGGGTATGCTTACAGCAACATTGGGGCTGGGTTTGTAACAAAAAAAAAATTTTTTTTTTTAAAGAAGAAAAAATTTTGTTTTTAGGTTCTGTCCATAGCGATGTTGGGCTGGTGTGTAAACAAGAAAAATCATTTTTTTTTTTTAAAGAAGAAAAAATTTTGTTTTTAGGTTCTGTCCATAGCGATGTTGGGCTGGTGTGTAAACAAGAAAAATCATTTTTTTTTTTTAAAAACACCAATGTCATCTTCTTAAAGGCGCTGGTTTACTTTGGCTTGAATGTTTTAACAGAGACCGATTCGGTATCTCTGTTTAATCGATTAAAATTGAATTAAAACAATTCAAAACTCCATGCAAACTCATTAATCTCTCATGATCAGAACCGTTCATCCCTTTCAAAATCGATTCGGGTTTAAAATGATTTCATACAGGGAAGAACGATCTGATTTCTTGCCATTGAAGAACATTTCCAGATTCATCATTTCAGATCGTTACATTCAAAGTCTCAAACGTAAAAACGTTCCAAAACGATTCATATCGAAGCTTGAACCTCGGTTTCAATAGCGATCTTGTCAACCTCTGTTTTCTTTTTGTTTATTATGTTTTGTTTTCTGATTCGTTTAGATCATAGAAATTGTGTTTTTTATTTATTTATTCGAAAGTTGTGATCGGCTCCGATTTATGATTTTATTTTTGTTTTCTTTTCTTCTGTTTCTTTCTCTTTTTTTTCTTCTTCTTCTCATCGTTCTAAACTTGCTGGATTTTTTTTTTCTGCATCTTCATAAGCAACGTTGATGTCCACGTTTTTTAGATTTCATCGATTATATATTTTTGAATCTCAAACGAAGTGGATATTTGAGGAGATCTCAGTGTGATCGAATACCCGAAAATTAATATTGCTGAAATTTTTTCCATCAAGAATGTTTTTAGAAAAAAAGATAATTCAAAACTGAAGATTTGTTTTTTTTTAAATAAAAAAAAAGCTCTTGAATAAATCGGATTTTCGCAACAAGTTTCTGTCTTCTTTGAAGCAATCGCCATGGGTTCAAGGCGTTGCAAACCCATATATGTAAAAGAATCAGATACGTTCTGGGTTTCACTGGCAGCCTTATATACTGTTAATAGACAGAGAACAATTTCTAATATTGCTTTTGTGAGAATTGTCAGTGTCACACCAACATTTGTTTACATAACATTAGATGAGAGCAACCTTTGTAGTTACGTGGATGTTGTTTTTAAAAGGGAAACCTATGCAATAACGAGAAAAGAAAAGTTGCAAAAATCATTTTTGAAAAAAATAAAAAATAAAAATAGTAATAAAAAGCAAAATTTCCAAGATGATCATAACCTTTTGTTCAAATAATCAGCATTCCGTACTCAGCTCAATATCCTCTAACATATCAATCTAGAGTCATCCTAAAATAACTTTGATTGGACCATGTAATTTTTGGAGACTTGGATTTAGGGGCTTATGATTCGATCCAATTATTAATTTTTAATCACCCTTCTAACATGCCATAATCTTGTTTGAAATACATGTTTGATATTGATCATAATGTTGATCGTGATTAAATATTTATGTGATTGGGATATTGCTTATGTTGAATATTCATGTAACCCATATTATAATGATTGGATCGATTGGACCCATGGGCCCATTTGTTTTAAAAAAAAAATCCCGGGCACACCCCACCCTGTTTTGCACACACCATAAGCACGTTTACTGTTTTACCCACTTACACGTCCCATATAGCCAACGTGGCACTAGTGCGTGGCCTGATCTCTTCGGAGATGCGACGTCATTCATGAAAACCACAACTCCAGTCACGTACCTTAGGGTATATCAAACTGGGGGCATTAATACCGTCTGATCAGGTGATTCTGAGAGATATATTGATGCACCCAGGCTGGAGCGACCTGAGCCTTTGACCTATTGTAAGCCACACAGTCACATGCCCCGATTGCCAACGTAGTACTAGTACGTGGTCGGTCCCCTTGTGGGGACGCTAAACCATTTATGAAAGCTACAACTCTTGACTCGTACCCATAGGTATAAAAGATAATCTAAGTATATCAATTGCACTTCTTGGTCAAAACTGGTGCCTAAGCAAGATCTTGCCCCGCTGTACCCTACTGTACGAGGGGGATAGACTACGTCTATTCTAGACGAGAGGTATTTAAGTGGACCCTTGCTCAGCATTGTGCGCCACCTCTCAACTGGAGATCAAACTGACTGTTTTTGGCTTCAGAGAAGTGAATTGAGGTTTTAGATTATCACCTATACGGTATATCAAACCAAGTCACCACGTATCGAAAGGTATATAGGTGTACTTGGGCAAGGGTGGCCAGATAAAAAATGCTTTGCACTTTTGCCACGAGCCCTTCTTTGTACCTATCAATGGATCCATTAGCATTATATTCAATAGAGAATACCCATTTGCACCCTACTATTTTCTTTCATTCAAGTAATAAGACCAGCCTCCACGCCTCATTTTTTTTTGCAAGGCCTTCAGTTCTTCTTTTATCGCTTGACTCCAGTGTGGATCAAGTAATGCCTCTTCTACATTTTGAGGAATGTAATCTGAGGACAGTTTATGTGCAAAGGCCTTGAGGGGTTCGGATAGCCTGTGAGTGGACACATAATTGACAATAAGATACTTGGATATTCTATCTTCCACTTCTGGAGAGTATCAGCTTGGTGGTTTGCCACGGTTATGTCTGAAAGGCAATACATATTGCACAATACTATTTACGTTATCAGTAAAAGAGGATATGGCAAGGGAACTTACCTCAGTGATATTCTCAGGAGAATGGTCTTTGGGTACTAAAGAGGGGGAACCATCACTTGTTGCACCACTTGAAGCCATATCACTGATTGGTGCAGGTGTTTCATTACCTTTTATGTTGCATGGTTCTTCAAGTGTTGGTTCTACTACTGGAAAGCATTCATCAGTCGACCTCATCTAATATTTTCATCATGATGTTGTTTTGAGTCACCTCCCGTTTCTAGCCATGTTGTTGCTAACCAATTCACCTCTTCATTTTGAAGCTCCCCCTAAATAGATGATTTGGCTGAAGGTGATGGATAGAAAGTCTCTGCTTTGATAAAGGTGACGTCCATGGTGATGTAGGTTTGTTTAGTGATGGGGTCGAAGCATCTATACCCTTTCTGATGTAGATCATATCCCAAGAAGAGACATCGGACTGCACATGGTTCCAACTTGGTTCGTTGATTTTTATGGATATGAACGAAGGCAACGCATCCAAAGATTCAGAGAGGGAGCATTAACACAGTGGGTAAAGATGTATGGCCTGAGAGAGTTTGCAAGGGAGTTTGAAAATGTAGGACCTTGGAAGGCATTTTATTGAGTAAATATACGGCTGTGGCAACTGCATCATCCCAATGTCGAGAAGGCACATGTGCACCAATCAACAATGCTCGTGCTATCTCTAAGATATGTCGATTTTTCCTCTCGGCAATGCTGTTTTGTTGAGGAGTTTGGGAACATGAGGTTTCATGAATGAGACCATGGTGTTGGAAGTAAGCCTGAAGTTTTGTATTGACATATTCACCACAATTGTCGGTACGAAGAGCCTTAATCTTAGCTGAAAATTGTGTTTGAATCATTACATGAAACGATTGAAACACACGAACACTACATCTTTCTATTTGAGTAAATACAACCATGTCATTCGAGTACAATCATCAACAAAAATGACAAACCATTTATTTCCAGATGGAGTAATAACAGGGGAAGGTCCCCATACACCCGAATGGATTAAAGAAAAAGGCATGTCTCTTTTTGTGTGGCTCACGGGGTAAGGAACTCTATGAATTTTCGCTGTAATACATGTCTCACATTTAAAAGATATATGTTGTAATGTAGAAATCAAAGCTGGAAAGAGATGTTGCAAATATCCAAAAGAGGGATGTCCCAAGCGATTATGAAGAAGCCAAATTTGTCGTTCCTTATCACTGGTTGTGTGTCGAATCTGATTGGTTTTTGCTGAATTGAAGTCGTCCATGTAGTAAAGTCCCCCTTTTTTAGTATCACGCCCAATGATCTCCTTGGTGAGAATATCCTTAAGAAGACAGAAAGTAGGATACATTAATGCAACACAATTAAGGTTGGTTGTAACTTGATTGACAGAAAGCAATTTATTTGATAAAGATGGAACAAATAAAGTATGGTTTACGGAAAGATTGGAGGATAAGGCCACCGTTCCTGCTCCCGTAACCAGATATTGGATGCCATTAGCATTTGCAATACGAGTTTTCCTAGGCTAAGTGGTTTGTGCGAAATCATGAGAATCAGTGATCAGTAGCCCCGGAGTCTATAATCCACATGTTATCATTGTGATCATGACATGTAATCAACGTCTGTCCACAGTTACCTTGATCATTGAGGGGTGTGAAAGAGTTTGTTGATTTTGGTTGAGCAATCAGAGATAACTGTGGTTCGGCACTTGTAAGAGCTGCTCTCCCTATGTCTTCATTTGTGCCAGTCCCCCCACGTTTTTCCGTGCTTGAAAGTCATTCCACCATTCAGGATACCAATGTAACTTAAAGCAAGTTTCAAGGGTATGTTTCATGTTGCCACAATGGGTGAATTTCTCTCCATCAGATTGAGGTTTTGATTTTGGTTTTTTGAGTTTGAATCCTTTGGATGCCATAACCGCACTTGGAACAATGTCACTACCATATGTCATGATTGCTTGCCTAATGTCTTCACGTCGGACATGAGCATACGCCTGCTCAACTGTAGGGAAGGGTTGTAATTGAAGAACATCACTTCGAACCTTGTCCAACCGATCATCTAAGCTATCGAGGAAGACATAGACTCTATCTTCCTGTAGAATGGAGTTATATTTCTAAATATCCCCTGCATATTTCATTGGGTTCGGACGACGAAAATCAATTTCGCACCACAAACCTTGAAGATCAGTGTAATATTTCTCAATAGATCCACCCACTTGCCTCATGCGAGTTACACGACGTCGAAGGTCATAAACTTGGGACGTATCAGTTCCATAAAAAAAGGTTGTAGCAATCGAGTCCCATACCTGTTTAGCAGTTGGAAACCGAACAAAATTACTAATCAAGGAAGGGTCCATCGAGTTGATCAGCCATCCTTTGACAATGGCATTTTCAATTCTCCATTTTCGAAAAAGTGGATCGGTTTCAAGAGGTTGAGTAGAGTCGCTAGTAATATATCCCAGTTTGTCTTTCCCTGAGATATACATCTCAACAACTTGAGACCATAAGGCATAGTTGGAACCATCCAACTTAATGCCAAAAAGAGTATTCGAGGAATCAGATGGGGTTTGAGAGGAGGTCTAGACTTTGGTCAAGGCTTCTGTTATCTTTGTTGTCCAATCATCGAGACTGAACTCTGCCATTCTGATCAGTGGGTAGAATGAGCAAAGATCCTAGGATCCTGCTATGATACCATGTCAAAAGTTTATGTTTTTCTTGTATTCCAATAGCAGAGTACAAAGGTATTTGTAGATACACAGGAAGCTATTCTAAGAAATACTTAATCTAAGGCTATAATTATGGCTGACCCTTTAAGTAAGGGATTTTACAACTTTCTATAAATAATCTGATTTGATTTGATCCTTCCATAGAGTACAACTCATGCCAACAATTACATATTAATCTATATCCATTAGAACCTACTACATTCTTCCACATTTGATACTCATGAACTTTTGACATTTCATTTATGGTATCTTGCAACCTGTCTTTTTTTCGTATGAACAATTATTTCATCTTCTTTGTTGATGTGCATTATTTGTTGGCTATTGGTCTAATCCCCAAAATGCCATTGATATCGTTGAAATCGATAGTGAAATCGATTCCATGAAAGGAAACATTAATGGAAAACTCGGTTTGGTCGACCTTATCCGATCAAATAGGTGTTTTATTCTACATTTTTGTGATTCATTGTTTATAAAGCAAAGAGGGGCAGCTGTAAACAACCCAATTTGATAGAACAAGTTCGAGAGCTCATTCGAATCCATACATCAAGGATCAAATTGAGAGAATTTTGATCAATCAAGTAGACCCAAATCAAGCCAATCAAGGAAATATGTTTAATAAAAAAAATTGGTTTTCTTTGCTTGGCCATACCTACCAAACGAGAAAACATAGGCACAGCCTGGTTGTTGATACATATGGTCAGGCCATTTTTGGTGCTGACCTTACCTTTGTGATGTGCAAGCTTAAAATTGCATTGACCTTACCTAAAGTAAGGCCAAGCATAATTCCTTCTAGCCATACTTGGGGCACCTCTAATTCAATTAGGAGCCCACAAGAAATGACTCTTTAAATCATTTTCTTAATGATTTATTCTCCAAGGAAACCCTCACTAATTCCCTTTCTACCCTTCTAACATTTTTCAAAGATCAAAAGGATTTGATAGCCTTCAAGGTAAATTGATCACTTTTCAAATCTTATGACCATCTTATCCAACTTTAAGAGGTCTCTAGAATTTGTACCCAATATCCTTTATATCCTTAGTTTGTTAGAGAGCTAGACTAAGGAAATTATCAAAATTCTTTAGGTCTAAAATCATATTCCCTCCACAAAGAATTTTCTAGAGCTTTGGGTGCAAAGACTATCATAACCCTTGATGATTAAGATTGATGTGACTCTACAAGAAGTTGAAGACCATCGAGGCCAAAGTTAAAATGGAAAATTAATGCTTTTCATGAAGATTTTTCCTAGAATATTTGAGTAATCAATGTTTTAGGATAAGTTTACCCCCCAAGGATCTCCCAAAATCTTATAAATAGGAGACTCTTCCAAGATAAATAGAGGAGCTCATTATGGTGATTCAAAATTCTTCCAAAATCTTTCTCCAAACCTTTTTAGCATTTCTATTTTCTTAAATCTCTCTCAAAATCCATAGAAGAAAAATCCAAAAAGAAGAAGAAGTAAAATAAAATCAAGATGGGGTTAAACCTTCTATTTCCCCATCTAATCTCCCCCTTCTTACTATCCCCCCTCTCTTTATTTTAAGTATTTTTCTTATTTACAAGTTTAATTTCATGCTTTCTAATGTATTTTTGAAAATTTCTAATATAGAAGCTTTGGAAAAGAGAATAATCCCTCCTTAGAGATTATCTCCCCTAATAAGTCCCTAATAAGATCCTTAAGAGCATTAGATTAGTTTGCTTTACTTTCATTTAATTTTCATGCAATTTAAATTCATATATAAGATGTCTTTAATTTCATCTACTTTTCATGCAATTTGAATTCCTAGAATAATGATTTTTTATTATTTTTGTTCTTTTCTTTTATCCAAATAAAGCTAGTGAGTAAACCCTCTTAGGAGGTAATCTTCTTTAGTTGAATCCATTACATGCATACACTTTTCACACATTCAATTCTAAAATAGCTATAAGCAAGAGTATACGTCCCTATGGACCTCTATTCAACCTTTAGAGCTAACAAAAACATTCCAAAAATGGATACAAATTTCATGAATAAGGTTTAGTTCCGATATGATTTTGTTCAATCCATGAACATCACTTAAGGACCAAACAAATAAATAAAGTCCCCCAAGGGAGTGCATAAACTTGTTTTGAAACCTTGAGATCACAAATGATGAAATCCATATGTATTTCCATCAAAGTTTCAAGCTCATAAAAAATCCAGCAAGCACCTACTTCTATTAGTAGCTTGCTCATTGTCTTAATTTTTTCATTTTCCAAAATAAAATTGTAGTTAATTTTTCTTAACTCTCCCTCTAACTTCCTCTATCTTCAAAAATAAATAAAAAATAGTTTTAAAGATTTCACTATGGTCATATTGGTAACCATCTTAGCATGGGAGAGACTAGGTGCCTAAAATCTTCTTTGTCCCTCAATCGAATTCCCTTACTTAGAACTTTAGGTAGATAAACCTATCCTTTTGGATATGAGAGTCACTACAATCCTAAAGCTATTTTAAAAAATTATTTTAGCAGTGTCCATTCACACCCAAACTCTTTGAATGGTGACGATTCCAAAATCCCAAGTAGATGAGCTCCAACCTTCTCAAGGTTTCGAAACCCACATATCTACAGAACCCTCACTCAAAAAGAAACTCTCTCTTCTCAATCAATGAGTTCTCGCTCACTAAGAAGCTCTCGCTTCTCAATCAACTAGTTCTCACCCACAAAGAATCTCGTTCTTCACAAACAAAAAGCCATCGCTCTCAAATAAGCTCACGCTGCACCATCAAAGGGTCATTGCTTTCAATGAAGCTCATGGTTTACCATAAAAGCTTCCTTACTCTCAATGAAAAAAGTTCACGCTTTACCATCAAAGAGCCCTTGTTCTCAAAGAAGCTATTGTTTCACTATTAAAGAGCCCACACTCTAAAGAAGCTCAAGCTTTAAACTTAAGAGCCCACGCTCTATAAAAGCTTGATCTTCAAGTTCAAGAGCTCACACTCCAAAAACAAAAGAGCTTTCATTTTAAACCAAGTTGCATGGCGCATCCAACTCCCATTTCGAATATTAGGCACAATAATGAGTCTATGACTAATAGCTCTCACTCTAAATTGAGTTGCAAAAAGTGTCGACTTCCAACTTGAAGAGTCGACACAACAATGAATCTACGGTTAAGAACTCTCGCTTTCAATTGAGTTGCATGAAATTGCCAACTCCCAACTCAAAGAGTTGATACATTAATGACTCTATGACTAAGAGCTCTAACTTTAAACCAAGTTGCTTAAATTTGTCAACTCCCAACTCAAAGAGTTGGCACAACAACAAGTCTATGACTAAGAGCTCTTGTTTTAAATTGAGTTGCATAGAGATGCGGACTCCCAACTCAATGAGTTGACATGATGAGTCTATGACATAAAGTTCTTACTCTAAATCGAGTTGCATAAAGCTATCTATTTTCAACTTGAAAAGTCAACATGACGCAAAGTCTACAACTAAAAACCAATCCTCTACATTAATGAAGTTGTGTTGAGGCAACTCCTAACTCAAGAGTTGATGAAAAGTCAACAATCAAATATCCAAACTTCTTCTTAGAAAAGTTTTGTGGGGGTAATCCTCAATTCAAAAGGGTCAACAAAATGCAAAACATACCATTTGCTAATCCCAAGGAATGGAATGTATCCTTAGAACCTCGGATCATATCTCATCAACATCCAAGGTCATACGAGGAGTATTTTAGGAACTAAAAATGTTCCCTTCCTAGGGATTTGCAAAATAACTAAATAAAGACAATCGGATTTGTTCTAATTTGATTCGACCCATAAACCTGATTTGAAAATGTAGGTCGATTAACCTTTTTGGTTAGCCGAACTCTATTGTTTTCTCTAAGTGGTTCGGTTACCTTGGCTGACTCCTCTCTTCCTTCCTCAAAGTGGTTCGACCATTTTGGTTGATCCCTTTATTAACTCTGTCAAGGTAGTTCAGCCTCCTCGGCTGACCCCTTTCTTCTCTATGTTACATCTAGGTAGTTTAGCTATTATGTTTTACCCCTTATTGTTTCACACCTAAAGGTAGTTCGTCCTCCTTATGGAGTCGACGCCTTATTATTACATCCAAAAGAAGTTTGGCCTTCTAAAAGAGTTGACTACTTGCTATTTCATCCAAAGGAGGTTCGACTTTTCTTAAAAACCGACCCCTTGCTACATCATCTGAAAGAGGTTTGGCCCTTTTAGGAAACTAAACCCTTATTATAATGTCCACACAAATTTTGTCAACAACAACAACAACTACTGTTTCTTCTCCTTCTCTTGCTCAGTAGTTGATGCTGTTGATTCTTGTCTTTCTCCTGCTCACTAGGCGATACTACTACTACTACTCCTCCTCATCCACCCACTTTTAGGAATTAATATGAGGAAATTAATATACTAAGAGAATTATATAAACCTACCCAAGTAACAACTTAGGTGGTGTTTGTTTGCGCTATTTTTCAGTGCTTATTGCTGAAAAAAATTAAATTCAGCACTTTTGTCAAAATAGTGCGTTTGTTTACTCGTGCTTATTGCTGAAACTAAGTGAAAAAAATTCAGCACTATTTTGATGCTGAAAAAAAGTGCTGAAGCGGTAAGCACTTCGCTTTTTTCAACACGGACAAGTATGCCCTTTGTTTTTTTGAGCATGGACAAGTATGCCCTTATTCTTAAAAGGATATTACCTCTTATATCCCATGGATAAGTATATAAACACCCCACAAATTAATAAACCCACACCATAGCTAAATTATTTTGTCTTATATGGGTTAAAATTTTTGGAATGAGTTGATTTTTGGTGAGGATGATCTCTATAATGAGAAGATCATTCTCACAAAAAATCAGCACATCTTGAAACTTTTAACCCTATCAAAACAAGTTCAAGAACCGTAAATTGTTTTTTTTTTTTTTTTTTTAAACTATTTTTAACGAGTTAGAAGTTTCAAAATAAACTGATTTTTGGTGAGGATGATCTCTAGACCATATAAACTATCCTCACTAAAAATTTGCTCATTCCAAAAATTTTAATCCATATAAAACAAAACAAAAAATGGCTATAGTGTGGGTTGCCCTTATTAATTCATAGGGTCCTTTTATAATTACACATCCTTTATTTCCATCGAAAATTATTCATAAAAAATTAAGTTCTTTTTAAAGTTGATTTCAAATTTTGGTGACTTGTATGACATTATTATTTTTAATTTGAAATTTGTGGGCTTTTATAAATAGAAATTATTATTTATAAATTGAAGATTTAAGTATTATTTATTATTTAAAAATACATTGTATTTTAATTTTATAAGAAATAATATATTTTATTGTGTTTGATAATAAATAAGCATTTAAAACATGCAAACAATGTATAATATGATTGTAAGGGTAACAAAGACAATTATCAGTTTCAGCAATGTGTAACAAACATGATTCAGCATCTAAACAAACAACTTTTTCAGCACTTAAATTCAGTGCTTATAAGTTTCAGCGCTTAATGCTATTCAGCACTTATTTTTTTCAGTTTAACAAACAGCACCTTAGTGAAGTACTATAATTAGTTACCAGCAAAGGTCATTGCAACATGTTCTATCGCTAAGGCAAAATATACATGTTTCCCGAAAGAGTTGCAGACACATAAGTTGATTGAATCAACTTGGGAAAATAAACAGTTACCGAGTTGGAGTAGTTACATATTTAAAGTCACTCCTCATGTAGGTTACAAGAATCATGAGGAGTAGGTCTTCATTATTATGAAAACACATTATCATGAAAGTATCATGGGCTTTAATTACTATAAATGTAAGACAACATGGGTTCGTGGTTACAAACTGAGCTTACTACCTTCATTAACGAGTCTATTTTATAAATAGGAAGACCCCTCCCACTCAAACTAGGGCACAAGCCACACACAAATATAATTTTCTTATTTTCTTTTTGCTATGCAATTTTCATCAAGTATTAACTTGATCGTGGGAGGCTCATTAACTGATATCATTCTGATCTTTTTTCAAGTAAAGGCAAAAAAAAAAAAGATCTAGAAAAGAAAGGTTCACTGGAGAAGACCACTGAAAATTTAGAGGATCGTCGGAGAAAAAAATCGGAGAGTTGTATTAATCATAGTGCAGATCTCAAGGACTAGGAGATCATAAAAATCCCCCACATAAGTGAAACCAAAAAAAAAAAAAAAAGGTAATACTATAGTTTTTTATTTTGAAAATTACTTAAAGGATCTTGATGGAGGGATTGCTTTCTAAGTAGTCTTTATGTTTTGGGTGGTAATTTGGTAGTCCATTTAGGAAACTTTTCTTTTCTTCGTTGCCCCTCAACCACATCTCAAGGACAATATTTTCTGATAGCTAAACTGCCATTTTCTCATTTTCTTCACATACTTAGGTTTTCCAATGGGGATTGAGACTAACTCCAACGATTTTTGGCCGAGAATGACTAATGGAGAATGATGTACTTTTAATTTTGAACATTTAAATGTATTTTTTGATTTATAACAAAAAAAAATAAAGAACAAAGTTGAAATTCTAATTTTTTTGAAGATTTCATCATAACTTTTGATCCAAGTGTCTATCTCACATCTATAATATATGCATTTTAAGTGTTTCGAGAAGATCTATCCAATATCATAATAAATAAAAAGGAATAAAAGCAAAAATACGGATCACATTGAAAATGTCGAGTTCACCATTTTTTATTGTCAAGTTTAACATTTTTATTATTGAGCTCATCACTTTTTATTATCGAGTTCAACATTTAAACAAAGTTTGAATTCAACAATAAGAAATGTCAAACTCGACTATAAAAAGTAGTGAGCTCGACAATAAATAAAAAGCGGTGAGCTCAACATTGTATAAATTTTTTGGAATCTCAACATTGTTCTTCATTTTTTGTTATAAATCGTCAAAATAATTAAAAACATGTGCAAATGTTAAAAATTAGAAGTATACCATTTTCATTCATTGGTTGCGATAAAAATCATTGGAAATGGTTGCAATCGTTGTTGGAAAACATACACATGTGAAGAAGATGAGAAAAAGGGTAATTTGGATATTTCAAAAAAATTATAATGTGAGTTGAGGTTGAGGGACATTTAAGAAACAGCTATAGCCGAAAAAATAAGGACTACTTAGAAAGGAAACCTCTTCCACAGTCCTTTGAGTAATTTTTTCTTTTTATTTTTGTTTTTTGGGGAGTGCAACCATAGTGTCTAAGTCCATGAGAGGTGCAATTTGTGCTTGGTGGTATGCAATTAGTTGCTCCCACCTAGAATTAAAAAAATTTGAGTCTGGATAATATGACTTTCTAGGTGGCATACTTAATCGACTCCTTGATGTGGACAAGTTCGGGAACTGTAGATTTGTATACCTCGGGATACATTTTTATGAGGAAGTGGAATCATGTATCCCGAGGCATACAAATCTACGGTTCCCGAACTCATCACATCAGGGAGTCGATTGAGTATGCCACCTGACGAGTCATATTATCACGACTCAAATTATATATCAATGATTCGTGATAATATGACTTGCAAGGTGGCATACTCAATTGACTCCATGATGTGATAAGTTTGGGTGCCGTAGATCTGTATGTCTCGGGATATATGATTGCACTTCTCAAAAAAACGTGTAACCCGAGAAAATCATATATCCCGAGGCATACAGATCTAACGTTCCAGAACTTATTTACGTCATAGAGTCGATTGAATATGCCAACTGGCGAATCATATCATCAGACTTTATATCAATTGGGACTATATCAAGACGAGCTGATGGCGGACGCATGTGAAAACACAAGGCCGCCACAAGATAACTCACAGAGTAAGCAAGCCAGGCAGCGCCAACCCCGTCTCTTTATTTATCTTTCTGTATTTTTCTTTCCCTCCTTCGACCCTCCTAACTAACTTAAGAATATATACCACGTGGCCAATCTTCATTCGATGCATTACCGGTACTTCACGTTAGACTGTTTACCACGTGGCATCAGGTTCTAAGAAAGAACGAGACATGAAGTATGGGATATTTTAGAAGAGAGAGAGCTTGAAAGAAAAGAAAACAGGCATCAAAAGTGGGAAAAAAAACAATAAAAAAACTAAAGAAAAAAAGGTAGCAAAATTCTTCTTTTTGTATCTTATAAGTCCCTCAAATAAACCAAATCCCAACCTCTTCTTCCTCAATCTCCTTTCATTTACACCTTCTTCTAACAAGGTCTCTCTCTCTCTCTCTCTTTCTTGGTGTGATAATGATCTTATTTATAAATAAAAAAATAATAATAATTGATTTGTAGCTTGTTTGCTTAACTGGGTTTTTTGTTTTACTATTTCAGGGTTTTGTAAATTAATTGTAGAGTGGAGAGTTGGTGATACCAAATTAAAGGCTGGTTTATTTGTTCTATTTTGGAGTCTAGGCTGACCTTCATCTTCTATTCAAGTTTTTAAGACTAGAAGAAGAAGAATAAGAACCTACTTAACAGTAGAGTAATGGCACCTGTAACTTTGCCTCCAGGTTTCCGATTTCATCCAACCGACGAAGAACTTATTATTTACTATCTAAAGAGAAAGATCAATGGGCATAAGATTGAGCTTGAAATCATCCCTGAAGTCGATCTCTATAAATGCGAGCCTTGGGAATTACCAGGTATCCATCTTCATCTTTATCATCATCAATCTAGTCGTCGATTATTAATCAAGCTCAACATGTTTAGTTCATGTTTTCAATTTCATGTCCTAGCTCAACTGGTTTGACACATTGCAAAACAACTTTGAAAAGAAAAAATATATCAAATATGAAAATCATTATTATCAATTTATCAACATAGTCTTATCCTAACAATTTGAGGTTAGTAGAACCAATCCTGTTTTTTCATCCCATTCTATTTAAAATCAAGGCCTTATTTTATTTGAATCATGATTTGGTGTCTCGTTCTTATAACAATATATGGTGTCTACAGGGCACGTTTGGGTTTGAGATTAAACACATTGGACTGTGTACTATGCAGAAAAAGGCTTGGTGTTTGAAGCCCGATGTGTTTTAAACTCCAACCAAAACGTTACAGTATAGTAGGCTGTTCCTATTCAATATGAATCGGAACGGGGCATCATACTTTATCCTGATTCATTCTACTTCACTAATTGTGTGAAATTTTTTTAAAGGGTCAGGTTCTAGTGACTCATAAAGAAAAATTCATGGAAAAAACACATGATTATGATCATGTATATATGAAAGAGATATTTACGAAAATGTGATCAACTTTTGATGAATGTATGATTCTGACACAATTTTTATTTTAATTACCAAAATGTGAACTGTAACGAATTCGTAGGTTTAAAGTGACAATTTCGCAAGTTTAAAAAGTTATTATCTCGCAGGTTTCGTTATTTTTTAGCGAGTCATTTTAAACCTGCGAAATTGTTACCTTTCACGTTTTGGTAGTTAAAATGAACAATGGGCCGGAATAGTAAATTTGTCCAATTCAGCTCACGAAATTGTAATTCACCCAATATGAAATCTAATGATTGGGATAATTATGTTCAAGGTATGTATAATCTTCCAACATAGTTAAAAGTCCCAACCATTGAATTTCATGTTTATATAGTAAGGATCATGTGTTTTCTTGAGTCATTCTTCATTATCTTTCTAAATGTAGGAGGTAGCTTCCTACCATGTTCAAATCTGCTCTCACCAACCCATTTCACAATCTATTTAATAATAATAATTAATAATTAATAATAATAATAAAACTCATATAAAATATAAGAACACATTTTTTTTTTAAAATAACTGAATCAAATATTTTATTTCATCTAGGAAAAATCATCTCTTTCTCAACAAAGGACGTGTCATTTGATCTAATAGTGTTGTAGAAGAACCAAAAAGGGTATTTTTGTGGACAAAGACAAAACAATGAATAAAATAGAAGGTACATATTATTTTAGGCATTTAATTTGAAAAGATTAATTGAAAATATCTTATTTTATAAATTTGAACCCTATGCCTAGTTATTCTATTTTATTTTTTAATCTAATAAATAATGTTTTAGAAGAACCCAAAATGGTATTTTGTCGGTAAAGACAAAAGATTGAATAAAATAGAAGGTAAAGCACAATTATTTTAGGCATTTGAAGAGGATTAATTGAAGACATCTTATTTTATAATTGTGAACCCTATGCCTAGCTATCTTTTCTTAATTTCAATATTCTTTTCTTTGATAGAAGTGCTTTGTTGTTAGAACGAGTACATCTAAAGGCAACCAGGGCTTTGCCCACGAGTTCATACTATTGGATCCTAAGTCCAATTGCTCGTCATCTCAAGGATATAATAATATGAATCCTGATAATATGACTCACTAGGTGGCATACTCGAATGACTCCATGACATGGACAAGTTTGGGAGTTGTAGATCTGTATGCCTCCGGATACACTTTTTTTATGTGTAGAAGTGCAATCATGTATCCTGAGATTTGCAGATCTCCAATATCCGAACTTGTCACGTCATGGAGTCATTGTGATTATTCTAACAATTTACTGAACTATTTAATGTTACAGAGAAATCATTCTTACCAAGCAAAGACCATGAGTGGTATTTCTTTAGCCCACGAGATCGAAAGTACCCAAATGGGTCGAGGACTAACCGTGCAACTCAAGCTGGTTATTGGAAGGCCACGGGTAAGGATCGAAAGGTGAATTCGCAGTTACGTTCAGTCGGGATGAAGAAGACCTTAGTCTACTATAGAGGACGAGCACCTCACGGTGCTAGGACCGGTTGGGTCATGCATGAGTATCGGCTCGACGAGAAAGAATGTGAAACTGCCTGGGGCTTACAGGTGCTACTCTTGTATTTCTTATTGTTTTCTCTATTATGGAACCATTTTCTTGAATCAAACTACTATTGAAAGATGAAATTAGAAACTTAAACCACAAAGCTTACAATGTCAAAATTCAAAATTTGCCTACTTCTCATGTTTGATTTTTGTGAGAATTAGGAATATAGTGGAATGGAGAAATAAGATTCATTTAGTAGACACCAGATCTTTGGAATAAGGCTTTGAGGAATAAAGACGGCATGGGTTTATTATTAGGGGGTAATATGCAAAATCAGTGGAAAATTTTGATTTTCCCGGGAAAAAGGCGATGTGCATGACTGTGTGATTGTGCATTTTCATGAAAAATCATTTTTTTTTTCAAAGAAATGATTTTTTCCATCTTGGCAACAACAAAACATTCTTCGATCTAACATCCCAAGATAATTTCCTTGTCAGAAAAATAACATCCTAACGTTATCAATTGTCTCCACTCCATAATAACTGAAAATCAGCTCTTTTTTTTGACATTTTCCTAGTAGTAATCAAAGGCCAACATATGTATGTGAAAATCTATTTTCCAAGGAACAATTTTTTGATAAAAAATGACTTTACTAAAAGAAAATCATTTCTTTACAACCATACAAATTTTCATAGGAGTAGGAGTATTCTAGATAGCAATTTAGAGTCCCCTTTAAAGTGCATTGCCATTCCAAAGCTCATACAAAGGAGGGTTATGTCAGAGTGGTAATCGATTTAAAAATCTTTTAATTAATGGCGTTCCTGTTGTAATCCATGAACAGAAGATCTACCAGGTGAGAACCATTGAATTGAATGAGGTCTAGAGCTTAGACTTCATGCAAAGTTCCACCTTGTATTTTGATATTTTATGTACAAATAATTATCGAACGAGGTACAAATGAAGCACCCTTATGTTTTGATGAAATTGGTTGAGGTACTTGAACTCTAACACCCTTCTTTCTTGTATGAATTGTTAACAATTGTAGGTTTTCTATTCTTTATCTGAGCTCCCTTGGGAGTTAGAAGAACTTAAGTGGGGGCAATGACCCCTTTATTTGTATACCTTTTTTTCTTTTGGTTTTTCATAAAACTCTTCTTGCTTTCTAAGGCAAAATAAAAAAAATAAAAAATTTGTAGATTATCATTAGATTGAGGAGAAAATACAAATTCATAACCAAACATTGTTATTGCAAAATTTTCAGGATGCATATGCCTTGTGTCGTATTTCCAAGCGGAGCACAGTTGTACCTAAGATCGAAGCGCAATATGATGATACTTGCATTAACCAATACCAATGGGCCTCAAATAATCACTCATCTGCCATTGAACTATCTTCGGAGGGAAGAGGTGAAAATTTGGAGAATTCGGGTTATATGTTCTCATCAAAAATGTGCTCGTCAAACTTCATTCAAGGAGTGCCATTCGATATTAACGGAACACAAGATGTAGAGTGGATGCAATACTTATCAGAAGAGGCCTTTGGACCCTCAATACCGACATTTGCAAGTAATGCCAACAGGAACTGTGTCCCTTCTAAGGTAATATTTCATATTATAAGTACGTAAATTGAGGTAGTAAGTGTTAACCAATCAACTATTTTTAAAGACCGATCTTTTAGGAAGGAGGAGAACTATGAATATACGAGGGTCATAGGCTTAATTAACTGGAGTATGACACATCCAAGAGTAGAGAAAAATATACATTCAAGACTCTCCCTCACCCATAAGGGTGGAAAGAATTGAACCCGTGACCTAATACGAGCTCTAATACCATGTTAACCAACCAACTACTCTGAAAGAACGATCTTTCGGAGAGGGGGAGAACTATGAATATATGAGAGTCACGGGCCTTAACTGGGGTATCACTATATGAAAACTGAAAATTTTGACAAGAAAATTCGACAACCAAATCCCACCAATTTTAGAAAGTAAAATTTGACGCCTATGGCCGTTGAAATTTTTGATGATCCCCAATTCGACGGCTTAGAACCACCAAATTTCTCACAGCCTCCATTAATTTAACGGTTTTGGTCTGTCGAAAAAAAAAACTTGACAATATAAAATTTGACGCCTTAGTCCATCAAATTTTATGAAATTCGGCAGCCTTGGGCCATCAAATATAAGCTTTTTTCATGTTGTGTATGACACACCCTAGAGTGGAGGAAAATATGAACTCAGCGTACAGTAAGAGTAAATATGATGACACTAATACATGACTTAAAAAATAATTGAAGTAAATGAACATGATTCATTTAACTAATATTATCATATCTTGACATACTTAGACTGGTTGACAGGTTGATATAGCACTAGAGTGTGCAAGATTGCAGCATCAGCTCTCACTACCACCATTGGAGGTGGAGGAATTTCCTCAAATTGATTTCATAGATTCAAAATTGCCGCAATTTGAATACTTGCACGAAAATACAAATGGGGGAGACATTTTTCAAGAAATCCTTTCAGTTGCTTCTGCATCTCAAGAACTTATAAATCAATCAAATTTTCAAGATGCATGGAATGAAAATTATTCTAATTTTTTCGATGAATTTACGCAAATAGAAGGAATTGAAGAAGCTCAACATCTTCATCTTGGTGACATCGGTTCCTCTATATCTATAGAGAAAACCAGATTTGTAGATATCAATGATTTTGAAGAGGAGTTCAAGACTGAGAAGATAGAAGAGAACCTGCGAGGCATGGGAATGTCAAACAAAGATCTAGAAAAGGTAAGATATCAAGTAAAAGAGTCCTATTTTTCTTTCCAAGAGTGCCAATTTGGAAAGAAAAATATGTGAAACTGGTAATTCTTTTCCATAAATTTGATAACAAAAACACAGGGCTGTCAATGGATCGGATTAGACCCGAAATCAAATCAGGTCCGATTTGATAACTTCAGGTCTGGCTAGATGATTTAGACTTCGATAAGGATCGATTTGATATCTTATTGGATCAAATCTGGATTGACCATGTCCCTATCCGATAAAATGTTAGAAATTATCTTAATTATATAAGTTGTATTATATATTTATTTAAATATATGAAGTTTATTTATCTTTTGTGTATCGAATTGGGTTTGGTCCAATCCGAACTTGATCCGATTGTTACAGGACCTGGTTTGGATTTTTATATTGAGATTAGGGGTGTTCAAATGGATAGAAAGTGGTTTACCAGGTTTTGGTTCAATTTGGGGGTAAACCAAAACCTGAACCGATCTGAAGGTGAACCCAACCCCACCCCAAACCCATGAAATCGGGTTCAAACCGGCCTAGGTTTTGACCCGAAATCCGTCAAAATCTGTAAAAAAAATTTGTATTTTTTTTTTCATAAAATTGAGTCAGACACTGTGTCACGACTCCCACGGTTTATTTTATTTTATTTTTTGTAAATGTCAGAATGGTCTCAACACCGTTGGAGTGGTACAACACGGGTCAAATATCGTGTCACTATCGGGTTAAGGGTTTCGGTCCGAATTCCAAGTTTCTGCATTATTATTGGTCTGGTTCTGGGTTCGATCTGGTTTTAGACATCTAACCTGAAACCAAATCTATGAGGATTGGGTGGTCATGGTCCGGGTATGTTATCGGTTCCGGTCCGATTTCTGTGTCAATAAAACTGGTCTAGGTTGGTCTGATACCGGTTCCGGATTTTTGAACACCCCTAATTGAGATCTAATAAAATCCAATCCGTTAAAGCTTGATCTGATAGTTATCGGATTCATTCCAATCCTTATCTAGTTGGTACCAAATTGACCCAATACGAACCCAATCCATTAACAGCCCTAGAAAAAAAACACACACACACACAAGCAATTAAACAAACAAGCATTATAGAAACTTTTATTTTGGATTCTAAGATATTAAATTTAGTAGCCAACTAACCCCATTTCTCCCAAGCATATTGCATGGAGGACTTTAAAGTACACTGACCCAAAATAATTTTGACCCATATTTGGTAGACCTGCACTCTCAATTTATCCCGATTGGTGCTTTCAAGCCATTTGATTCGAGCATTGACATTATGGGTTTTAAACCATTCCTACCAACCAACTTTGTGATTTTAGAGTTTTTATAGTCTACTTGTCAAAAATAAATAAATAAATAAAATTCTATCAATTTATAATATTATTATTATTTAGGACAGTTTTATTATTTTAAAAAGAGGACGTTGCATGAATATATGTTAAATTGGGATCGGGATGGATCTGTGAACTCATGAAAATAACTCTCAAAGAAAAAATAAATCCAAATCCAGATTGTGAAACACGAAATCCAACCGTCGGGTTTTATCTCGGGGATGAGTGCTGAATTTCTGGGAAATGTGTTTTATGTCGGCCAGTCATGTTTACATATATGGTCAGGAGTTCATATTTCTTAATGAATCATTTTTTCACGAGTCTACAGATCCCGGCCCTCTAATTATTGTGCAGAAATGATAACCCAATTCATCTTAACTCATGAATGAATTTCTATTAAAAAGTCTTTCTAATTTGAAATTTTCAAAATGCCCTAACTTCCCATTCCTGAGTTGGTTTACATTAAACTAATATCGTGTACATATAGAAATCTATACAATAATGTCCTTTCTTTTTATTTATTTAAATATCATCAACAATAGATGTCAAAGCCTTCTCCGAAAAATTCTATGTATGCTAAACGAATCATGTTTTTGTTCAATTTTATTTAAATTCATTTCTTCTATGGACTCAAATCATTTTAATACTCGATATCTACAATAAATTCTGAATATAGTTTTTAATTTTCTAAGTGAAATTTATGTCTTGGATCAGAGCATGTTTGAAGAATACAAGATGATTCCTATAGAAGATATTTCAAAATTTCAAAAAAAGAAGGAACAAGACATTGAAGGTATGCTTTTTTTTTATTTTTATATCACTCTTTTATCTTCTTTCCTCATGTTACCAATTTTTGTATCACTCAATTTTTTATTGTAGGGGAAAGAAATCAGCAAAATAACTTAAAGAACTATACTGATAGTGAGGAAAATGATTTCTTGCTTGGATTTGTCAACGATGACCAAAATGGAATCATCCCAAACGAGGACATGGTCGGTTCCTCCATGTTTGAACTTTATGGGAAAGTTGAAATTAATCATGGAATGTTTATTTCTGCCCATCAGGTAGCTGAGACATTCTTTCATCACATCGAGCCCTCAAACACTATAAAGGTCAATATGAATCAAGTATCAGCTCTTAACTTCTCAATATCGAAAGATAACATCAGAACAAGAGTTCAAAATAGAAGTTCCTTCTTTAGTAAGTTCAAATCATTTACAAGAGAAAAGTACTTCAAGAGGATTTCAAATTCACTGAAGTCTTGGGGGGTCTCAAGCCTTCTAAACCAAACAATGAACAAAACAATTTGCATAATTGCATTTTTATCGACAGCTTGCATCTACCTTGGTGAAAATTCAGAGAAAGTTAAACTGATGGATGATTTCTCTACTACTGGAAAAATTATGGTGCAGAGAAAAAATGAGGATTTCCCTACAAAGATAAAGAAGACGAATAAAATGGGAAGAGTTACGATTGAAAAGAATGATGTTCAATTTGTTAGCACCAAAGGAGCACACATTTCTAGCATGTTTTTGAACAAGAAATGGTCATTTCTTGCCATTGCTTTGGTTTTCTTTGCCTTTGGGACTAATAGTATTGTATCTTGCCTTTGACATTCTAGTTTTATTTTCTTGTAATTCATAGTAGTAAATAGGAAGGCAGTCATTAACATTCTCAAGATGGAAACAATTGTACCTGAATAAACTTGTATCATTTTTATTTAATTAATTTTATTCTTGGATCTCATTAGAAGTGATAGCACCTTTGTTCATTATTACCCTTTCATATCAATATATTATTTCTTCTCTTCATTTTCTCTTTATTACTTTTAATTTTCATGCTGAAATATTTAAAAGTCGAGTCACTTACTTGTTGATCACTTACATGATATTTCATGTGTTAGATTCCTATATATATGGGAGCCATTCCGAGGCCAATAAGAATACCAAACTCTGTGCCAACATTTTGCTATCAATAGATCCCCATAAATCTAACAGTTAAAAATAACTAAAAGAAATTAAAAAATCAGTTTTCTTGTGTTCGTATTAAAGTTGGTATCATAGCCTAGTTTAATTTTAAGGTCATTTGCATTAGAACATCATAGATTTTGTTGAAAGAACACATTCGAACTAAAAATATTAAAAAAAATATAAAGAAAAAGATTAAAAAACAACCCCTTTTCATGGAGTTAGCTAAGGTTTGGTTGGAAAACCACTCAACAAGTGACAAACAATATATGTTCCTAACTACAATCATACAGGCTAAACCTCGTCATTCGAAAACCTATTTATGTTTAATCCTCAAGGACATGACCAACATTTGACCCTTAATCACTATATAAATGAAGTAGTCTCTAGTAATAAAATCTTGCTAAAATAGTATATAAGAACATCTTAAATATCTTTTCAAGAATCAAAGAAAATTATCTGAAATGATAAATAAACTCATCAAAAATCAATTTACAATAGACAACTTCAAGAGGATATGTAGAAATTTGAAGATTGATAAAACTTGGAGTGAAGGAGTTATCTTTGAGTTACAAAAAATAAAGCAGTAAAATCCAAAGGAGAATCAAAGCCTCAGAGTTTGACTTAAGTCATCCTAAACTTGTAAAGATTAAGGCAACTAAAAAACTAATTACAGGGATTGAAAAGATTGTTAAAAACGACATTGCTTTACAAGAAGAACTTCGACCAATTACTCTAAGAATCAGTAAGAATAAGTGAGTACGAAGTTTGAAGAGAAAGTAAACAATAAGGTTGTCCGTATTGATGTTGTATTTTAAAATCCGAAATCTTATAAATAATAAAACCCACAATCCAAAATCTAAGGTGTAAGAAAATTTTATTGTAATTCTATGGGAAAATTATATATCAAAATAATAACATATATTTGTTAATTATTAAAAGGAACTTAAATCGGTGCTTCAAGAGCCAAAATTTTTACACTTTCCAACCGAATTCCCTCCATTTTTTGTTTCTTCTTCTTCTTTTTCCTCCTCCTCCTCCACCTCCTCCAACGAAACAAGCTTCTCAAAAAACGTTTGATCAAGAACTATATCCAGATCATTAAGATCAAGATCAAGATATTAATCATTTAATCTTGATCATCAAGATCTGGATCATGATATTAATCTAGATCGTGATCTTGATCAAAATTACTAATCATAAACTAAATTAATTGATGGTAATGATCATGATCTTGATCAAAATTATTAATCATGAATTAAATTAATTGATGATCATGATCATCAAGATTTGGATCACAGTCTTGATCAAGATCAATATCATGATCTTGATCAAAATTATTAATCATGAACTAAATTAAGCTATGATCATGATAATGATCTTGATCATTATCTTGATGATCAATATCTAAATTGTGATTTTGATCAGAATTATTAATCTTTATAATCTTGATCCGAGATTTAGGTAAAGATATTTATTAATAATTTAATAAGAAAAATAAATATATAATTTTTTTTAAATAATTATTTTTATTAAATAGATGGTAATTAATGACGGACGTATTTTTGGAGGTTCAATTACAGACAATTATATAAACGAGCGTCAATGTTATGTATCAAATGATATTTGGATGGGACATGTTAGAATTTTATATTTAAAAATTAATAATGGAAATTGATTAGAATGATATAATTATTTCATAATTAATTTTATAGTAATGTAGATTGATTACGTTTATCCTTTACGAGTGTGATATCATTCGCAATTTTTTAGAGATTGGGACATTAGTGGTCTGCAGAGGTCATTATTGCTACTGTTGATTTTGAGTATTATTAGCGCATCAGATGACTATATCATGATTACTGTTTGTGTTATACCTTACCTAAGAGATTTTTTCCACAAACTTTCACGTTCTACCTTCCAGTTGGAGAAATGACGATCACATTGTCGGAAACTCTTTATTGTCTAGGATTGAGGATCGATGGGTACCTTGTTATTGTGTCACATGTGACGATGGAGGATTATCCTGATCTCATTTTTGAGTGTCTTGAAGTTTTATCTCTTATCATAAAAGCTCTTACTTCAGTACTATTAGTTTTACATGGTTACGTGATATATTTGAGAGATGGCCAGATAGACAAATATGTATTGATTAGGATTTAGAAAGTGGTTTTTAGAGCCCTCTAATTAGATATAATTCATTGTTAGTCCATATTTATTATTAATTTTAATTAAATTATGTATTTCAGACCTAATTATTATTATTTATGTGTAAGAGGAGAAAGTTGCAAAGTTTCAAGGTGAATCAGAAAAATTCGAAGATTCCACTACGATTTAGGATCCGAAACAAGACTAAGGTCCAAAATGCAGGCCCACATGGACCGTGGTGCCTTGGTCAACTTGGGTCGTATAGTGGTGTCAATGGATAACTCCTTGAGATTTGTGTAGGAGCTTGGTGGCTATAAATACTTTGTTTTGAAGTAGTGTTTAGAAGTTATTTTATTTACAAAAGGTTTCTGAACCCTAGAAACCCTAATCTAATATCTATAAATATGAGACTAAACTAAAGCTTAAGGAGGGAGAAAATGTATATTTAGATATATAGACCCTCTCTACAATTAGGATTAGAGAATTAGGATTTTTATATTTTCTATTCATTATTTATTGGTTTCAAGCTTTGTAAGGAGATACTACCAATTTCAGATCAAGATTAATAAAAAAAGATCACTACTCCATCTTTCTCTTCTCTCATCTATATTTTACTTTCTTCTAATTTATTGAATCTTGTGATGATCACCGGCTAGACCCTCCGTTTGAGAAGTTGATGAAGTCGGAGTAATATTTTCCCTCTTAGTTTTAATTTATTACTTCATTATATATTTTAATATTTAGTGTGGGAAGTTTATAAGTAGATATTATTGGGTTGAAATTTGATTTCCTAATTTAGATGACTTATTCTTAGATAAACTCAAGCTAAGCCATACTTGACAAAGAATATTGAATTCAAACCTTTTAATTTCTTCTTATTAATTTATTTACCGTCTTTGAATTTACATTTTGGAATTTAACCGATCCATTATCCAATCCTTCGATATTAGTTTTGTCTAGAAGATTGACAAAAACAAAGACAATAATTTAAGGGAGGGATTAGCTCAGGTGGATTTGACCAATCCAAGAAGTTACATTGCAGATTTATTTTTCATTTTAGTTTAGTTTAAATTTCTTCCTAAAACCTATTTTAATTTCTTACCTTCGAATTCCAATCGATTTTGAGTTGAAAAAATTGTTAGAACAACGTTGTCTCTGTAGATCAAGTTTTACTTGTCAAGGTTTATTTTTTGTTCATTATTTTATCATCAATCTACACCAAACACTTATGTATTAGATAAAATTTAATTATTTATTATAATATATATATATATATATTTGATATTATTTGTTAATATTTTACATTTATATCAGGTACATCATTATACTTGTGCCTATCTATTTGCATTGTATGGAGCCACATTATTTCCAGATACATTTGGTAAAAATGTTTGTACTAGTTTATGACATTTATTTAGGGATTTATCTGTTAAATCTTGTTATGCTTGGGTGCCACCATTTTTACATATTTATACCATGTTCTTAGTAAATTTGTAAAGAACGAGTGAAAACGGCCATTGAGATTTATGGGATATACACAATTATTCCAAGTATGGACATACGAGCGATTGCCAATTGGTAGACTCCTACTTATAAGCCAAGATGTTATATTCCCCCGAGCATGTAGATAGATGATGCCTAATAGGATATATATTAGAGATCCATATCATAACATCTTACCGTACCGGACCGAGTTAGATTTTTCTCTTCCCTTTATGGTAAATATGTTTAATTAAATATTTTAAATATTATTGCTATAAATTTTTATATTTAATTATTTTAATAATTTATATAAGTTTTTTTAGGCTTTCTAGAGATTATGCATATAGAGCATAATCCGAGCTTACACCGATTTTGTGTAATTTTTTTACACACTATCTTATACCATTCCGAGGATTGATGCATGAGATAGTTTGATTTACAATAGATTATCTTGGGTCCTGTCGTAGTGTAGATTATAGGAAGGAGGAGAGGTACAGTGCCATCTATGATTATCAGAGATTGGGATAAAAGATTTGATAGATTTCGTGTACATAGTCAATTATGTCAAAACTTAGAAGATAATCTTAAATATTAAATTTCAATTATTTTAATTATGTCAATTATTCAAGACTTAGGATGTAATTTTTAAATTTTTTAGCTAATTGACCACTTGAGGAGTTTCGGAGATGGTATGATTGCCTTTGGATGCATAATCCAGCATTGTACTACCTTGAGCCATGATATATCTCTTGTGGTTATACAGATGAGTTGTATGCATTATACAGGGATCGATGTATAATGCAATAAGTTATTACATTTATTTTAATTACTTTTAAGAAATTTATAAATAAAAATATATATTTAATATATTTATTTATTTTTCAGGTTGATGTTCTCAACACTTTGAATTCTCAAATCTATGAGATTGATGTTCAAGGACGAGTCATACATCAGTCGGAAGCTGCTGTAATGACCTTGACATTGTTACCACTATTGTTGATTCAGATACCTAGATCGAGTGAACCAATTTATAAGGTTTCACAACGTTGACGTCATCGATGTGATTTTAAACCTAAGCCTGTGTAGAAAGATGAGGAAGAGAAGGAGGATAGGGAGGGAGGTGATGCGGATCATGAGCAACAACATGATGAGATTGATCTTGTCTAGGTCAATCATGGTGATTATATCCTAGCGCATGTTGACCACGATGAAGATATGGTACATGCAAATCTAGCTACTGGTTATTTTTCATCTTTGTTGAGTCCCACATATGATGTTTCACACACAGTTGGATCATCACATAGATATCATATGCAATATTGACAAACTCCCTATTATGATATGTACTCACCATTTTCCCCTATAGAGCCATATCAACCTGTAGAGCCATATGGATATCACATGCAATATCCACAAACTCCTATTGAATCATTTCAACTCCCATCTGCTAAGGATTTGTGTATTGTTTTACCTAAGAGTAATCAATAAGAAACGTGACTAAAAACTCTATTCGAGAGTTATTGAAGGGTGATTGTAGTCGAGGCAAGCGCTATAGTTATTAGATATTTATTATGTTCTATATTATGATTTATTATTTGTATATCTACTTGACATTTTTACCCTTCATTTATCAATTTCACCAAAATTAATATGTTAATTATTTATTGATAGCTTAATCGATTTAAAATAATTAACTCAATTTTTATACAAAAAAATCAATTTAAAATAATATTTTTGAGGTCAATTCAATTTTTTTGAAGAGATGATTAATCTAATGACTTTTTGTTTTTTTTTAATTCAACCATGCAAATGGAGCGTAAGGAAAATTCTTTTAAGTGATGGAGTGCAATTAGTTATAGGCACTCTACAAATTGCTCCCTTAATACTAATAGGGCTGCCATATTTATCTTACAATGTGGAAATTTAATATTATGGGAAAAATTACTTAGATGACCCTGCCATATTTATCTCTTAATACTGATAGTGTCGAGTTCACCATTTTTATTGTCTAGTTCAACATAAAAAGTCGTGAACTTGACATTGAGTAATTAAATGTAGAACTACATAATAAAAAGTGGTGAACATGACATTAAGTGGTGGGTTCGATGCAAAGTAATTAAATGTTGAACTAGATAAGTGGTGAACTCGACACTAAGTGGTGTGTTCGATAATAAGTAATTAAATGTTTAACTATGCAATAAGAAGTGATGAACTCGACACTAAGTAATGTTGAACCAGACAATAAAAAGTAGTACACTCAATGATAATTAGTGAGTTCAACACTTTATTTATGAGGTTCATTACACAATCTGACAACTATGTCCCCGGATTCTTGTGAATCAATCCACTATTTTTAAACCTAGATATTACATGACAACCATTTACAGATATACAAAATTAAATTCATAAACATTAAATAAAATTATAATTATTTTCAAATTAAATTTCTACATGTTAATCGATTGTATTTAATATTTCTATAACGACTACAATATAATGGTCAGACATCTTGAACGTCGATCTTCCTTTTGTTGATTTTTGGATGATCAGATCGTCGTCAAGTCACTAGCGATAAAATTCGATCTTCTCGTTGTAGAGGATTTTCTAATTCATATCAAACTAGAATACCTTCCATAGAAGTTGCATAACACTGTTTATATCTTTCAACAATGAATTCGTTGAAACATAATTGATATTTATCCCATATTTTAATATCGCATGTTTTTATTTTATGTTGACATGGAATACATATTTGAGCCCATTTTCCACATGTATAATATTTTTGATCCATTTAACTACATGCACTTTTGATTTTGTGCGATCATATATCTTACATCTCATGTCATTAATAATTAAAAATTCACAACTAATAACTTTTTGTATTCTTTTTTGAATTTTATTTTCAATAATTAGAATTAATTGAAAGTCTCAAAGGTAGACTCTTTAATCTATGTCTATAATGTAATTCAATTATTTTACACTTAAATATATTATAATAATTCGATTATTGATTTTATACATAATTTTATTATTCGTGAATTAAAACTTTCATTAGCATTTGATCTTGTTATTCCAAAATGAAAAATAGGAGAATGACTTACTACCTAATGAACTAATGCATGTGTTAAATCATCTTCTGACATAATCTAATTATATATTTAGATATTTTCTCTCTTAATTAATTTTAATTTATTTTTACAATCAATTTTAGTATAAGTTTTCGCCACCTTTTCTAAAAATTTACAAATTAAATCAAATTTATAAATTCTTTTTAAATTTGCTTTAAAACGTTGAATACAGAAAAATAAAATGATTAAGAAAAATATTTATGAAGTATAAATATTATTCATTTTTGTTAATATGAAATAAATGAAATTTTGTTAAAATCATAAGGTCTAACTAACATTTCAAAATAATTTAAAAATTATTCTCAAATATCTTTATTTTCTTGTTCAATTATTGAATATGCAAGTAAAAAAAATATCATAATTTAGGTTGTAAACAACTACAGCAAGTAATATGTCTCGATATTTATCTTTTAAGAACATATCATCTAATCCTACAATATGTAAACATTCATTTTTAAAATCATCTATGAATGTCTTAAAGAAAATAAAAATACGTTAAAAATGACTATTTTGACTAATTTTAAGAAAATAAAAGTTTTCTAAATTTGTTTCTTAAATGGTTTAATAAAAATATTCAATGTTTTTATATGCTTCAACTTCACAACTATATATTTCACGATTGATTTTTTTCTTACTTTCGAAGTTTTTATATATGTGATAGATTCATTATATTAAGAGAATAAAATTGATTATTCCATATGCGAGTTAAAATTTTATCTTTTATTTAGTTACTACTAATTTGAAGATGAAGTCCTGAATCCATTTTACCCATATATATGTGAGTTGTTTTAAACTTACATATAATAAATAAATCATCATTTGCAAATTTTTTAACATATATACAACACTTATAGTTTGGAACATCACATTTAACTATAATTTTTTCTTTTTATTAAAAACAAATTTTTATAAAAAAATTACATGTAATAATTAAAGAAATTATTTTTTCTCTTTAACTCAATTACATTATTAAAAATTTTACTAATATAATTATCAAATATATTTTCATCGACATCGAATAACCTCAAATTGTTATCAACAAATGCATCTACGTTCCTATCAAAATCATTTTGTATTACAACGTTAGGTTTAGTTGAACCGTACGCTTCATTATGGTTGATATTTGTAGTACCCCCGAAATACTAATACAAAGTCCTATGTCAAATCTCGACGTACTAGGTGGCCCCTAAATATTTCGGCATGATTTTATCTATTTATGTTAGTATTCCAAAATACTAAATACTTATTTTATTCTATAAATAATGTACATTATATCCTACATATGTATGTATAAAATATAATAATAGTGGAAGAAAATATACATTTAATAATGTATGATAGATCATAGTACGAAAAGAATAAATAAAATATAGGATTATACAAAAATTTCTCACTCTAACAAAAGTCCTAACGTTCTACCAAAATCTATATTACAACCTGGGCTAACTAACATCACTAGGGCTTATAGTCCCAATACTCATCAGGTAATAGACTTTAGTCATCTATCTGACCTACCAAATAATCCTTACTCGTGCTCTACACTTGTCTCACAAAGCTTCGAATCTAAAACTAAAAAAATATAGAAGAAAAGGATGAGTAATAATGGTTACCCAATAGGGAAGCAAACACTTTCTGCCAATAACCTCTCCCAATATGAATGAATAACCATACTGAATCATTTTAATATATACAAAATTTTAGAGAATTAACTACGATTAACTGATACATATAGCTAGGGATGAGAAACTAAACATTTTAAAATTCACATTTACATCAATTAAGAGTACTCATAATAACATTTTTTATACAAATATAATTGATCAAATGGAAACATTAAATATGCATTTCATTTTATATATTAAAATAAGACAACAGATACATAATACACAATGGTGGAGTAGTGAAATTAAAGAGTTGGGATTCACGACTGGATCGTTCCCGATCGGGACATGATGCTTCATAATAAAGTATTAATTCCTGATTTTATGACTGGTCATTATTTACCACATTTGCAAGACTATTTATCTGGCTTAGACTGGTTGTGTGACTTGACCGTAAGCAATGGTTCTCTTTTCGGTGTGTCAGAATGTTTGACTATTATAAATTATTTGTAATCACTGACTAATCACCTTCGTCATGCGTATCAGGCGTGCATGTGATTCTCAAATATCGCATTCATATACGACCACCTTTACATTACAAATTCACTGGTAAAGATAAAAAGAAATAAATTCATATTCCAGTTGTGATTCTACTCTCATACGCGTCCCATACCACGTATGAGTTGGTTGTCCCTATCATATATCCCAGGATAGTATATCACTTCGAATCATATGATAGACTATCTATTCAGGTATTCACAAGCTCTTTAACAATTCACAAAATAACTATATATACATATCATTTTTTTTCTTTGAAAATAAATAAAAATTAACATTACAAAATAGATAATGGATATCCCGTTTCCTACCATGCAACTGTGGTCATGCGATCTAAAATAAATATATTACAGAAAAGTAAATAAACATGTATGTTACCTCATGACAATAGAAAGTAAATTAACTCTAGATATTCGTTCATTAACCCATACATAGCATCACAATGTAAAATACAAATATCACCATTTATGTGATATTCTAACATTTTACCATTTTACCCCATTTTTTTTCGATTTTTATACTTTTCAATCTTTTGAACACAATATTTATTTTTTGATATTCATCAACTGAATATGAGTTCATTAAATATAAAAATATTTTTCAAACTTTGAAATTTATTTTTATCAATTAAATTGAAAAATTACAAAACTTGGATCAAAACGATGATCTAGCAGTGCAAAGGACCCAACTAGCAGAAATAACCCAATGAAATGTCCTACCCATGTAGAATTTCTTATAAAACACAATTAAACCCATCAAACATGAAGATTTGACGTGAATTTAAAATAACGAAAATAATTCTACATTATTAAACACATTTTTTCGTTAAAAATCCTAAATGTAATTTTTACAATCTACAATTACCAATCAAAATTGAGAGTCCCCTACCAATCTCTGTGCGAAAGAATTGAAGCAAGTTCGAGAAAATTGAGATGATCAGTATGAAAATCGAGACAGATTGAATGTTGAGACAATTGATTTTTGAATCGGGATCGATGGTTTTGAATATCTCGGATGTCTTATGAGCTTTTTCAACCTCTTATAAATCGCATTTATTCAAAATAGAGGGTTGGAAATGTTAATTATTTTTTTTCCTATGTGGGTTGCCTTGAATTAATTCGTTCTACTTTGAACAACTTCCATATTATTGGATAAATTACTATTCGTAAAAATCATTCAAAAGTAGAAACATTATTTGCAAGATTTCTTTTGAGTGGTATAAACAGTGGGGATTCGTTCCACCCTTGGAAATGAAGTATTATTTATAAATCTTTGGAAGAATGTGGGTTGGACATAAGAAGTATAGTTGACTGGATAAGACAGTAAGAATACTCAAGCTTTTTTTGAAAGTCGTTAAACATGATTTATTTTTGAGTAATGTTGCAAGAGAGAAATGTGTCAATATAGGGACATTTGGTCTTGTACTAAACAAGGCTTCATGGGCTTAGAAGTATTCTTCAAGTACGAGAAGAAGCTAGCTACTAAATATATCGGATTTATTGTTGGGATGCAACCATGTACCTAATTTCTTAATTATTATTTTTTTAATAAAAATTATAATCTGATGTATAGTCGTACAAAATTTTGATTATTTTACCTTTATGCCTAGAGTTGTTGAATCTAGGTTCGTAGGAAGGTAATAAATATAATAAATGTAGCAAACAATACACAACTATGTAGTAAAAATAAATAATCATGAAATTAGATATATGATCTATTAAGGATAAGGATTCTACCAGAATCATAGATAAGGATTCAAATCAGTAGATCATCCATATCTTAACCAAAATAAATAAGGTGGTTAAGATATTTTTTATCAACGTATGACGGTTAACTTGTCACACCCTAAAAATTTCGAACCTTAATTTGATTTATGACCCGGTTCAAAATCCTAATTTAAGGGTATGAGAAAAAATAAGAACCATTGAATCATATTAATTAAATATCTAGAGAGAAAGAATTAAAATAAATAGAAATTAATTCTCATCAAATTGGAGAGCATCATCTAATAACCCAATCAAAATGTCAAGTGTAATAATACCCGTTGAGTACTTATTACATTCAACCAAAATATAACAAAATAAAATAAAACTGTTCTAAATTTAAGTCCTAAAGAGACTAAATAACTAACAAAAAAAATTATATTATATTCGTTGATGATTCCGCATCACCCAATTCCAATATTAATGTTCATTATCTGAAAAGTTTTTTCGACATAGTCGATAAGTTAAAGCTTGTAGAATAATTAACACTATACTAACATCTTTGCATACATACATATAAATAAAAAAAAATATATGATTATATTATTATCAAGTAATCAAGTCTTTCCAAAATAATCAATGCATACAATGATAATCAATTTTCCCACCGGTTTGATTATTACCATGATTATCGATTTTTCCAATAGCTTGGTCAAGTTCTTTGTTCTAGAACAATCAATACATGCAATGTTGATTAATTTTTCCTATAGGTTGGTTAACTTTCTATTCCAAAACAATCAAAACATGTAATGATGACTAATTTTCCCATCGATTTGATCATAATCATCATCACTGATTTTTCCAATAGTTCAGTCAAACTCTTTGTTCCAAAAATGCAAAATTTTCCTCGAAGGCCTTTAGGGTCTTTCACCCAATGACTTAAGTCCAGACTCTCTCAATTTATGATTTCAAAACATGTCCATGATTATGCAATTTCATATTCATCTCTTAAAAGAACATTTCATGCAATTTCAACACAAACATTATCACGATAATCGAAGATTTATCATCAAAATCTACCAGACATTCATATATTAAATTATTTATCGATAAACACATAAGAAACACATAACCATATTATATACTTAATTTTTATTTACTACTTATATATAAATAGATCTATTGTGAGAAGCTGCCTTCATCAATGTTAGAATCCGTTAATGAAATTTGATTTTATTATCTCTGTTTTACGTCTTCTCGATTTTCTACACCAAATAATTATATAGATAAGAATTACATAATTATACTATCCTAATAGAATTTTTAGCACTTCTTTCATCCTAAAGATCTTATTTTATTTTTTAAAAAATACCAAAAATAAAATAATACAACATTCACAAATCGAGAGAAAAAAAAAAAACTTAAATGATAGTATTGAATTGCAAGTTGACTTCTATAAATACAAAATTTTATTTAAATTTTTTTGATATTTTATATGTAAAGGAGACTTCCAGATATTTTCAACAATTTATAGATCGTCGAAAATAGATAAATAACGAGTACTCTACAAATTTTAGAAGTTAACCTCAAAAATCTACCTCGAGTGACGAGAATCATAGATTTTTCAAAACGATGGGTTTTTTTTTAAAATATATTATTTTTACGATAAAAGAATAGATTTTTTTTTATTTAAAATTATAATGCAAAGAAATTTACAACATTAAGAAGATTTAGAAATTCCCTACCTTAAATTTATGCTAGAGAAATATTTGAAAAGCATAGTAAATTGAATTTGGTTAAAGGTTCCAAATAGGATGTTGAAAATCCTAGTTTTTCATTTTTCCTCAAAGGTTGCGATGATCCGATCATTTTTATTTTCTAAGCTGATGTCACTACAACATTTTTTATTTATAGCAACGGATTTTTCTTTCGTTACAAGGGACCTTTTCTATCGGTAAAAGCTATTGCGACAAATGAGCAGCAGAACTAGGATCCGAAGGTGTTGTCTCGGTCATTAAATGTAGCAATGGATATATTGTTCCGCTATTATAGGTAATACCTATAATGACGCATATTAATTTCTACTGCAATAGGTCATTTTCTTAACAAACATAACATAATACATATAGGGACGAATATTAATATCCACTGCAATAGGTCATTTAAAAAAATATATATATAACCCATATAGCTACGGATATTAATATCCACTGCAATAGGTCATTTAAAAAAATATATAACACATATAGCGGCAGATATTAATATCCGCTACAATAAATCATTTTAAAAAAATATAAAATATAATACACATAGCGGCGGATATTAATATCTGCTACAATAGGCCATTTATATATATATATATATATATATATATATATATATATTACATTTAACCTATGTCCTCCAACCTACATACATTGAAAATAAATATACAATAAACAACACCATATGGAACGCGGAAATGAATATTAGCAACGTTTTATTTCCTATGAGTAGAAATAAAAATAAAAAAAATTAACATTCTGCATGAAAAAACTATTAAGTACTACATTCTAGTTGTATCTTTTCTTTTTTATTTTTGATGTATAAATAAGTTACTAGTATATCCAACTAATTAAAACATAAAGGATTGTGAACATGCTTATACAGAATATGCTTATTTCAAGTATTAATTATTCTTTATTGGACCTCACAAGTAAGGATTTTCTTATGTACTGATCAAATCTCTGTTAGAAGCTTAATTTATCATAGACAATTCCCTTCAATCTGAAACATTTGACAATAAATAAATAAAGGTTATATTTGTTGATTGAAATCACATAAAACAAAAGAAATTCATAAATTCATAAAATAAAATGAAAATCCATGGTATAGTAACTAAAATTGAATCTAATTACGAATCAAAATCTCTAAAACAAAAGAAAATTTGAAACTTGATTAGAAAAAAAAATAAGAAACATCACCTAATTAAGCTTGCTTCCTTCGTTGACCAATTAAAAAAGCTCTTTAGCTGATTCCAAGGAAAATCTCAACGAAACTTGAACTTGAACCTCTTCTTCACCAAAAACCTCTTCGTTGTCTTTCAATTCTTCAAAAAGATGGCTTAAAAGCTTCACTCTCCTTAGGAGATTACTATAAAGCTCTTCGATGTATTTTGACACTCATAAAATCCTGAAATCTCCTTCATAATCTCAAAAAGTTGATCTACAACATCTTTTGATTCCTCCATTGGAGTCATAAAGGGCAACAACAATCCAACACAAATTCAAATAATTTAAAAAAAAAACGACTTAGATTTAACAAATCACAATTAGCAAAAGAAATTCAAATAAGAAATCGATAGAACTCTAGGATTTGAAATTTGTGTCATATTGGGTAGTTGAATTCATGGGTGTTGAAAGATTGGATAAAAATCAATGGATTGTGTGATTGAAACAAATTTGAGACAAATCTGAGTAGTTGAATTTCTACTCTTAATCAATAATTTCAATCAGAAATCCTAAATTAGATGAGTTGCAGAGTACCATTTGCAAAAAATGAAATATCGAAACATGAAATAGGGAAAGAGAGTGAGAGCTTACCAGATGTTGCAATCCAACTTGTTGAAGTGATCTCAAAAGCACCAACAGATGGGAAAAAACACGAGAGAGTGACAGAGACGAAGGAACGAGGGGAAAAATGAAATAGAAGAGGGAAAAGAATTTTCGTGCGGTCTTCTTTCCTTGCCCAAATTTCTTTTTCCGTCGTCTCGCAAGGTGTAGTAATTTTTACAGACGGATTATTTTTTCCGTTGTCATTTGTAGATATATAAATCGAGTGCGAAATGTATTTGCGCTATGAATGGGTCCCTATAGCGACGAATAAAATTATTCACTGTAAAAAAAAGTACCATACTACAACTGAAATAGTCATCCACTGCCATAAATCGATGCTATAGATCAGAAATGTTGTAGTGTGTCCAACAGAGGCTCAAAATAGATGAAAACCTAGGTTGAAGATGGAGGGAGGCTAGGATTTCTGTAGTGTTTTATTTTAGAAAAAGAGAACATGAGAAATATAGGATTAATTCTAAAATTTTCGTGATTTTTAATATTTATAGTGTTAAAAGAATTTAACGGTCTTTATACAATTAGTTTTAATTTAATTAACAAATTTATGTCCCAAACTCTGATTTTTGTGATCTTATAGTTTATTTCGATTAATTTTTCGATGCAGATCTAATGGTGTAATCGAGTTCAAAAAATTCCAATTTCAAATATTTTTTTTCCTATTTGTTGACCTACTATCTCCTCAAGGTACATGTTTAAAAATCCGGGGCGTTACATAACTCAATTATTTGCTTTTGTCTCACTCTTATATGATCTTTACTAAATGTTTGCAAAATACTCGACCATTCTTATTTCCCATGTATGCATAAGAGTAACTTGTCACTCTATTTAAAGTAGAATCTATAAATCAAATTGAAATTGCTTTCATTATTATTCCACAAAATATACCAAAGGACCTCACATAAGACCCAACCAGAAACCACATAAAACCATCTACCTAGAGGACTATAAAATACAATTTGAAGCCTGTCATAGAAATTATAAAACTTTACAAAAACCACCCATAAAAATATCTCTTATTACACAAAAGTCATATCCATATGAATGGGGATCCAATAGTAATATAAGTTCATCCTAGTTGGATCACCACTCTCATCCAAATTAGGTATTATTCACCACAATTAGCCAATAACAAATTGTCTTTAGTTTGTGAATGCCACACATGATGTGTCTTCTCCACCTGTATTGGTAGTATTAGAGGAACCCCATGCATCCTCAGTGATGAATTGCATCCATGCATCGTCTTTGTCATCATCATCCATGCATGATGATGATGATCCTATTGGTACATCTGGAGACATGGTTTCATAATCGTTGATTATACCTTGGGAGCTTTCAATCATTGATAAACTACATCGCCCTTGATCTTCTATTTCAGAGCAAACACCATTCTTCTTGAAAACACGACATAAAGCATAAGAATCCTGAAATAAACATCTTAGTGTCAATCAATTAATCTTTTGCTCAGTATAGATGCAATTTGATTCGGTTTGGGGTCAAATGGAAACCAAACTAACCTAGGTTGGTTCTACTAAAAAAGAATCAGAACCGGACCAAATTGACCCTAAAACTAGAGCAAACCAAACAACTTACATATTCATGATAGAAAAAACTAATAAATAATCAACAAAAATTATTTCCTATAATATGTCATTAATCTATGCCCTAACTCCTATTTAGCAATTAGCACTATCAAATAATCAATCATCCACCACCTTCCTTCATATGTATTTGTTCTATGTTTCTATGTTTTTTAAGGGGTATAAAGAAATAGGCCTGACTTTTTATTTTACTTAAGTTTTAAGTCGCTGGATTTTCAAAGCATGGAATAATAGGTGGGATTTCATGTTTGAACCACAGGTATAAAAATTGGTTACATAATAAGTATATATAATAAATTTAGAATATAATTATTATTTTATGAGGGGACCGGCTCTCAATTTGCTTCAATTCTAGATACCAGTGATGAGCAAAGTACCAAACTGAATTGGTCAATTCTGCATTTTCCTAACTCAAAAGCGAACCAAAACTTGTTCCAAACCTACCAATTTGGTTTGGTTCTCAGTTTAAACCTTTCTAAGTTGCACCCCCATTGACAAGACATATGTTGAGATTAGGGTTGCAACTTACTTCAGTTTGAGTTCAAATTGGAACCTAACCGACATAGGTCGGTTCCACTAAATAAGAACCAAAACCGAATCAAATCCCATTGGAACCAAACAAACCCGAACCAAACTAAAGCCGGTTTGGTTTGGTTCGGTTTGGTTTGGTTTTATGGGTTGCCAATATTCTATAAATTGTAAGTAGCATTTTTTAATAAAAAAATAAATATATAATAAACATAAAATTTCATACAATAAATCACTAATCTATCCATAAAAAGTTATTAGTTTATCCATAAAAGATCATTAATCTATATCCTAGCTTCTAAAATAATTCATAATAATTATAATATGCATATATATTTATTTATTTCATTAGGGTTCGGTTCTCGGATTGATTCGGTTCTATACAAGTTTGATCCGAGAGCCGAACCAAATTGATTGGTTCTCCATTTTTGTAATCCAGAATTGAACCGCAATTTGTTCTAAACCAAACCAAACCACCTCAAAGCTATCGGCATGGTTTGAACCGGACCAAGTTGCACCCCTAGTTGAGATGCATCATAATTTTAAATTGGAACATTTCATATTTTTTTTTACCAAGTAAACTGTACATCCCATACACCATATGCCAATGTGTGTAATATATTTATAAGACATGCATTGGAAAATGGTGACATTGGTCTTGGATGGTAACGTAGGACAAATGTGGGGAGTTAGTCTTCAAGGCATGATTTACTCAAATAAGAATCCAAGGATTATATTTTAGGTGTGGGATGTTATCAACACATCATTTTGAACGGCAATGTTTTCGAATACTTGCAAATTTAAGCTAACTATTTCGCGACAAACACCATGACAATACCAAATTAGATTGAGTCGAGGAGTGAGTAATATTGACACCTCACCTCATTTACATGGATTCAAAACCCACCTTTAAAATAAATATCAAAAAAGAAAAAAGAAAAAAAGAAAAAAAGTAGGAATGGATCAAAGGTGACATGAATACAACTCAAAAGGTGAGTCAAGATCAAGTCAAGTCTGAATCAAGACCGAGACAATCCTAGTTCGAATTAGATTTATAGAGAAAGATTCAAAATCAATAATAGATCACATTAGGGGTAAGTAGAGAATAAAGTGCAAAGCTGCCGACACTATTGAAAGTGGTGGAAGGAAATGCTTTATGGAAGTATATAAATGAAGGGTGTGATTGAGTGAGGGAGATGGAATGGAATTGTACTTTTGTCTTATTGGAACAGCCAAAGTGAAGCCAGACTTTGTCTCACTCTCCTACATCTCTAATAGACCACTCACTACAAGTAAAGAATATCTAATCTAATGGAATTTCGATTATAATATAAAATAAATAAAGTAACAAAAGTGAAGCAAATTAAAACCCTAGCTTTCCATGCACTTCATGCATAACCCACGTTCCGAAGGCTGATCATCATCATTATCATCCGCTGTTACTCTTTGGTTGAAGATGTTATTATCTAAAGGGTCCTTTTACGGCTCGCGTGGTGTGTAAATCATTCACACATTTACCTGCTTTTAGAAATCTTAGACGTCTTTTTCTTTTCTTTACTTTTTTGGGTGTTAAGTCCAAGAAATATTAGAACTAGAGGAGGCCCACTCATCTATGAATGTTTGCCCAATCTTTGGTGGATCTAGACATAAAGAATCAGTCTGATCAATGGACTTTAACCCTTGAATTTTAGGGGATTTCTTTTATAAAGTGAATCCAATGGCTATAATTTATCTATCAAAATGGTTTTGGAGTGTGGATCCACAAACTCTCACGTGGCAATTTTGAAATTTTGTACACTTATTCATCTCAGTAATGATTGACGATACCAGGACAAGAACAAGAACAAGAACAAAGAACAAAGATCTTGAGTTGATGGTTTGAGATCCAAAGAGCAACACCTCACAAATGCATGTATCACTAATACATGAGTATGCAGTACTTGCATTTGATGATAACCATCTAATCCGGATCAAGTAGTTCTTGAACTTCCTTTGAATGGACGTTCGTTGCAAATGTCTTAAATTAGGGTGTCATTAATCATCGTCATTATTATTTGAGTTTATGATGCAATATAATATAATATTAATCAAAGAACCTGAATTCCCGAGGGGTCTTCGCAGTCTTTGTCATCGAGGCGATATTCATGCATCACCCAATCTGTCCTAATCCCTTGAGGAGCTCGCCCTCTATAATAAACTAATGTCTTTTTCATTCCAATGGCTCGATTCTGACAACTAATCCTCCGATCTTTCCCTGTCGACTTCCAATATCCAGCCCGAGTCGCTCGATTTGTCCTGAATCCATTTGGATATTTCCGATCTCTAGGTCCAAAAAAATACCATTCTGGATCTCTACTTGGCAAAAACGATTTTTCTAAAATTTAAAAAAAAAAATAGAAAGGGTAATACAATGTTAGATATATGATGCATTGTAACATGGCATATAGAATTTCAATAAGACTTATTTTCAACACACTGAATTGAGCCTTGTTTAATTACAAAAAGTACAGGAGTCGTGATAATCTGACTCCCCCATGTTGCATACTCAAAATATTTTCCTAGCATGGCATGTGCTAGTACCATAGATTTTTTGCCTCAGGATACACATCTGTGAAGCAAAAAGATCTATGGATCTAACCCCATGCCACGCCAGGAGAGTATTTTAAGTATGTCACATGGGGGAGTCTGTAAATCATTACTCAAATAAAAAGGGTAAATTAAGCACAAAAAGAATGATTTTAGCTAAATCCTTACTTACCTCACTAATTAGACAAATGGTGAAAATTTTCAATTTAATCGTATACCTCTCACGTTCATTCCCGTCAAGATTGTGGATAAGAAGTATACGTGAATGCCCCATACATAGAGGTGTTAGGTGTATATGAAATGGCCAAAACTTTGAATAAGAAAGTTAATGTTAAAAGAGTGGTAATTGAAATGGATATGCCGGTTCTATGTTGCGCTTACGAAAAGAAAATTGTTTGATGACTAGAGTCAAATGTGAAGATACCAATAAAGTAAACAAAATGATGGGTTTTCTGTTGATTCGGCTAATTACAATAGGACACAAAGTGGGAAATTCAAAAACAATAGCAAACTTAACAGTAGAATCCATTCCAGCATGTATATATATATATATATTAAAAGTGTATGTAATTTTGAATAAAATGAGAGAAAGAGAGAAACCTGCTAAATCCCATGGCTCACATTTGTAAAGATCGACTTCGGGAATTATATCAAGCTCAATGTGTAGGCCATTGATTTTCCTCTTTAGATAATAGTTAACGAGCTCTTCGTCGGTCGGATGAAACCTAAAACCTGGAGGCAATCCGACCGGCGACATTTTCTTCTCCTCCTCCTTCTCTTTACTCTTGTTGTTGTTGTTGCAGATGTTATGAAGAAGAAAGAGAAGACTTTACTAACAACATAACCATAGCATATAAAAGGATTCAAAGTCCCTTGTCTTTGAGTCATTTTTCACTTTCTCTTTTGTAGATTCTAGACAATCGTTTCTTGCAAGCCCATTCCCCACACCCTTCATCTCTTCCTTACTTCATTAACCCTTCTCTTCCAAGCTCTCTAAAGTCTACGTCGTCCCATGCATTCAGACCTCAAATAATAGCCTCATCACCCTTTTCTTCATTAATAATAAATAATAATATAGGGTCTTTCTTCTTTTACACATTATACAATGCGGGGAGAGAGCTTCCATGTAACATCAATGGTCATTAGATTTTAGGTGGATCTGCCATGGTCCAAAATTTCCATGTGGCATGGTTTTTTTTTTTTTTTGGTCCACTAGGACAATCGACATTGGATCGGGCAGAGTCAATTGGGAATCAATCCAACAAGGATCGGTTCAGATACTGTACCAATTAATATGATAAGCATCATTTTTTTTGCTATGTAAGTGAAGTATGTATTAATGAAAAAATGAGGGTGTTGCCCTTAATTTAGAAGCACTATTAGTAGGGAGAGCGAAAAGATCTCTCTTAAAAGAATTTTTAACAAATGCCGGAAGATCATTTACATTATGAAAAACAAAAGAATTTCTCATAGAAACTCCATAGTTAGCTAGTTCATCTGCCACTGTATTTGCTTCCCTCCAAACATGATGAATGGTCCATTGGCAACTCTTCAAAAGATCTTTTGCTTTTCAAATCAGTGATATACCTACCAATATAGGTTTCTTCCCAGCAAATTGTAGATACATGGGTTTCGGGGAGGTTTGAGCTCATCTATACGGGTTTTGGAGTCACCACCATTCAATTAAAGTATGAATGGTGTAAAAAAAAAATTAATTCTATTTTGTTGACTTGCAGTAACTCACAAATTCAAAAGATAAGGGGAAATGGTATACATAGATTTCTAAGATAGGAGCCTCGGTTAAGAGACAAGTAAGGTATTAGGCACCTTGTCCTACCTATCCTAAGATGGTTACCAATATATGACCATAAGTGAAAATTAGGAACTCTTTTTTTAGATTTTAAAAATAGAAGAAATTTAGATAAAATTAAGAAACAGAAAATTATAATCTAATTTAAGAAAATGAAGGATTTAAACTAATGAGCAAGGTAAAATAGAAATGTAACTTACTAGAACTTTTTGTGAGCCCAAAATTTTGGTGAGAATCCATGCGGATTTCACCTTCTTGAATCGCAAGGCTTTTTTAAAGGGTATTGGCTCACTTAGGAGCATCTTTTTGTAGGTTTAACTTTTGGGAAGTGTCCATGAGTTGGACACCACTATGGAAAAACTAGGGACCTTATGCATGAGATTTTGTCTATTTTTGTAACTATTTTTGTTAGCTTAGAGAGTTAGGTGTAGATTTAGGTAGATCCTCACCTTTGACTCTTAGCTATTTAAAAATATATATATATAGTGTGATGTGTGTGCATGTAATATATGCATGTAATGGACTTAAAAAGAGAATATTATCTCCAAGGAGGGATTACTCTCTATCTCTTAAACCATTATAAAAGAAAATAAGAAAATCTATATTTTAAAATTTTAAACTTACAAGAAAAGTAAAAAAAAAAATAACTAATCTAAAAAATTGAAACTTGCAAGAAAGTAAATAAACCATTAATCTAATGTTCTTGAGAGCTTATTGAGGACTTATATGAGGAGATTATCTCTAGGAGGTTTTACTCTCTACCTTCTAGCTTCACTAGGGCAAATAAAGATCTACATTGTTACAAGTAAAGAAATCATGAAATAAACTTACTTAATGTGAATAGGGGGATAAATAGATGAAAGAGGTTTAGAAGGGAAAATTAGGTAAAGAAATCTAAAAATCACAATTAAAATCCCACCTTGGTCTCTTCTTCTTCTTCTTAGTTAAAGCTTTTTGAAAGTTTGGGGAGAAATTTATATGAAATTTTGGTAGGCTAAAAAGCTTTAGGGGAAACTTGGACAAAAATTTTAGATCACTAGAATTCCCCCCTACCCCCTTCTTACTTTGGATGGGAGTCTTATTTATAGGATTTTGGAAGACCCTTGGAGATAAACTCGTCATAAAGCTTAGGGTTTCCAATATTCTCAACAAAACCTCTAGAGAAATCTCAAATTAAATATCTTCTCTTTGGACTTGAGGTCTTTCAATCACCTATAAGTCTCACCAATCATGATAATTAAGAGGATAGTATTATAAAAGGTCATAATTTCTAGAGAGTTCTTTGAGGAGTAGAATGGTCTTAAGACCTTGACCTTGGGTCAATTATGAATGAACCAAATCAAATGATATGTAATTCGATGATAGGTTTTTAACCTCTTTGGTCCATTCTCTTGAAAGAATCTCTAATAAATTAAAGATACACTACAGGAAATTGCTTCTATGGCAACGATTTGCAGCGACGGCCACATTTATACCCTCGTTATATCCATCTGTAGCAACAAAAAAATGTGACCGTCAATATATGGAAGTAAGGAAGAAGGGCTCTTCCTCTCTCTCTCAGCTCTTACTCTTTCATCGTGATTACTTACTCTGTTAAATCGTCTCTTTCTCTAATATTAGTTTTTAACAGAATCAAAACTCGTTCTCCTTTATTTTTTACGCAAGTTTCAGATTCAAAACTTGGTCTCGTGGTCGAACGAAGACAGAAAAATCGAGAAGAAACCTTCGATTTCTCTCAAAATTTTATTGTAAATCGATCTCTCCCCTTCGATTTGTTTAAATCTTCAATTGGAAATTGATCTCTCGTCTTCTATTTCTCTTAATCTTCGATTGTAAATTGATCTCTCATCTCCGATTTCCCTAAATATTTGATTGTAAATCAATCTCTGACCATCGATTTCTCCAAATCTTAGATTTTAAAGCAACGTCTCCCATCCTCGGTTACTCACCATAGTCGATTTCAAAGTTGTGCTTCTCCTATTCTCACAAAACCCTACTCGTTTCTCATATTCGATTTTAAAGCTAGCTTTTGATCTTTGTTTCACTAAAAGAAGAAGAATAAAAAGGGGCGGTAGAGGGATATCATTCTCTTTAGTTGATTTCAAGAACTATTGAAGTCAAAGGAAGATAATGATAGAATATCTATAAAGAATTTCAAATTTGTAAGTCCTTAAGAAGAAACATTAGTTTTCTTCAATTCCATCATGATAAACCCTAATTTTTTAGTTTTTTATTGATTCAAGTAATTTAATTTGTGATTTTGTTTGATTTGAAACCCTAGAATCTGTAATTTTTTCCAATTCAAGCCGTTCATTTCTGTTTCTCAATTTATTTTTGATGGATAATTAAGCTTGAGCCCTAGATATGTTATGGATTGGAGATTAGCTTACAACAGTAAATCAATGTAAATTTATAGTCAATTAAGATTCCATATAGCATATCTTACACCCTAATTGAGTTATAATGCTTCCATTAGGATTTAACCTCGAAAAAACCTTCCTCTATTGTTGGTCTCTCCAGTGAAAGAGAAGAAAGAAATTTTTTTTTTTTTTTTTTATCCTCAAAATACCTAGAGAGAGAGAGAGAGAGAAGAGACTAATTTTTTCCCCCAAAAAAGTTTTAAAAGTAAGACTTGTTCTATAGATATTTGATTTATCCAATTTCAAAAGGCCCAAATACCTAGTTTTCCAAAAAAGAAAACTTTATAAAAATTATGTAAATGAAAAATGTTAGTATTGTTTCTTTTTGGTCTCCATAGAAATGAAAAATATTTTTCGTATATGTTTTATAAAAATATTTAAAAATTCAATTCCATGGTTGAAATGGATAATCCTTAGGCTTTGGAAGGTAAGCTAGAGGTACTAAAACTTATAGCATCTGTAAACTAAATTATCACAATTAAGTGAAATATTAGTAGATTTTCCACATCCCATCTCCATTTCTTTTTTGACCAAATTATATAGGCTGCGAGTAATCCTTCCTTATATCATGTTCTCTTAATTGTTTTATTAATGTTTTTAAGTAATCTTTGACTAAGCAATTCATTTTAGTAATTAATGCTTGGTTGAATTTCTTTATGTAGGAGGATTAGTAACATAAATGGCACAAGAAATGTCTTTCCACCACTAAGTAACTTGTTAAACATGACTAGCCTATGAGTTGAATGCTTATATAGAGTACTACCAAACATTGTTGTTGAACATGTTTTGGATTTAGTATTTTAATTTTTTTTTCAGTTACATAATTTATTAAGAGATCTAAGACACCAAATCTTGATCTAGGTATCCAAGATTTTTAGACTTTCATGGTTTAGAGCTCAGAATAGATACCAATATCTCTATTAGTTTTGACCCTTTTGTTGTTTTCTTCTATTTTGGTGAGGTTCTACATTAGAGAGAGAAAAATGTTGGCAGGACATGGGCTGTTGTACCCAATTCTTGGTTTTACATCTTGTGTTGCCTTCATTTACATGTCTTTTGAGGACTTGAGATTTGATTATTTTAAAGAACCTGAGATGGGTTTTGTGGGAAGGAATGGGACACAATTCATGGTGGATGGGAAGGCATTCTATGTGAATGGGACACAACTGATCAAGGTAACTGAAATAAGTTCTTCTATAAATGGAGATATTGTTGTTTGTTATTTATCAAAAAATATATATAGTAACTACAAATTAAATTGTTGAGTGTGCCATTGTATAGTAACTGTCATGCACTTATTTGGGTAGCATTCTTTTTTTTTCCTATCTGTATGATTGTGTAAATACTTCCAGTGTTGGTAGAGTTGACCTTGTTAGTTGTGCCATATTTTTGGGTGAAAAAATACTTCAAGTGCTGGCAATTTGTTATGCTTTTTCTTTGCAAGCCTTTAGGCTTTAAAATCTCAAGAGATAGCTAAGGGTTCTTACATTAGACAGGGCTAGGCTTTAAAATCTCAAACAACGTTAAATTTAAGTTTTCCACGATGTCCTATTTTCCTTAGAGTTGGCCATGCAATCAAACACGCCCTTAAGAAAAGCAAGATTAAGTTAAAAATGCTGGACATGGATATGGCTCCCATTTAAAGTGTCCAGGTAATGTAAACTTTAGAAGACATGGTAATGTTTTGAGTTGTGTATTTTTTCCTATCTTAGCTTATCTACTACACTCTCTTAGTTGTATTTTCAATTAACTAATGATGTATGATGTGTACACTTTAAGCTGGCAAGCTGAAATTAGGAGATTTCAATCCATATTGGTTTGGGCTTTCCTTTCACTCTTGTATAATCTTCAATATAAAGATTTATTTCTACTAATTTTCACTTTGCAATGGGTGCATGAGTTTGGAATTACAGCTGCACACTCAATGTTCAATCAGGTATTCTTGTTCATCAATGTTCAGCTATTCAATAGGTAAATTGGTTCAACTCGTATTTTCTTGTTGATCCCATTAAATCTGTTATGTAGTATTTTAGCCAAACAAAAATGAGTATAACTATGTTGCTCTTGTCACCGTGTCCTTATTTACATTCTTTTCATTTTCCTCAATCTTCTTTTGCAGCGTTTGTGCTGCTCACCCAATGATGTGGAGTATGTAAAAGCAGGCTTATCCTATTTAGAAAAATTGTGCATTGAAGTAACTGATGAGGTATCATGAATCAATCCCTTTATTCTGTTTATTGTCAGTTGTAGTTTTTTTTTTTTTTTTTTTTTTTTTTGTAAAACCCTTTTCTTACTAACATAATAAGATTGTGAGCCTTACTAAGGAGGTTGTTTTGCTCAAATGGATTACCACATGAGAAATTCAAAACCATAGCCCTCTAAGTTTCATCGAAATACAAGAATCTCACTCCCAAATACTATCGAATCCTATCAAACTCTCCTCAATTACTAATCCAACTTGTGTTGTCCATGTTGGACAAGTCCCATAAGAGAAATTAGTATATGAATCGATCTTCAACTTATTATTTCTTTTGAAATTTATAATCCTGGTACCATTAATCTATTCCCTGTCAATCTACCTATAGAGGTAAAGTACTTGAAGTTCCTTGCTACCTATAATAACAATAGTTTTATGTGTTATTATTATTGCCAACATCATCATTATTTCTCTATTGGCCCTAGTGTTATTTAGAATTTCTATTTCTTTTGTTTCTGAAGGTTATATATTGTCATTCAAATATTTCACTAGAAGATATTTGTAAGATTGTGCAATTCTGCATCATATCTTTGCTTGAAACTATGGGTTGCAAGTACAATTTGACCTTCTCATATAAAATGTTTAACTAGTGCTGCTTGACTCACTAGAATATATTCTAGACTTTGTGTAGGCTACATCTTGAATGAATATATTAACACAATTAAGTACATATATTCTAGACATGTATGATTCATTATCTCCATTGATTTTTGTTCCATGTGTAAAGTGAGTAGGGAACCTGTGGATCTTATTTGACACCTAAAATCCTATCTTCAAACCTTACATCATTGCTTTTTTCACTCTTTCTTCAAAATGTCAAACCAAACCGCGAATCAGTACAAAGTGAACCAGTTCGCAGTTGGGTCCTATAAGTTTGGGAAATACAGCAAGTTCTAACATAACTTGAATTTTTTGGTGATTTATCTCCTTGTTTTCAAACTGATGACATGCCCCACTTGGGTGCAGAAGCACCTCTACTTTCAACTAAAATGCATTTTGGTGTCAGTTGTGTTGTTTGAGTGCTCACCTTGATTATGCAAGGGGTTAGTGAAACTAACATTTTTTTTTTATATTTCAATTGTGTTGTATATAGATGATGGAAAACATGCTCTTACGAGAGGGAGACACTGTGTGAGTTAAAAACGCGACTCTCCCAAAGGGAATATATGTGAAACTGCAGCCCCACACAAAGGACTTCTTAGATATTTCCAACTCAAAAGCCATGTAAGTATATGTTTCTTTTGATTAACCAAATGTTGGACATTGGAGCTCATATGTGATTATTTGGGTCATTTGATGACGAGGAAATCCCACCTTTGTATTTATGTTCCCCCCCACCTTTTAATTGCTTCTACTGAAAAATTTTGTGATTTCTTTTTCTTCAATTCAGCTCATTCCTAATTCTTTGAACACACTTTCCGAGTTCATAAACCGCATGGAGCTGGTTTTATCAGTCGATGGTAATAACTTCAAACATGTTACCAAATGAACTTCTAATAGGAGTAAGATGTTATTGTTAGACTCGGGAACATGTCCTCCATAGAGTCAAGAATGTTGAATGGCATTTGAGAGATTTGTGTGTTGAGTCCCGACCATCCAATCATCTTGACCTCGGGGCGACAGTCTACCCTGGCTGACTGAATCACTTCTACTTATCTGTTGGTTAACATAATCCTCTTTTTCTTTTCTTTTTTATATACAAATTTTTTTTTTGATTTGATTGATGCAGGGAATCAAGCATCTCCTTCAACAACCAATATTCGAGATCAACCAATATTGTGAGTTGGAAGTGGAAGCTGGGAAGAATGTCATTGAAGAGTGTGACAGTGAGGTAAACTCTTCACTGAATGTTGTCAGTTGTTTCCATATTAATATATGTTTCTTTTAATGCCTATGTTGAAACATGTAATTATATGTTAAAAAAAAGGTTATCATATTAAATTGTCACCGCCATAAATAAAATATATATATATATTATGATGTCACCAGTCGTCACTGGCCATGTATTATTTGCAGAACTAATGATCTCAGTTTCAGTAGTCATTAGTATCAGTTTATGAAGTGGAACCAATGTGGACCTCTGAATCTGTATATTATTTTGATAATTTTCTCTTGATTTTTTTGTGTATCAAACTGATTGGGTACATAGACTTCTAGATCTGTTTAGATGATTGGCAGATCTGCCTAGGGTGTGCAATTGAAGATGGCCATTTTTGGTTACTGCATATGTATTTATGAATATTCTAAGACAATTGGGATAGGCTTTTAGCTATGTTAGCTCCTAACACAACTAATGAACAACTTACATTTCTTGGGTTCCATATATGCATTCTCTTGGTAGCATGATTTGTGCTAGTGTCTACACCCGTCCAAACATTTCACATTACGGTGATGTGGTTTGCACTTGGTTTTTGAAGTAGGACTTGATTTTTTCTAGGGAAAGAGTGTCGGTAGATAGTACTTGTGAGACATTGTGAAGTAGGACTTAGTTTTTTCTGGGGTACAGTAGTTTGCATGACAAAATATTTCATTTGAGTACATGTGAGTATTTAAATGGCTTCTCATTTCATCCTTTGAGCTATATATTATCTCCTAGTTTCGTTGTTGAACAATTTATATGTTTAGGTTTCCTTGGTTGCTTCAGATCTAGCAGGGATCGAAACTACTTGGCGTCATGGCTGATGCAAATGCTCCAATCACCATGAAGGTGAGTTCTGTTTCATCTGTTCTTTCTAAATGTTATGGATTTCACGTTTGTTCTTTATATTTAGCTGAATTAGTGCTAAAAATCATGTCTTTGGATTGGTTTTTATAATTCAATTTCATCTTCATTTGTATGATTCTAGACTGTAATTTGTTTCTAAACTAGTCCTAGATTATCATTTTTCATCTATAAGATATTTGCAATGATTTTGTTGCAATAAGCTAACTTAGAAATTGGATCTGTTCAGATTTGTAGGATAATTCTTGATCCGATTCATGCACAATAGATTCATCTTCAATTGTGCTTTTAAAGTTTTGATTTTTTTTTAATTCTACTTATGATCTATTTTTTTGATTTTTCGTGGTTGCAGTTATCGAGTGTTGGAATTAATCCACAGTGGAATCAGACAAGTGTATATGTATTTAGGAAACATCGCCACAAAATAGTGTTGTTATCACAACAAGTAAGGCAAAGTATTGTAGATTTGAGGGAGGCACGCTACCGATAGTTTCTTATTTATATTCTACAAAACAAAATAGATGAACTTGCAAATTTGATAATGAAGAATGGAGGTTGTCTTGTATGCAAGTGGTGTCATAATATACTGGCAAAACAATCTTAGCCCAACTATTGTTGTGTCAATTATGTTTTCTTATAGTGTGGCATCTAGAATGCTTATTGCAGGAGTTTCAAATTGTAGATTAGAATTTGGATTGGCAAATAGATTTTTTAAGGTTGAAGATAAGAGGGGCATTTGGATCTTTTCATACTGGTAATAGGGGTCGAGGTCATTAATTTCAAAACATGGGGGTATTTCCAATATTCAACAATACATGAGAGGGTTGGTGTAAAATTCAAAAAAAAAAATTTCAAAAACTTTATAGGAACGACCAAAACCGTAGCTAAATAATAATTTTTTTTTAAAAAAATAATACTCTTTAGCGACGGCCAGAAGCGGCTGTCACTATAACTCATGTACCTACCGGCGTTTGCGTAATAGTTGGCCGTCGATATAACATTTAGCGATGGGCTATTTAGCGACGACTACTGACGGCCACCCTGGTTGTCGTTAGATGTTTTAGCGACGGTCACGACCGTCGCTATAGCCATATTTTACTGTAGTGATAGGTTCGTCATTAGGCACAAATTCTAAAGAATTCTTTAGGAAGGACAAAGTGGTCATAGACTTTAGACATTGATCAAATTATATTGAATATCATAGAAGCTCTTTGAATTGTGAAGAATATGGAAAGGGTAGAAGAGGGATTTATTTTTGATGAATCTTAACAAACCAAGATTAGCGGAAGTAATTGACCTATAGTAGGAATCAAGCAAGACTAAAGTCTTTATTAGAGGATTTAATAAATTACTTGAAAAATAAGGTGAAATGATTATTTAGAGAAATAAAGCAAGGATAAAATAGTAAAATGGTGGGACATCTTGAGGGAAAATGTTATTAAGGAAAGGATTAAGGGATAATTAACCCTAAGAAAATTAGAGTGCACATGTGTTAGAAAACTACCTCATAGGATTGGCCTTGGGTGAACCTAGGCCTGAGCAAATTTTATGCTTGGTCGTGGGTCACTTTTGGACCAGGCAAATTTTTCTTCTGGCCGTGGGTGACTCTTAGCCAGGCTTAAAATTCTCTTCCCATAGGTTACCCTTGGACAAGCTAAAAATTTTGCCTGGCCATGGGTCACCCTTGGTCAGGCTTAAAAAATGTTATGGCCATGGGTTACCCTTGGCCAGGCTAAATTTCTACGAATTGGTCCTTAAACCTTGGTTGTTTGGAAAATGGGGTCGTCAACCCTCTTGAAAGCTACTTTGAGTCAATTCTTTATCAGAAGATTTTTGTTGTTCTCAGGCTTAACCTAGACAAAAATAGGTTGTTTAAAGCTGCCCTTCTTTTTTAAAGTTGCGTGCAACACATCTCAAAGATATAGATTCAAACTCCTTTTTTTTGTCAAATTCGAGCATGTTTACTTGTTCGTATCTCATTTCAATAAACTCGGATTAAATCTATTAAAATAAGAAGTCGGTCTTCCCAAGCTTTGGATTTAACAAGAATTATACCTAAAATTCTAGGCCTCTTGGCTCGATATATGGCTCTCGAAGCTTTTGAAAATAATAAGTTCCATGGCATGATATAGGGCTCTTGAAACTATTTGATAAAAGAGATGATTTGAAAATAAAGATTTCAATCTGTGTTCATTTTGGTAAAAGTCGACTTTACATTTAGAGTTGATGAAAATTTTAAGATTGACTTTACCTTAGGTATTTTTTGATGATTGCATGTCTTCAAGTGGATTATAAAGTGAAGAAAATATTGCTTGAATCTTGTTATTAAAAAGGTGGTTTGGGTTTGAACGCACATCCCTTGGGAGACCTCAAGTTCTTACCACTACGCGATACCTTTGGTAGGCTTAGGTCTGAACACACGTCCCTTGGATGGGCTCGGGTTTAAACGCACGTCCCTTAGGGATCCAAGTTCTTACCACTACATCACATCTTTGGTAGGCTTAAGTTTGAACGTATGTATGCTATACCTTTGGTAGACTTGGGTTTAAATGCATGTCCCTTGGGGACCTCAAGTAATTACTATTATGTCACACCTTTGGTGATTTAGATTTGAAAACACGTCCCTTGGGGGACCTCAAGCTCTTACCGCTACACCATGCCTTTGGTGGACTTGGGTTTGAACGCACGTCCCTTAGAAACCTCAAACTCCTACTACGATATCACACTTTTGGTGGGTTTGGGTTTAAATGCACATCCCTTGGGGGACCTCAAGCTCTTACCATTATGTCACTCCTTTGGTGGGCTTGGGTTTAAGTGCACGTCTCTTAGGGACCTCCAGTTTTTATCATTGCATCATACGTTTGGTGGGCTTAGGTTTAAGAGCACATCACTTCGGGACCTCAAGCTCTTACCACTACACCAAACCTTTGGGAGGCTTGATAATGTTTGATTCATCTTCGAGCATTCATCTTTTTGAATATGATGTTCTTCTACCCTCTGTGTGCTCCGACACAACTTTTTGTGATTCTTTTCCTCTTTTTTTTTTGAGTTGTGTTTTTCTGTGTTAACCCAAGAAAATTCTTTTTATACTTTAAAACTTTCATTTTTCTTATTTTTTTACTTTTTTTTTTCCATGGGTGAGGTATGGTCAAGTATAAAATTTATCATGGCAATGGGTCATCCTTATACCAGAACATTTTTTCAAAACTTAAGAATCGAAATTGAGCATTGTTTACTCATTTGCTTCTAGATCGAACCTATTTTACTCCTCAACTTGTCCTGACCTCGACCCACGGATTTTTAGATTCTTGCTTCTGAGTTTGACCTCTGGTGTGTACTTGACTCATAGTGGGTTGCCTCGATTCGAATTTCTTTGTCACGTCCAATTTACGGTGATTTGAGGGTTTACAATCAAATTTATTTGATTATTCGTTTTTTGACCTCAAATTTCTTTCAAGGTACGTGGTAATCTTTGAATTTCTTTAATTTGTCGTTTAATTCTTGAATTCATGAGATTAGAACCTTGATCGAGATGATTTGCATGGAAGTTGAATGTTTTCGGGTTAGATTATGGGTAAATTAGGTTATGGATTGGGTTGAATTTTATTGGGATTGAGTTGGATTTTGAAAGTTGATGGGTGTAGGAAATGTATTGGAGTTGGATTGAAAGATTAAGATGGGTATGAAGATGATTTAAAGACTTGAGAAAGGTTACTTCATTTCAGCGGTCCACATGTTCGATAAAATGCTTCAATGAGATCTTTTGAAGAAATGGTGAGGTTTAAGGATATGAAATGTATTTGATAGGCCTAGGTAGGGGTTTGGATGGTTTAGGTGAGATTTTTATTGACTTGGAGTGGTTAATTCATGTCGAGCACGTTATGTGTTGGCAAAATGTTTGAACGGGATGGACATGGGTTTAGGGAAAATGGCTTGGTATTTTTAGTGTTTTGATTTTCTTTAATTTTTTGATGATTTTTTGAATATTACTCTTGGTTGGCTTTTGACTTTTATCATTCTTTCTTTTTTCTCAAATCGATCGATTTAACATTTTCAAAACTTTGAAGAAGGAGTCTTTTAGTAAGAGTAAAAGCAAAGAGATTTCTCTTCCAGAGGATAATTCTTCTAGTAATTCAAATGGGACGAGACCTCAAGTTCCTTTGGGTAGTGAAGAAGAGTACAAAGCAATACATGATCCTCCTCTAACAATAGTAGGGCCTGAGGTGGTGGCAATTGGGATTGATGATATGGTGGGGTTGAGGATGATCATTCCCCCTGAGATTGCTGCCCAAATTCATGATATTCCTCTATTATCCGGTCTTCGTCATCACATATCCGCTTGCATACATGCCGATATCATCTGCTTGCATGCATGTCGGTATCAAAGTACCTTCACCTGATGGCTAGTTTAGGGGTAGCTAGTATACTTTCTACAGCATTTATGTGAGTTCTTATAATACCCTTAAGGAACAAATGGGATTGATGGGATTCGATACCTTTTTTGAGATATCACCCTTTATGGTTGACAGAAATCTGATTGTTGCACTTATGGAGTGGTAGTTTCCTCAAATTCATACTTTTCATCTCCTTGATGTAGATCTTGCAATCAGATCCTCTAATTTTGTGAGTATCACCGGGATTGGGATAGGAGGAATACCTAAATCACTTTTGAGAGTTGAAGATGAGGAAATGTTGAGACTTCTCAACCTTTGAGCTATTCTTACTTGTGAGTGACTAAAGGGGAAGAGGTTGATCATCACCTAACTGAAAGACATGTATTTGAAGAACGGCCTTTACTCGTATATTCAAGCAGATCACCTTCATTTTATCGTCATGTTTAAATAAATATTCCTTATCATGTTGGGTGCTTGTTTCTTCTTAAATGACAAGGTTTCAGTTGATGTCATTTTCCTTTCAACTTTATAAGACATAGATCATATTCATGACTACAATTGGGGAAGCATGATACTTGGGACCATTATTGAGGGAATGGATCGAGTGGTCTCAGGTGTGATGGGACGGCCTAGTGATGGAATATCTTTTCACTTTTTCTAATCTTTTGTTGAGGTACTTCACAATTTTACTTTAATTTTGTACTCTCTTGTCCTATGAATCACATTATTTCCCTTTATTGCAGCTATTCTCACATCGCTATTTTCATTTCTATCATCCCCGTGTGCCCTCAAGAGGAGTTGACTATCCTATGGGTTGAAAATTGGCTATCCGTCTCAAAAAGACACAAAAGAGTAAAAGTTCATCCGCTCGGGCTAATTTAAATCGATCCTTCCATCGAGATGTAAGTATTGTTTCTTTGTCCTTTTTTATTTTCATTTATTTTTCTCCTTTTCCTTAGTTACTTATTTATTCCTTTTTAGATCATCAATACTCGAGTCATCGAGTTACCACATTCTATTTCCACTCATCCAGACTTTATTATAGCTCCCCTCCTTGACTTTCAAATAATGGTTCTCCCGTGCTACATCGGCGAACCTTCCTATGTGTTTTACCTAGAAAAGCAATTTTCATTTCAATGTTATAGCGAAGCTAGCAGTCCTCATAATCTTCCACCTATTTTCAGATTCAGATCTATTGAGGATGGCTTGCTCACTAATTCAGAGAGTATTCCTAGGGAGCAATTGATTCTTTCTGAGAACTACGACTAGTGATTCCACAAGGTATCTATTGGGTGTCTACTTCCTCCAATTGAGGTAGTCGAGGGGTTCCAGGAATTCAGAGGCATTTATGTTCACCAGCATGAGGCCCCTTCCTTATTTTCTTTATTTTTTTTCCTCTTTAGTCATCATTATTATTATCCCACTTCTCATTTTTTTCGCTAAGTTTGCACTCAGAGTGCTGAGTTGGCTAGATACCTTGAATGAGAGGAGAAAAGGAATTTTGAGATGACTCAATAGGTTTCTTACATTGAGAAACTCCAGCATGAGCTAGTAAGCACTTGTAATTATTTTCCTCATTTGAAAAAATCTGATTTAATCATCTTGTTATCTTTTGTAGGCTCTCCAACAAGTACGAGAAGGTGCTAATTCTTCTTATTAGAGGCCACCTGAGTCATTATGGGTTAGTAGAAAAAACATTTTAGCTAGTACTTATTTTTTTATCTAAATAAAACAAAATGATTATGCTATACATATATATATTTTCTCATCAAGGAGCTTTTGGGAGTAGTATTCCTCATACTCCAGCTAGCATTTTCCAAACGTCTTATTACCCGGAAGTACCCACTAAACCACATCAGGCAAGTGACTTTGGTCCTCAAGTGTATTATTGGGCTGGAAACAATGTTACTTGGGAAGCAACGAGAACCAACCAGGCCAGGTTCACAGACTATTGGTTTACGAGACCTTCTAAGCCCCAAACCAACTATGTCTCTGAAGAATGTGAGTTTAATTATTTAGTTGAGCTGGAGTCAAAGGCTAAGCCAAAAGTTGAAAAGTAACCAAAATCAGAGCTTGAGGTAGAGCCCAAGGCAACGTCGGCTATGACACGATTGGAACGATTCTGTGCTAAGAAGTTCCATCGTGGTACCAAAGGCTTCTTTTGGCATGCTTGAATTTTTTTAGTCAATTTGGAATAAAGAATATTACGTATCTTGTAGTTTGTGTGTTTGTAAAAAAAATTTCCCATTTTACCTGAATTCGTTAACTTTTACATGTCTTACTTTTTAAAAGTATGTTTCGATGATTATCTATTTTCTGTCAAATTAACAAGTTAGGTCTGAAATGCGAAAGGGTAAACTCCTTAGGGGGGTTTTATAACAAAATTCGTCGAAAAAAAGTGAAAAAAAATTTAGTGAAATTTTTCTTTAGCCATGGGTGAACCTTGGCCTGGTAGTGGGTGATTCTTGACCAGTTCAAAATTTTGTTCTGGCTAAGGGTCACCCTTGGCTAGGCCAAAAATTTTCATTGCCCGTGGGTTACCCTTGGCCAAGAAAAAATTTTCCCTACTTCGTAGGTAAGGTACGGACCATAACTTTTTCACTATCTAAAATCTGAGAATTGGTCACAATTTTGCTCAAAAACTTGCGACCCCCTTGCCTTAGATCGAAAATAAAGCATACCAGCTATTCAAAAATGAGTGACAATGAAATCAAGGAAGGATCTAATGCCTCGAGTCCTACTTTTATCAACTTAAATCGGTATTCTATCAAGGAAAATCATATAACTCGGTGGATTCAATCTATGTTTAAGGATGAAAAGATGAGATGGATTGGTGAAAATAAGCTAGGGTTTGTTTTATCTTTGTATGAGGTAGGGGTGAATTGGGATTTGATTAAAGCCATAATTGAGTATTGGATCCCAGATTCTAATGTATTTTGATTTGGAGAGATTGAGCTTAAGCCAAAGATCAAGGAATTTGAGAGGATCCTTGAGTTATACTTCTCTAACCAAGTAGTATTTCCTCCCTTACGCCCTAGCTATAAGAATGAGGTAGTCTAATTTCTTGGAATTCATTACTCAAAGCTAGAGAAGTTAGATGGGGACTCAACCTTGGTTGGATTATCCGAACCTTTTATCTTTGAACACAAATTTTTAGGTGTTAAATTGGATATCCAGTTTAATACCCTATCTTTGATGGTTGTGAATCAAATCTTATTTTCTACGAAAGATAACCTAGTGGATCCCTCCTTTATAAGCTTAATCACTCAAGTTCGTGAAGTAGTCGACTAGCTCTTCATTGATTTTAGCTGAGCTCTATAGAGCTTTAATAGCTTGCGTTGTTGAGAGACGCCAATTTTTCTCAAAATGTGCACCTTTTTTGCAGATAAAAATAAAAAACACACTTATTTTATTTTATTTTTATATATTTTTTGTTAATTTTTGAATTTTATAGATTTTTAGTTTAAAAACTTTATTTTAATTATTATTTGATTATTTTCTTGTTCTAATGCAACTTTGGATTTTCGATCATCTCTCCTCCGTTGAAGTGATTGAACGTCTTTGGTCTTATAGCGTCAATTTAGTTTCCTTGATGTCGATGAGAGAGTATCCACTCTTCGTGTTTAGGAAAGAGATCTGGTACATTTATCTTCAGTTCATCGAGGGGAGCATGATTAGATAGGTAGGCTTCTTCCAACATTCTGCTCATCCTTCTTTGTCTTTTAATAACTGCCTCTTCTTAGCCTTGATTGGCTTGACTGGGTCTACTCATTATTTTTTGTTTTGAGTCCTCTGTCAATATGGTCACATTGCTTCTAGGACTTTAGTGACTTGATTAGAGATTTTGACTCTTCAAACGTCCGTTTACGAGATCGACTTTGTAGGCTTTGGCAGAATATAGAGATTCTTTATGTTCTTATATTTGTTTCTCATGATGTTATTCAGTACCAGTTTTGACTTAGAGATTTGATGGGTAGTCTTCCTCTTCCTACTTCTGGTTACTACTTTGGTTTACGTGTTTCTGACATCTATGACTACAATAATCGAATTGAGGAACTTCAAGTATATCACCATCGTATTGAGTGCATCTAGGTACAATCTTAGCAGAGGTTACAATCTGACATTAATCGCTTAAGTTTCATTTGAGTGATAGCGAGACTCTGAGATGTAGCGATGTTGAAAGGTACCAGACTAAGATTGATAATACCAGGACGAGGTTGAGCTCTAGTACTCGTGTTGATGACATTGCATCATATCTAGTGAGTCGAGACCCTTCTGATATCGATAGAGTGATCGTTGATTTAGTAGCTCAAATCCGTGGCTTAGAACTTCACCTAGATACTCCTTATGTTTCCCATAGCTAAATAGATTTTTTCTTTATTTCCTGTTTCTTTATTTTCTACACACTTGAATAAAATGATGTAAAATTATGCAATAAATGGGAAAATAATTTTGTTTGAAAAACTGTTGTTTTGACAAATTATAGATTTTTCCTCATAGGTCGAAAATAAACAATTTTTATTATTTTAAGATTTTGTAAATAAATTTGAAAGAAAACGAGTAATTATTTTTGGTTTGCAAAGTTATTTGAGTCAAGCAAGGTTAGAACACGAGTAGGTTAGGCTTGAACATCTTGTAGTCATGGAGGTAAAAGGGTCAAACAGATTTTGTGGACCCATTCTCAGGTTCTCCTAGATTTTTTAGATTCATCCCCAAATTTAAAAACGTTTGTCTTCTGAAATTTGACGGGTTAAGGTGAAAGGTGTATATGAAGAGGTACGATTGGGTTGGTTGGCGGTATTTTAAAGAAATTCTTAGCGACTTTCCTATTTTTTTTTTTTAATTTACTAATGTTACCCTTAGTGCTTATTAAAGTTTTTATTAAGTCCATTCTTCTACCATTTTTACACATCGATGACCTTTTTTGAATTTTCATCATGTCGGTAGTTTTGATCTTGCCACAGTTGATATTTTTATTCATAGTACCCTTTTAGGTTTTCACTATGCCCTTTCAGACTGTGTTACATTTATTAACATAATAAAATAAAATAGATATAATGACTTGAGTTCATATGAATTCCCAATGACTCTAGTAGTCTAGTGATTCAAGTTGGGCTAACAGGTTAGAGACTCTACATTGCAGTTACTCTTCTGATGATTCAATATTACTTTTGTTCTAATAGTTGTATCTAATTTCAATTATTCGATTTGATCTCCCTTCTCACATCTTCTAACGATTCTTATGACTTGGGTCCGAGATGTAGACACAAGATCAATATGTCTTTATTGTTCCTATCTACCTCTTTTTGTTGCTGCCAAATATTTTTCAAATTCAACCATCACCAACCGACTGACTTTAGAATATTACCTTTGATCCCTTACCTAATCGGAGATAACTTTTATTGGGATGTAATGTAAGATATGGCTATGTTGAATAAAGGAAGGATAAAAGGCTCAAAAGGAAAAAAAAAACATGTTACGTAGGAATTGGGAGGTGTCCTTACTATTTCTTAAACTATCATTTTTGTTAGATTTCTCAATGATGTTATCCTCTTGACTTTCTGTTGACTTTCGAGATGTGAGTTGAGTCCAAGATTGAAAATTCTATTTTTGATTTGTTTTTTTCTCTCTTTTTTTTTATTTTTAGTCGTTCAGAATTTATCATCATGCAAGCTAGGAGTTATTTGAACTTTTTCTTTCCTTTTCTTTTCTTTTCTTTTGATTTTTTTTCTCTTTCTCTCATTTTTTTATTGAAAATACCTAGCTATTCCCCCAAATTGCCCAATGTATTCTTTGACTTGTCCTAGCATACTCACTGGCTTACCTTAGTTATGGATGGTCAAAGAAACAATTAGACTCAAAAGGATTTCACTAAGGGATATTTTGATAAAAGATTGAAAATGATGTTATCCTCAATGATGTGCCCTTATTATTTTTTAAACTATCATTTTTGTTAGATTTCTCAATGATGTTATCCTCTCGACTTTCTATTGACTTTCGAAATGTGAGTTGAGTCCAAGATTGAAAATTCTATTTTTGATTTGTTTTTTTTTTTCTCTTTTTTTAATTTTTAGTCGTTCAGAATTTATCATCATGCAGGCTAGGAGTTATCTGAACTTTTTCTTTCCTTTTCTTTTCTTTTCTTCTGATTTTTTTTCTTTTTCTCTCATTTTTTTTATTGAAAATACCTAGCTGTTCCCCCAAATTGCCCAATGTATTTTTTGACTTGTCCTAGCATACTCACTGGCTTGCCTTAGTTCTGGGTGGTCAAAGAAAAAATTAGAGTCAAAAGGGTTTGACTAAGGGATATTTTGATAAAAAATTGAAAATGAAAAATGCCTCTCTTCCTTTCAAGTATCAGATCTTAGGCATAATATTTCTTAATTGTGTCAGCATTTAGTGGCTCAAGAAATACTTCACGATCCATTTCTAATAGGACTAGTGCACCTCCTAACATTACCTTCTTGACTATAAATGGATTTTCGTAATTTGGCTTGACCTTGACTCTTGGATCTTCTTGAATCGGAAGGATCTTCTTGCTAACTAGATCACCCAATTGAAAATATCTTGGTCTAACCTTCTTGTTGTAAGCTTGTGCCATTCACTTTTGAGATAATTGTCCGTGATACATTACTAGTATTTTCCCCTCAATTAGGTTTAGTTGATCATACCGTGCTCTAACCCATTAGCCTCCTCCAACTCTACTTCCATAAAGACTTTGAGAAAAGTAATTTCTACCTCAACTAGAAAGACTACCTCCATTTCATAGACGAGTGAGAATGGCATTGCCCCAATAGAGGTTTTGATCAAGGTTATGTAAGCATAGAGTGCGAAGGGTAACATTTCATGCCAATACTTGTAAGTTACTACCATCTTTTCAATGAACCACTTAATATTCTCATTGGCTGCCTCTACTGCTCCATTCATTTTCGTTCTATAAACTATCAATCTATGGTGCTTTATCTAAAAATTTTCACAAAGCTTCTTCATATCCTTGTTCTTCATGTTGAGAACGTTATCTAACACAATGGTGCTGGGTAAGCCATATCTGCAAATGATATTCCACTTCAAGAATCTGATAACCTGTCATTTCGAAGTGTTTGTGTAAGACATGGCTTCCACTCACTTAGTGAAGTAATCAATGGCAACCAAGATAAATATGTGATCATTTAATGCTTTAGGGTAAATCAAGCCAATAATGTCCATGCCCCAGAATGAGAAAGCCAATGGTGACGTCATATTGTGGAGTTCATTTAGTGGTGCATTGATCCTATTGACATATATCTGGCATTTTTTGTCATGCTAAAAATAGTCGCTCTCCATTGTGGACCAGTAATAGCCCATCATCATTATTTTTCTCGTTAGCATGTGCCCATTCACGTGGATAACTTCTATGAGACGTTTAACTTCAGCTTCTACTACATATCGAAGGAGAACCTCATAGTGTAATCACTTGTAGAGTGTCTCATTTCTTAAGAACTATTGTCCTATTAATCGCTGAATTGTTCTCTTTTCAACTTTTGTAGCATCTGGATGGTAGGTTTTGTTTTCTAAATAAGCTATGATGTCGAAAAATCATGACGTTTTTATTTCTGTATCTTCTATCTCAATTGGTAAATAATAAACGGGCTCATCTTGAATCTTTATCTCCAATGGATCAATAGTTGTTTCCTCAATAACTCTGATCATAGAGGCCAAGGTTGAAAGTGCGTTTACAAACTAGTTTTTGGCCTTTGGCATGTACCGGAAAGTGATTCAAGAGAAATTAATACTTAATTCTTTGATAAATTTGTGCTACGATACCAGTCTTTGTTCTCATGTCTACCATTCATCGGTAGTCTAATAGACAACTAAACTAGAGTCCCCAAATACATCGATCTCGTCAACTTCTATATCTATTACTACCTTGAGACTTATTATGCATGCATCATATTCTACTTACTTGTTTGTGCATTAGAAACATAACCTAACTGTTATAGGCACATATGATCCGTCAGACTTCACTAAAATAGTCATGATCTCGTTACCTTTCTGATTGATTACATTGTCAAAGTACAATTTCCAACCTGGTTCATTTTCATCTTTCTCTATTTCTGTAAAAAGAATGACTTTATCTAGAAAGTTGGTTTTCAACGATTCGTAATCTCGAAGAGGGTGATCTGTTAGATGGTCTGCGATAACTTGTCCCTTGATTGCTTTCTACGTGATATACTTGATATCAAGCTCTGATACTAATAATTATTATTTAGCAGTGCGACCAATGAGTAAAGGTTTCTCAAACAAATATTTTAATGGATCCATCCTAGCAATAAACTGTACTTAATAGCCTAGAAAATAGTGGTACAATATTTGTGATACCCAAACTAGGGTGCAACATGTCTTCTCAAACAGAGAATACCTTGTCTCCCTAAGCTAGGGGAGCTAAGATTTAAGGATTCAACAAATACTTCTTAATTTTGTCAAATGCTTCCTAACAGTCATTGCTCTATTTTAAAGATGTATTCTTCTTTAAAAGTTTGAAAATAGGTTCACAAATTGATGTGAGTTGTGTGATAAACTTACTGATATACTGAATCTTCCTAAAAAATTCTCGTATTTCTACTTCTGTCTCTTGTGCTAGCATTTCAATGATTATTTTTACTTTAGATGGATCTATTTCAATACCTCTTCAACTTATAATGAAACCTAGTAATTTCCCTGAAGTTGCCTTGAATACATACTTTGAAGGATAAAGACTTAAGTTGAACTTCTTTAGATAATCAAAAAAATTTACGTAGGCTGACGAGGTGATCTTCTTCTAAATTAGCCTTAGTGAACATATCACCCACATAGACCTTCATCTCTTTGTGAATCATATCGTGAAAGAGAGCGGCCATGGCTCGTTGATAGGCTGTCCCGATATTTTTGAGATCGAAAGGCATAACCGTGTCGTGAAAAATATCCCAAGATGTGATAAATATGGTTTTCTCTTAGTATTTTTCTTCCATCTTGATTTGATTGTAACCAAAAAAATTATCCATAAACAAAAACATGCCATGTCATGTTGTGTTATCGATGAGCGTGTCGATATGCAAAAGTGAAAAATCATCCTTTAGACTAGTTTTGCTCAAGTCTTGGTAATCTATACACATCCTTACTATTATATCTTTCTTCGACACTGGTACTATGTTTGCAAGTCATTCAGGATAAGTTGATGTTACTAAAAATCCTACTTGAATCTATTTTATCACTTCATCTTTGACTTTGAGTGTCCATTATGATTTCAATCTTTTGAGTTTCTCTTTGATCGACCTTGCATTGGGAAGAATGGGTAAATGGTTTACTACAAGATCAGTGTCAAGTCTCATCGTATCTTGATAAGACCATGCAAACACATCTTGGTACTATCGAAGGAATTCAATCATTTCCATCTTCTACGTTAGGGTTAGAAGATATCCAATTTTGACTATTTTTTAATCATTTCTGGATCTGAGATTTATTGAGTTCGTTTCCTCAATATTGTTTGACATTCTTCCTCGTGACGTTCTACAAGTTTTTTTAATTCTTCTGGCACATCGACCTCTTGTACACCAAACTCTTTTTCAATCTCCATGAGATCGAAGTTGGTTTAAGGTAGCAATCATTTAATCCCATACTTCCTGTCTCAAACAACTTTATAAGCTTTTGATTTTTTGAATTTTTTGATATTTTATTATAGGGTGGACTTTCTAAACAAATACCCTTCGAAGACAAAGGTCCATTAAGATCCTTGGGGGAAAAGTGTGAAGCTGACAGCATTTATTTTGGAGCGCATAACAACTTCAAAGGTAACTGGGATGATGTCTTTAGTTGCGAAGAACATCTGTTTCTTTCGTAAGGTAGACTATTGAGGAGAAGGGAGCCTCTCCCGACTTAATCGTGATGACCATCACAGAATTGTAATGATCATCTGATAGTGATACATTTCCTAGATGTAGAATTACAAAAGAATCACAGTCAACACTATGTGTGAATAAAAAATAACAATTACTAGTGTCATCCATTTTCACGAGCTCTCTTTGTCTGAAATCTTCCCTGAATAAACTATTAATGTCATCCTCAAGGAACAGCTCATGTTCGGGGAGTACTTTTGGCTCTGTTTGACCTTGTGGTAATAGCTGCATTTGCTGGTCATCAGCTGGGCTGTCATCACTGATCATTATATAAGTCGGCATAGGAGAAATCTCTCTGATGTAAGGAACTCTCTTGAGATCCCAGATCTTAGGTTCTTGATGCCCCATCCTTGCTAGTTTGAGCTTTCTTTTATTTGCCTTCATCACTTGCCTATCCTTCCAGGTGAGCTTGTAAACAAAGTCGAACCATGGCATGGCTTTCTGAGTCGAAATGAGCCTGGTTCTACCTTGATTTATCTTCCCTAGTCCTCTCCTTGGATGAAATACGGATTGCTTTATCACCCTTCCTATCATCATCATAGTTGGTAAAAAAACTTGCCTTCTTGACCTCTGTGCCTTCTGGAATGTGACTACTTGGCTTGAATTGGAAAAAGCGATACACAAGTTGTTCACTTACCACTTTAATACCTATGTATGGCATATCCAGAGATCTATATGTTGGCAATAAATTCTCTATTTTCAACAAAATCAATTCTTGGTTGATGATGAATTTCACCCTCTGGTGAAGAGATGATGGCATTACCCCAACTGAATAGATCAATGGCCTCCTGAGAAGAAAATTGAAAATACTTGGCATGCTTATCACTTTGAAAGTGATAAGGAACGTGCAAGGTCAATTATGACCGGTAAATCAATTTCACCTATTGATTCTCTCTTTGGGTTATCGAAAGCTTGGATTTGCCTAATATTATATCTTAAAAGATACCGGTCCACGCCTAGCTTCTTCAAAGCTGTGTAAGGACAAACTTTGAATGCAGACCCATTATCTAGCAACATGTGAGCAATGATCATACCTTTGTACATCACTGTGATATGTAATGGTTCTATGTGACCACAACCATCTGGAGTGAATTCATTCTCCATGAATGTGATGACGTTCGGTTATGCGATCATTCTAACCATCTTACCCAATTGCTCAGATAAAGTGGTTTCTGTTACGTGTGACTCGTTAAGAACTTTGAATAGCACCTCTTTGAGCTTTATAACAACTCTAGTATCGATACATGGGCTGGTACTTTGTTCAATTGCTCTATAAGGTTGTATGCACTTTTCTTAATTTGTTTAATAAAATCTATTACTTCCTTATCTGTTACTTTTTTTTTCTCTACCTGTTTGCTTTGTTCCTCTATGATGATTGCCTTTTTCCTTTTCTTTGTCGTTTTTCTCTACCACGACTTCTATTACTTTTATCTCTGCTATCTTTTTTTTTACTATCTCATTTTCTTTAACTACTGCTTCTATGTTGACTGTTGCCTGCTTTCTATCTACTGTAACTTCTACTTCAACTGTTTTTTTAATTGTTTCATTTGCTTCTTACCAACAATTAACCCTTTGTCACTTGCCTGTTTTGTACCTTTCGTTTGTCATTCAACACCTCTTTGCTATTCTGACCAATCTCTATCACTATCTATTTCCTTTTCTCTTTCTTAGTCTTCTTCTCATTATCCTTCTATTTCCATGTTGTACCCTTTTCAGTCATTCTCACTACCTTGCTTACCCTATTAATGAAGTAATCGAGTCAAAAGTTTCGTCCAAAATGGTGAAATATGACAAATTAAGAGTCTTTAACTTATCACATGTTTTTTTACTAATTAAAAGTCCAAATTGACTTACTTCGTGAAATTCGAATTTATTGTCATCTGAACAAATTTTCTTAACTCCATTAATTTCTCCCTATTTAGATAAGTTAGTCAAAAGTTATGGCAAAAACCATATGATGTGACAAATTCAGAGTGAAGGAAAACTTGATTATGTCAATCCTAGGCCATCAGATCTCGTGAACTACGTTTTGACTTAGAATTTGAGCTTGAACTTTGACTTTTGACTTAGGTAGTTTTTTCATATTTTGATTCTTTAATTTCCATCTGTTTAGTCTAAAAGAAATGGACATATAATTAAATCCTTAAAATACGTAAAAATACATGCAATTTTATTAATAAAATGTAACTTATGATGAATTAATTATTATGCATGATTTCATGAAGAAATTCTTACTCTAGATTAGAAAATACGGTTAAGTATTATATAAGATAATGGGAAAATACACACCTTTAGGCACTGAACAAAAGTTCATCCCATAAATATATAGACTCTAGAGTGGGGAATTGAACCATATAGTTGCATGATCCTCTAAGATTAGCGAAAAGAGTCGCAACTTCATACTCTCGTCATCTAAGTTCTTTTTCTTGAAAGTGTTGCAAATTGTCAAGACGTAGGGTTGTTCATTCTCTAGTCCATGAAATTTGGGCAGCATATTGATGGTAATTGAGCTAATCTTGAAATTGTCTGCCTCTATTTCAAGCAGAACTATGCAAGATGGAGGGCAAACAAAAGTGCAAGCTAGTAGTTCATGCATGGTCCTCTCTAGCTATTGGGTTACCTTGGTTGTTTGCCATATTTGTCTCGAGAATTAACGTACCTAAGGTTCTACGAATGTATGAGAGTGTTATCTTGATCTTAGGATCTAACAGCAAAATGTCATTTTTTAGACTTCGTATGACAAGCATACACAAATGCACATAGAGACTGGATCACAGCAACGTAGTTGAATTGCTATATGTGCTTGGATCTAGACGGCTTATAACTTTTTAGAAATGACGAATTAAACATTCCAACTCGATTATTTAAAATTAAAATCGATCAGTCGGATCCCTAGATAAAATGTGATGCGTAAAGCATAGCAAAAGCACTCTTAAATCACCTATAGATTAGAATAGACATAGTCTATCCCCTTTATACAATAGGGTACAACATGGCAAGATCGTTCTTAGGTACCAATTAGGTTCAAAAACAACTATTGGGACAACTTGAAACAGGTCTCTCTTATTGAGTTCGAGAGTCCAATAGTCCAAGTCTACTGAATTTTAATTAGTATTTTGGTTGATTTGAGTGAATCAATTTTAATCCTACATGACAATAAATCAATAATGAATCTGATCGATATCTTATCGAGTGTTATCCTTGTAGGGGTGTCCTTTTACTAAAACAGTGCAGTCAATGTGTGAAAATAGGAACAAACAAAATCAAAACCCTTGTGAAATAGATCTAGGCACCTACATTGTTGTGAAAAACTAAGAAGAGAGATCAGAACTAAGGATATAAAGAAAAACTAATGTTACTTTGGCAACACATTTTCATCTTAAAAACGATTAAATTGACTCTCCTTTGTGAAATAGAACTATCTCCTCTGCTCATTTAAAATTATAATCCCATTGGCTTTGCACGTTTTAATAATCAGGTCAAAACTTATGTCCAAAATAGTGAAACGTGATAGATCTATAGTCTCTGACTTGTCACACATTTTTTTTCCAATAAAAAGTCAAAACTAACATTTTTCGTAAAATATGAATTTATTCTCCTTTGAATCAATTTTTTAATTCCACTAATCTTGCCTTAATTCAATAAGTGAGTCAGAAGTACGAGAAAAATTTTATGACATAGCATATTTAGAGTAAAGGAAAACTTGATTTTGTTAATCTTGGACCATCAGATCTCTTGGACCATGCTTTGACTTTGGTCTTTTACTTTGATAGTTTTCCCCTCTATGATTCTTCAATTTCTATATATTTTTTCTGTAAGAAATGGGCATATAATTAAACCTTCGAAATCCGTGAAAATACATACATTTTAGTTAGGAAAATATAACTTATAATGAATTAACTATTATGGATGATTTTAAGAATAAATCCTAACTCTAGGTTAGAAAATATGATTATTGATGAATGCATTTGTGAAAATATAGGATTTTGTTGATAACACCATTGAATGAAAATAAACATATGGATGAATGTTCTAAAGCAATAAGAGTTGGATAATAATAATAAAGAGTGATTAAGATATACCCCTACTCATTTTGGTGAACATTTGAGGTACCCTAATATATCCAAATTGATGGCCCTTGACCTCTGTCTACATTAATAAACTAATGAAAAATGATTTAAATACCCTCATCTTCAACCAGTCGCAAAAATAACTTCAATTTTTCTTTCCAAAACTAATCATTTCAACCTCTAGGCTAAATTATTTTTCATTTTCAACTTCATCTTCAATTTTAAGATCTATCTTGTTCAACTTTCAAACCTCAAAAGGGAAAAAAAAAGGATTTTGAATAAGTAGAATACTATAGAATTTTGAATAGAAAAATCAAGGGTTTTTGGCCAATCGATGAAGATGAGGGCATTTAGTCATTTTTCATTACTTTATAAGAAAAGACCAACCTAAGGGGGCATGCCATCAGTTTGAAAACATAAGGGTATCTATAGACACCCCATTTTTGCACTCACCTGATTAATCAACTCGTCAACCCGATTGTAACGGTTCTTAATAATGGATGTTTATTCCAATACTTTATTTGTTACTAGATATGTTTCAGAAATTCAGATGAGGTATCTCAAACTAACAAAACTATAGAAACTGCGCTACGCTAGGAAAATATAACTCCAAAAGCCTAGAAATCATCATTTTCAGACAAAAATAAGCTTCACGATAAAAATCACTAAAAAATGATCAAATTACAAAAATACTCCTAACATCAAAACATCCCTTGAGCCTACATTACTCTTAGGAAAATCCTTTCAAATACATAAAATAACAAATCGAAATCAAATAAATCATTTCACCAATTTTCACAAAATTCAACAAAATTACGAAAATATCCCTCATAAAGTTCTCGACCATTTTGCACAAAAAATTTCATAAATGACACAAACTAGTATTCTCATTGAATTCCTTACAAAAAATCGATTCCAAAATATCCTAGAACATTAAAAAATGACTTAAAACGCAAAAAGTCATTTTAAATGGCAAAACGATAATTTAACAATTTTAATAATTAAAAATTCTGAAATTAATAATTAAAACATTAATTAATGTAAAGTGAAATCCTAATTAAAATAAAGTCAATCAAGTAAGACTTAAGTCAAAATCCTAAATTCTAATCAATCAAGTGAGACCAAAGTCAAACTCCTAACCCTAAAAGAATTCTAATTAAACTCTAAAACTATCTAAAAGAATTCTAATTAAACTATAAAACTATCTAATGTAATTCTAATTAAACACTGACTCTATTTTAAATGTAATTCTAATTAAACTCTAAGTATATCTAATGTAATTCTAATTAAACACTAACTCTATCTAAAAAGCACTTAAAAAATATATAAATAAGGGTCTCTACAACTTATTTTTGTATTAAAAAATAAATCCTATAAAAAGTAGGTCAAAAGCTTCCCTAGCCTCCCTTAAATCCTAATTTTAAAGTCCTAACTTCTTACCTAACATCCATACCCTAATTTTACCTCAAAAAAACACATAAAAATCATTCAAAAACACCTAAAAATCTATAAACAAATCAGAAAAATTCAGATCTAAGAATGAGGTACTTCATCTTGGAGATCTGAAGCAAATCCAGTGACAGAACAAAGCAAAGAATATTAATCAGGGGATCTCTCCACCAGATCTGAGGGAACCAAAATCGTTACATTCGTAAAGGTAAATATTTTTATTTTTTTATTATTTAGGTCTTTTTAGCAATGTAGTTTTATTTGAAAAAAGTAGAAACCAACGTTTGCCGGGCGGGGTTGGTGCCTAACACCTTCCAACCCTGTAACGTAATCTCTAGACTTAGTTTCTTATTTTTCGTAGATTAGTGTTATTTTTCTTTTAGAGTCAATGTTCGGTTCCTAGACCGTAATAACTGGCTACACCCAAACCTTAAAAATCAAAAGCAGATCCGCGCATCCCGCAAATCGAGGACGCTTTAAGTGGCGACTCCGCTAGGAATTATTGAGGATCAAACTTGGAAAGCTCCAAGTATGGGAACATTTTCATTTAGTCCTAGTTTTGTTTATATTTGTTTTATTTTTTTTTTAGTTTATTTGATTCGTTTATTTTTTAGATTGTATTATATTCTTTCGACATCATTTTTAGCGTATTATTAGGGAATATTATTTGCTATGATTCAATTTAAGGTCATTTGAGATAACCCTAAATAATGCAGGATATTGAGAGGATGATAATGTGAAAAAATGGGTGTTGACCCATTTTTATTTGGATTCTGTTTTGGATTTGTATTATCCTTTATTGGTATCCTTTTGTTCGATTTTGGATACTTTGATTTGGCATATAATTTTTTTTATGGTACAATCTATGGTCATTTGAGATGACCCTAAACAATGAAATATTCAAATTGACATATGAATTGAGGATGGTATGATGCTGAAATTGGCTATAAAAGTTTGGAAAGCATATTCTTGGATTTTTTTTTTTTTTGTGATCCCAATTAAAGGTCGATTTGTGAGACTCCTAAATAATCTAATGGTTTAAAGGAAAATAATGAGATAAAATGGAATGAAGGTTGTTAGATCATAAATTTTTTTCTTTTTCAATAAAAAAACTTTTTATTTATTTTTATTTTTATTTTTTAGTTTTTTATTTAATTTTTTAGGGTACTTGCATTGATCTTTGTTAGTAAATTTTTTTAAAAATTTTTTTTTAAAAAAACGTTTTAAAAAAATTAAAAAAGAATGTTAAAAAAAAACGTTTTAAAAAAAATCATCAAAAAATTAAAAAAAAAATTTAAAAATTAAAAAAATATCATTTTAAAAAAAAAATTTAAAAAGAAATTATTTTTAAAAAAAATCAAAAAAAAAACTAAAAACGTTAGAAAAAGTTTTTAAATAAATTTAAAAAAAAAACATTTTAAAAAAATTTAAAAAAAATCAAAAAATCAAAAAACGTTAAAAAAAATAAAAAAAATGTTTAAAAAAAAGAAAATTAAAAAAAAACGTTAAAAAAAAATTAATTAAAATTTAAAAAAAACGTTTAAAAAAAACAAAAAAAATAAAAAAAAATGTTTAAAAAAAAAATTTCTTTGTTTCAAAATTTTTATTTTAAACAATATTCAATTTTTCTCTTAAAAAAAGGGTTACAATTTTTTTTTAAATTGAATTCAGTTTTTCTTTATTTCTTTAAATTAAAAAAACAAGTAATAACTCCTCATCTCTACAATTATCAATCTACCTTCAATTCAATGTTCATAGAAATCTCAAATTATTTTGAGTCACCCAAAGTGATCCCCAATTTGACCATAAGAAAAAATTGTATGCCTATCTCAATGTTTGATCAATGATTGATATTATTTTCATGATATTCTAATTGATTGATCATCATTGCTTTTTGTTTCATTTCTCAAATTGATTGCTATTAGATATGTCATAATCCTGATTGTTATAAACTTTGATTAGCATGTCTTGATGTGGATGCTATGGATTTTATGTGATGTCCATATTTTGATTGGTTTGATCTGGCCCATGGGCCCATTTGTTTGAAAAAGGCCCCGGACACACCCCACTATGTCTTGTATATACCACAAGCACGTTTACTGTTTTGCACGCTTACATGTCCCAATATAGCCAACGTGGCACTAGTGCGTGGTCCGGTCTCTTCGGAGATGCGACGTCATTCATGAAAATCACAACACCAGTCACGTACCTTAGGGTATATCAAACTGGGACATCAGTACCGTCTGATCAGGTGACTTTAAAAGGTATATCGATGCACCCAGGTTGGAGCGACCTGAGCCTTTGACCTATTGTGAGTCACACGGTAACATTTCCCATTTGCCAACATAGCATTAGTACGTGGTAGGTCCCCTTGTGAGATGTTAAACCATTTATGAAAGTTACAACTCTTGACTCGTACCCATAGGTATATCAAAGATGATCCAAGTACATCAGTTGCACTTCTTGGTCAAAATCAGTGTTTAACCGAGATCATGCTCTGATGTACTACAGTACTAAGAGGATAGAATACGTCTATTCTAGAAAAGAGATGATCTAAGAATGTCTCTACTCAAGCATCGCGTGCTACCTCTGACCTAAGGATTAAACTGGCTGCTTTTGACTTCAGAAAAGTGAATTGAAGTTTTAGATTATCACCTATATGGTATATCAAACCAAGTCACCACGTACGTTTGATTGAGTATGCTCGAGAGGTATATATGTGTACTTGGGTAAGGGTGGCCAGATAAGATTGCATTGCACGTAGTAAGTTTAGAGTCTAGAAATCGCCCCTGTAGGTCACGACTCGAATTTATCGTGGGTGTTCTCGAGTTGTTTATTGAATAGGACCTTGTGAATGATGAATGTATGTGAATGATGAGATCATAATGTATGGTTGTCCTCAAGAATTAAAAATTTTATTTAACCTGACTTGAAATTAAAATGGGTGCACCGACCCAATAAAGAATCCATTTTTAGCAATGACCCAATCTATCTCGATCCAACAATCACGATGGGCCGAACCATTGAAATCAAAATGGTATTTAAACTTTTTTCTAATTCGGGTCCCAACCCATTTAAAAGAAGAAAAATATTTTCCAAAAGAAAATATTTTCCAAAGGAAAGTGAGGAAAAATGATTTATTCTTTCATGAAAAATGATTTACAAAAAATCTATTTTTTGCATAGACTTTGGAGAATCACTGAAGTACGTTTTTCCTAAAGAAAAAAGGAATTTTATAAAAAAAATTATTTTTGCACAGAAATATATTGTAAAAAAAAAAAAAAACAAAGGTTTAAACAAGATTTGTTAAAAGTTGTTATTCAATGAACATATTATTTGTCAATGATTTTCAATAATTCAATAAAATTATTTTTCCTTACATGAATAAATTGTTTAATGGATTGGTACACAAAATTCAATAAAAATATCAGGATTCATTAAAATGTTATCAAAGGGGTAACATTGAAATTGACTTTCGATTAGACTTCAAGGTTATTATTGTACCTAAGCTCAATCGTCCATCGTCTAGTTAGGGTTGTAAATCCGATCAGTTAGAACAAACATCAATATCAAGTCAACAATTAGAAATGGCCTCAAAATTTCTCAACATCACCCAGTTGTTCCCTAAAGATCATAGTGCCTCAGTCCTACTGGTTATAAATAATATCTCGAGTCTGTAGTCAGTAATCAAGACAATTGTGGGTACTTGTCTTGAATTTTCATGAGTCATTTGGATTAGTCTGAATCTAATTTTTTTATCAATCCATCAATATCATGTTTTCTTTAGATCGAGTCTACTTTTTTCCTGTTGAGTCGAGTTAGTTTATCGAGTTATAGAAATGTCTGTCACCTCATCTGAAATTGATCTGATAAAGGAAATTCTTGAAGATCTTGAGCGCATTAACGAATTAACTAATAATCTAGCTCCAATGATAGGAAGATAAAAGTCGGGCTCAACTTTTAATCGAAAAAGCAAAGGTCATTGACCTTAGAACAAAAAATAATTCCCAAGAAATTCAAATAGAAATCATCCTATCCCTAGAAGAACACGAGGGGATAATGAATTTACTTAGAAATTTTAAAAGACTTATTCGTGTGGTCTGATGAGGATATGTTTGGTGCAAGCTTGGGTGTTGTTCAACATGGAATAGATACTCGTCCGATGAGATGAAAATATCGATAGAGATGTTATAAAATGTATCAATGTTATTCTTACTACATCTTGAGTTGCAAATCACATATTATCAGTCAATATGGGGGTACCTTTTGAACTGATCTTTGATAATGGGTTGTACTTCAAAGCTTAAGTCATTACTCTGTATTCAAAGTTGAAGATCCAGCATCACAAATCATCCCCCTACCGTCCTCAGATTAATGGAACGGTTGAAGCAATTAGTAAGAGTCTCAAAATAATCATCAAGAAAATGTGTCAATCACACTGGGATTAGTAAGAAAAGTTACCATTCACACTAGGGGTACATCACACTTCAATGCAATCCTCTATTGGAACTATTCCCTACTCTTTAGTATATGATATAGAAGCAGTCTTGCCAGTTAAAATGGAAATCCTATCTCTCAGGGTCTTGTTGGAAAGTCAGATGCTAGAAGTAGATTGGGTCCGTCATAGATACAAAGAACTAAATTTGATTGAAGAAAAATAATGTAGAGTTCTGTATCACATGCAAACTCATCAAAAAAGAGTCACTCACACGTTTGACGAGCAAATCAAAATTCATCACTTACAAGTCAAGGATTTAACCATCAGACTTCAAAGAAAATTGAGCACTCGTCCTCGACCATAAGAGAAAGTCTGAATTCAATTGAAGAAATTCATTCATTAAGAAAATACTGTTTGAAAAAATCGTCAGATTTCAAGATCATGATAGAATTGAACTACCAGAGTCAACCAACCTTGACTAGATCAAGCGGTACTACATTTAATGAGGCCATCTTTGGTCGAATCAATTTTCCTGCTACCCAGTTCAATATCTCCTTTCTCAGCCCTTTGCAGCCTTTTCAAAAAAAAATAATGCATTTTTCTTTCTCAGCCCGATCACCTAACCTAGGGGAAGGAATAATACGAACTACGTTTTGGTCTGATCCCAAAATTCTGGGGTACGTAGACAACCTGAGAAGTTACTTCAGGCCTGACCACATCAAAATAAAAAAATAGATTCCCCAACAAAAAAAAATCTAAAAAGAAAAAAATTCAAAAGAAAAAGAAATATCATCCAAAATGAGAAAGAAAATTCAAAGAAAAAAAATAATAATTTAAAAGGAAATGCCACACAAGGGGTATTTGAGTTTTTGAGCCTCAAAATTCCTTTATTTTTATGCCCAGTCCTTAGTTTACCCATAAAAGTCCACCTAAGTATTGTGCGAAAAAGTCAAGGAAGTTAACAAAGCATGATCAAACAGTAACTTTAGAAGTTCAAAATGGAAGAAAAAGAAAAATGAAGCCTGCTAGGTTGAAAATCTAAAAGGGCAACTTAGGCAAAACTTAGGGTAATCTCGCAAGGTTGAAAATCTGAAAGGACGACCGTAACAACAATCAGAGAAAAGAAAAGAGAAAAAATTGTAATCTCATTAGATCGAAAACCTAAAAAGGTGATCTAGACAAAAGCTAGAGCATGCTCGCTAGATCGAAAACCTGAAAAGGCAATCTAGGCAAAACTTAGAGCAACTAAAAAATAAAAGAAAATATCTGTTGAGTTGAGAAACTGAAAAGACGGCCCGAGCTGAAACATCAGAAGTCCGAATGATCAAGTTTCAATACCCAGTTTGAACCAAATATAGACTCAGTGGATACAAGTATCTCGTCTATAATTGATCTGAAGAGTTTCACGTCCCTAAGCGAATCGACGGGGAGAAAGAACAAATTCTACGATGAATTTCAAAAAGAAATATTTTGTTCTAATTTCATTGAGCCTGACTCAAAATCTTCAATATAAAAAGTCAAAATTAAAAGTTAAACCTTTATTGCCCTTGCGGTAATCAAAGATTTCAAACTTTCATAACAATGGCACTTTCTTTTTCTAAAGAGTACAGTTTTCCCCCTTACACTAGAGGCATTCGTTTTCAAATTATGTTCAATTATCCCAAGTGCAATATTCCCTGTCAAACTAGGGCATTTTGATTCTAAAGCCTGGTCAATTTCAACCCCAAAGGATAAGGTTAACTTTGAATTAAAGCTAACCCTCTTAATAACAATTTTGAAAACTCCTAAGATTCAAAGAGAGTTAAAATGTTTACCGGACCTTCATAAAATCTAATTTTTTATTCAAAAAAATAATAATCAAATGCGGTGCAAATCTCCCATTTATTCCTATTACAAAATTAGTTCATTACTCTTTTCACCCCGAGCAGGTAGAGTAGAACTTTCCAAAAAAAATTAGTTCATTACTCTTTCACCCTGGGCAGGTAAAGTAGGATTCCCAAAAAAATTAGTTCATTACTCTTTCACCCCGAGCAAGTAAAGTAGAACTTCCCAAAAAAAATTAGTTCATTACTCTTTCACCCTGGGTAGGTAGAGTAGGACTCCCAAAAAAATTAGTTCATTACTCTTTCACTCCGAGTAGGTAGAGTAGAACTTCCCAAAAAAATTAGTTCATTACTCTTTCACCCTGGCCAGGTAGAATAGGATTCCCAAAAAAATTAGTTAATTACTCTTTCACCCCGAGCAGGTAGAATAGAACTTCCCAGAAAAAAGATTAGCTCATTACTCTTTCACCCTAGGTAGGTAGAGTAGGACTCCCTAAAAAATTAGTTCATTACTCTTTCACTCCGAGTAGGTAGAGTAGAACTTCCCAAAAAAATTAGTTCATTACTCTTTCATCCTAGGCAGGTAAAGTAGAACTCCCAAAAAATATTAGTTCATTACACTTTCACTCCGAGTAAGTACAGTAGAACTTCTCAAAAAAATTAGTTCATTACTCTTTTACTCCGAGTAGGTAGAGTAGAACTTCTCAAAAAAATTAGTTTATTACTCTTTCACCCTGGGTAGATAGAGTAGGACTCCTAAAAAAATTAGTTCATTACTCTTTCACTCCGAGTAGGTAGAGTAGAACTTCCCAAAAAAATTAGTTCATTACTCTTTCACTCTGAGTAAGTAGAGTAGAACTTCCAAAAAAAATTAGTTCATTACTCTTTCACCGTGGGCAGGTAGAGTAGGACTCCCAAAAAAATTAGTTCATTACTCTTTCACCCTGAGCAGGTAGGGTAGAACTTCCCAAAAAAAAATTAGTTCATTACTCTTTTACCCTAGGCAGGTAGAGAAGGACTCCCAAAAAAATTAATTCATTACTCTTTCACTCCGAGTAGGTAGAGTAGAACTTCCCAAAAAAATTAGTTCATTACTCTTTCACCCTAGCCAAGTAGAGTAGGACTCCCAAAAAAATTAGTTCATTACTTTTTCACCCCGGGCAGGTAGAGTAAAACTTCTCAAAAAAAAATTAGCTCATTACTCTTTCACCCTGGGCAGGTAGAGTAGGACTCTTTTTCACTCCAAGTAGGTATAGTAGAACTTCCCAAAAAAATTAGTTCATTACTCTTTCATCCTGGGTAGGTGGAATAAGACTCCCAAAAAAATTAGTTCATTACTCTTTCACTCCAAGAAAGTAGAGTAGAATTTCCCAAAAAAATTAGTTCATTACTCTTTCACCCTGGGCAGGTAGAGTAGGACTCCCAAAAAGCTTAGTTCATTACTCTTTCACTCCGAGTAGGTAGAGTAGAACTTCCCAAAAAAATTAGTTCATTACTCTTTCACCCTGTGCATGTAGAGTAGGACTCCCAAAAAAATTAGTTCATTACTCTTTCACTCTGAGTAGGTAGAATAGAACTTCCCAAACAATTAGTTCATTACTTTTTCAACCTGGACAGGTAGAATATAACATTCAACTTTTTCTCAACTTTTTCTCAGATTTTTCTCAAACCTCAAACTTTTTTCAAGTTTTGTTTAAAGTCAAATTTTTCTCAGGCTTTCCTAAATTTTATGTTTTGCTCAGATTTTACTCAGTTTTACTCGAATTTTGCTTAGACCCTTTGAGATTCATCTCAGATTTCAAGTGCACATACTTACACATTTTAATCAAGGAGAATTTTCTAAAATTCAAGGATCTGACACCGTCAGTGAGAGCTTTCGCTCGAGGACCTGACAACCTTTTGTTCGAGGAAAGTTTTACCCTCAAGGATCTGAACGCCTCAACGAATTGCTAAATCAGGCTGCAAAATGAACTGTCACTAGCTTTGGCATTCGAATATCGCACTATTTACCAAAATAGATTTGCTATCTAGTTTGCTTCAACCCTCTGTCAAAGAGAGGCATCTATAGACACCCCATTTTTACACTTACCTAATTAATCAACTCGTCAACCCGATTGCAACAGTTCCCAATGATGGATATTTATTCCAATGCTTTATTTGTTACTAGATATGTTTCAGAAATTCGGATAAAGTATCTCAAATTAACAAAACTATAGAAACCACGCTACGCTAGGAAAATATTATCCCAAAAGCCTAGAAATCATCATTTTTCAGACAAAAAACAGCTTCATGATAAAAATCACTAAAAAATGATCAAATTACCAAAATACCCCTAACATCAAAACATCCCTAGAACCTACATTACGCTTAGGAAAATCCTTTCAAATACATAAAACAACAAATCGAAACTAAATAAATCATTTCGCCAATTTTCACAAAATTCAATAAAATTACTAAAATGCCCCTCATAAAGTTCACGATCATTTCGCACAAAAAATTTTATAAATGACACAAACTAGTATTCCCATTGAATTCCTTACAAAAAATCAATTCTAAAACATCTTGGAACATTAAAAAATGACTTAAAACGCAAAAAATCATCTCCGATGGCAAAACGATAATTTTATAATTTTAATAATTAAAAATTTTGAAATTAATAATTAATACATTAATTAATGTAAAGTGAAATCATAATTAAAATCAAGTCAATCAAGTAAGACTTAAGTCAAAATCCTAAAATCAAGTCAATCAAGTAAGACCAAAGTCAAACCCTAATCCTAAAAGAATTTTAATTAAACTCTAAAACTATCTAAAAGAATTCTAATTAAACTATAATGTTATCTAATGTAATTCTAATTAAACACAAACTCTATTTTAAATGTAATTCTAATTAAACACTAACTCTATCTAATGTAATTCTAATTAAACACTAACTCTTTCTAAAAAGTACTTTAAAAATCTATAAATAAGGGTCTCTACAACCTATTTTCGTATCAAAAAATAAATCTTAAAAAAAGTAAGTCAAAAAGCTTCACTAGCCTCCCTTAAACCCTAATTTTGAAGTCCTAACTCCTTACCTAACATCTATACCCCAACTTTAACTCAAAAAACACCTAGAAATTTATAAACAAATAAAAAAAATTCAGATCTAAGAAGAAGGTACTTCGTCTTGGAGATCTGAAGCGAATCCGGTGACAAAACAAAGTAAGGAATATTAATCATGAGATCTCTCCGCCAGATCTGAGGGAACCAAAACCGTTGCGTTCGTAAAAGTAAATATTTTTATTTTTTTTATTATTTAGGTCTTTTTAGCAATGTAGTTTTATTTGAAAAAAGTAGAGACCGACATTTGCCGGGCGGGGTTGGTACCTAATACCTTCCAACCCCGTAACGTGATCCTCGGACTTAGTTTCTTATTTTTCGTAGATTAGTGTTATTTGCATTTTAGAGTCAATACTCGATTCCTAGACCGTAATAATTAGGTGACTACTCCTAAATCTCAAAAATCAAAAGTGGATCCGCGTACCTCACTGATCAAGGGCGCTTTCAGTATCTCAAATATTTATCAAAATATAAAAGGATACGTCAAACCTACCCTTGGAAGAAAGACAGAAGAAGAAAGTGATAGCATAAAAAAAATGCTTAAATTAATTTTTTTAAAATGACTTTAGATAAATTGGACGAATATAATTCATCGGCTGACTTGAAATCTCATCAAAAGAGAGCCTAGATGAATAAAGATGAGATATGTGACTGGTACCATTGCCAATCCGATAGAGTCGTGTTGGGGTGACACGAAGAGAGACATAGTGATAACATAATGACGTGGTGTAGTGCACATTACCGTAGATGCTTTTCTGTGAGATACAAGTAAAAAGCATCTACGGTTATGTGCACACCACCACATCATTTGTGTCTCCGTTGGTGTCATTGCAGCATTTTCTAATTCAATATTGTTGGGAAACACAACAACTCTCATTACATTACCCACTTTTACACACACTATCTAAAAAGTTGGCATTGAATTTACCCCTTTTTACACGTAGTGTCTACTATATAGGCTCTTCGAGTAAATAGCATATAAAATAAATGTATTTTTATGCCCTTACAAATACACTGACCAAAAAAATAAAACAATTACCCTCACGCACATATATTAAGAATAATACAAATAAGAAACCATGATTTTAAAAGTAAATCAGTCACCTTGAAATTCAAGCAAATCAATTCACCCCAATAGAATTTCAAGGGGAGTAGTTCTGGAGTGACCTCATGTTGCACTTTGCAAACATGATGGTGTGCACAAAATTATAGATGTTTTTCACTCGTATCTCAATGAAAAGTATCTATGGTTCTTACAACCTCCAAGTCAACAAAGTGGGAAATGAGGTCACTCCATCATTATTCTTTCAAGGTGACACACTATACAAATACGAAAGGATCGATTTACCAAGTTTACTAGAAGCTCGACCAAGTTATATTTGTTGCATTCTTTGCTTTCTATTTCAAAAAGGGGTTTCTTTAACGAGAGCGGATCCTCTACAATACAATTTCCGTGCAATTCCCTATAGTGAATTTAAAATTGATTTAATACTTAAATCATGTAAGGATCATAGTGTAAATCACATCTAAATATAATAATTTTAAGCATTATCAGAGGCTTTGAAAATGGATGGTCCCTAAATTATGATATTTTAATGGATGGATTTTCGTAACTCTATGACATGGGAATCCCTCAATCATCAAAACCAATTACTGAGAAAAACTACAACAGACGATCCACTCCCTTTGTTAAGATGGGTCCTAGGGGCATAGGTTAAGATGCATGAAATACATCTTGGAAATATGCATTTGAGGGTATTTTTTAGTAGAACTTGTTTAGTACAGTTTAGGTAAGAATTTTTTTTTTTTTTTTTTTTTTTAAGTGTATTTAATGCACCTTAACGCATGCCCTTAGGCAGATGTTAACAAGAACCAAAAGAAAGATGAAAATATATCTGATTTTAAATTTTAAAATGTTAAACCTAACTTTAAATATTGTTATTTTAAAATATATTTTATAGATGTAGATAGAATGACTCATGGAACATAGAATGACTCATGGAACGTGAGGAGTCACCAGTCATTCAATTATGACCCATATTTTATTGAGGGGCCGACTATTTGCACCCACTTTTTTGCTTTTCTCGCATATTTAAATGTTATTTTCTAATAAATAACGAGTAAGAAGATATCAAAAAAATTTATTAAGAGTTGGTAAGATCCCATTGAATCTATTTCTGAAAAAACTCAAAAGGAACCTAGAAATTAGGATATTATAGGAATCTATTGAATCTTTTTAGATAGATTTGATAGAATCCTACCGATTCAATGTTTGGAGAATTAGATACCAACTCACCAAATCAAGTTTCATTTGAAGTTTTTTTTTCACCACGAGATTTTCTAACAATTCCTAGACTAGGAGTTGGGATTACCATGATCATGGGTAACTTATTTTACAAGCTCTAAGGGTATTGCTTTTGGTATCATAAAATCCTTATTCAAACTTACGTAGATGAATAATGGAAAGAGAGAGAGAGAGAGGTAGAAGACAAAGGAGGGAGGAGACTGAATGTTACTCGTTACACCCACTTAAAAATAAAATTACTCTTTTCACCCACTTTTTAAGTGGATGCAAATAGTGCGCCCTTCATTGAATCAAAAGGTAGGTTATTTTTGTATGATTCCAGTCCTAAAAATTGTAAGAAACTAGTTTCACTCCTCTCTATAGGTTCAGTTTTTAAATTTTTTATCCCCTCTTAAGTATAGAGCCGCTTACACACACACACTCTCTCTCTCTCTCTCTCTCTCTCTCTCTCTCTGAGACACGCCATTTAGCAGCTCCACACCACTAGCACAAGCATCAATCCTCTTTACAACTCTTTTCATGGAAAAAACATGATGAACTACCGTTACTGCCACACAAAAAAAACTACAACAAGAAACGCATGAACCTCATCTCACTATCCAAATGACCATATTTTATCAATTATCTTCTTCTCTTAATCCAACCAAATTTAGACTATGATGCAAAGAAAGAGAACAATTTTTGCTCTCTTATCCTCACTTGCACTCTTCTTCTTCCTCTTCTTCTTCACCCTCCATATGAAGTCCCCCCTCCTACTATTTACCAACAATGCCATCCTTGAAACAAACCCACCTCGCCAATTCAGCCTTCTGATCGGAATCCTCACTCGTCCCGACAACTATGATCGCCGCCACTTCCTCCGTCTCATCTATGGCATTCAATCTTCTCCCATTGCTATAATCGATGTAAAGTTCGTCTTCTGCAACCTCACCAAAACCGAGCAACGGGTATTAATAGCTCTAGAAATCCTTCGTTTCAATGACATTATCATACTAAATTGCACCGAGAACATGAACTCAGGAAAGACCTACACGTACTTCTCATCACTCCCACGAATTCTTCCTCGTCCTTACGACTATGTCATGAAGGCAGACGATGATGTGTTCCTAAGGCTAGCTCCATTAGCATCATCACTAGAGCCTTTACCAAGAACTGATTTGTATTATGGGTTTGTCATCCCTTGCACTAGTCAGAACCCATTCAAGGATTACATGTCAGGAATGGGGTTCGCATTGTCTTGGGACCTTGTTGAATGGATAGGGGACTCATGCATAACAGCTAACGACACGTATGGGCCGGAGGATAAATTGGTTGGGAAATGGTTGAGGATGGGAAACAAGGCAAAGAATCGATATTCGAATAAACCAGCAATGTACGACTATCCTGGAACAAATGGCAGATGTTCTCATGAGCTTATAGAGGAAACTGTGGCGGTTCACCGTCTCAAAAAGTGGGATCAGTGGTTGAATGTGCTAACCTTCTTCAATATGACCAAGAAGCTTAAGCCTTCATACCTCTACCACATTTGATTTGAATTTGTGAATTAAAACAAATTTTTTACACTTTTCATTGTCACAACACATACAAAAGGCTGCTAATAGAATCGACAATGATGAGCTCACCAACAAAGTGTATCAACTGCTGCTGATTCTAAATATGAGATAAAAAAGAAGAATATGAAAATGGCGAAAGAGATGAAGAGGAGAAGCTACTATATTTGTTTCCGAGATTTGAACTAAAGGCACTGTGCTGACTCTGATACCGTTTGATACGAACCTCACCAATAAACCAAAAGCACCAATAAGTAAATGGTGCGGAATGTTTCACCCTTATCTTTTGGGGCCATAACAATAAATTAGCCATATGATTAATGAGTATCATGTACTTTACGATTGATCGGTCAAAAATTGGATATTAGGAAAACCGAATTTCAGCCTTTTTAACATTCTTACCCGGCTAATTTGTAAATATTAAGGAAGCGCCTGAGAAAGCATTTCGTAAAGTCTAAGGAAGTTATACAGAATGAATAAATTGGTCACCATCGTCACCAAAGATTTATCCCAAAAATCTAAGGTTGGCTAAATGAACCATGTTCTTCCATTCAATTAAATGTAAAGCTATCCTTCACAACCGTGAAAGGAGGGAAAAAACTAAAAATCTCCACTCAAAGCATGTAAGAGAAACCTCAAGTTTAGAACCATCCATCCCCACAACGAACAGTTGATAGAGAAAGTAAAATATATATTAATGGTTTGAAAGGCTCGTATATTTTCAATCACATGAACTGTAAAAACTACCATAATTTTAGGTCTTTCACAAGAAAACAGAAATAACCAAATAGGATCACAAGCATATTAGACTAATCAAGCCAATAAAGGCAAATGTCGTTGAACAACTTAGCAATCTCTAAATTTCTTAGCTCATGAAGTAGAATCAAGTATGACAGAACTCAAGTATTGAAAAATATTCCCTCCCTATACAGAAAAGCAATACATACACTCAGATTGGAGTATTTAAGCAAAAGATGATTACAGACCTCAACCAGTTGGTGGAATTGCGAAGTCCCTAGTTTAAATGTCCTGCGGGATTTCTGTTCCATGACAAACAAGATGGATCCCCTAAAGGCCTACAGAAAGCCACATCAAGCTCAGTTAGCTTCGAAGCAATACTAGAGAACAATCAACAATGTATATTTTTCTCATCTGAACATTTCCATGAGTGAAATTATAATTCAAAATACAGTCTATGATGCCTATTCTATTTACTTCAGATAACTAGAAAAAAAAATTACAATTTGTCTTTCCCTTTCTATTTTTCTTTTCTTCATGTTTTTTTTTCCAAGGCAAGTGGGTCTGTGGTTATTGGGGTGAGGATTGATTTTGAACCCCCAACGTAGTATGAACAATCACAGACTCAACCAACATAGTAAGTTGCACCCTGTAAATAGTAAGATTAATAACAACACTAATAAAGGTTCACCCATAAATAATAATTAATAACAAGTGAAAGAAATACTGGACAATATTTTAAAATAGAGAGGTTTTATTGCCATACCAACGTTTGCTAACACCACTCCAATTCATATGTATGTCACCAAATAATTAGCAAAAATCATGGGGTGCCATTAGTAAAAGCTGTGGTAATAGAAGCCCTCCTAAAATATTAGGCTTCCCATAAGAGACTCTTCACAGATTAACGGTATGTGAAACAACCTCTCATTCTTCGACAAGGCTACTAACAGGGCTAGTCAAAAATTCCTTCCACACAAAAATCAAGAAAAATGGGGGAAGAATGACGGAAAATGGAAGAATCATAAAGAAAAAAGGACAGAGGAATGGCTAATATATTTCTATACAATAAGAAGCATACTTGCGTCAAAGATGAGAAGAAGCATTCTTTCTTTGCCAAACATATGTCACATTACAGAAGGGATGATTTATAGACCAAGTGACCAAACATCTGGTGAGTTGCACCTATGTTTTATTAGTCAAATACCAGTCCAATATGGTGATCTTATCCAATGTTTTCAAAGGCATTGAAGACTTACGTCTTGAGGCTTGCCTTGGGCAAGGCTCTCATGAAACACTTAAGTCAGCTTTTTTCCCCAAAAGCTTATGCTTTATTCTAGAGGCACTCAAAAGGCTAAGCTTAAGGGGAGCATTCACACCTTTTTGGCGCCTTTTGTCTCAGACGTGTGCCTTATGGGACATGTATTTCTTTTAGATTTGTTTTTGTAGCATCAATGCATAAAATTCTTCATAATTATAAAGTTGTTCCTGCTATAAAATTCAATCAACACATAATCTCTAAAACTTCTTCTTCCACTAGTTTTTGTTTCTTCCTATGTTTATTTTTCTCTCTATGACCAAACCGACACCTCTGCTGCCCTTCCAGTATTAGGTGCTGTTATGCTTTTTTGGTTAGAGCAGTTATTACACTCTAAGTATTGCATTTTTTTTCAGGGATTAAAAGTTAGAAAGTATGAAACTAAGGATGTGGTACAAATTAATTTGAAATTGATGAGTTCGGAATTTGGATAGTAAACTTATGTATTTGTTAAGTGTCATTTTTCTTAGATTCCTAAAAGTGATACTAGAAACACTGGTGCTTCACGAAATGCTTAACTTAGGTGATCTATAATTCTCTGAATTTTATGACAATGGGCACTTTAAGTTTAGAGGCAAGTCACTCACCTTGGCTTTACCATGTACACAACTATGAAGCTTACTGCCAAGAAGAGACAAAGTCCACCAACCGTAAGATACGCTATGCCCAAGAAATCATTTTTCCCACCAATCCAACTTGTAGTTGAAAGAACCAATTTCTTTTTGCCCCCGAAACTATAGGTGTTATAATTGTTCTGTATAACCACTGTTATCTTCTCACCAACTTTAAGGTCCACTTCTATCCTTCCATAGAGCTTTCTGAACGTCGACAATGCTGCCGTTCTCATCCAAACAATAAGGTCCTCTTGTTCACTCAACTGTCACATATAGCACGAAGAACAAATCAAAACCGGATGACCGATAGAAACAAAGTATAATGATGGGAGAGTGATGGAATTTACGGGCTTGGTAGCATTAAGTTTGGCGCCCCCAATTAAGCCCCCACTTTGGAAATTTTTAGGATACACGTCGGACCCAAACTTACTGTCTCGGTCACTTTTCCAGGCTATGTTCTTCTTGTTGACTTCCAACACCGTCTTATTTACTGAAAACCCATATGTATCGTTGAACAAACTCCAAGCAATGAGACCGCAGGGAACAATCATTGCAGACCGATTCACCATCTCTTCAGGACTACATGAACCGGTTTCATGCTCATAGGCTTTGCTACGTAACTGTTTGTCACTTCTGCTTTTGACATATCTGCAAACAAGTATTGACACGGTACAATATCATAGCCGAGGATTTTTTCAAGAAGAATAAGTAGAATATAAAGATATTAACGTCTTAACTAAGTTGGGAAGAAGCGTTTTTGTTATATCTTGCACTGATAATAATATTAATAATAGTTTTTTCACTTATAGAACTCAAGTGTTTAGCTTTAGAAGTTTCCATACTAACAATCTACACATGAAAATTTGAGGTTCCTTGCATTTCCTTTAGTTTATTTTTAATGTATATAAGATTATCTAAATAAATTATTTTAGCATACTATTTACATTCTTCACTTAATGTGAACTAAATTATCTTAAAAAAAGATGACCATTGTGCTATTGAAAAAAGAAGAAAAATACAATCTCAACTCTTCTAGACTTTATTCCCCCCTTTTCTCTCCTCTCTCCCTTAGTTCCCCTTAACAACTAAATCTCTATTATTACTTACATTTCTTAGAATTAATTTATCACCTTAATTTCTAACATCCAGCTATAAAACCCCCAACCCAAACCCTTTAATAAGGACCATATGAGATATCTTCAGCCCTAAATATCTTCCCTAATCAATACCTGCAATCAATTTTGACTCTTCTAGACTCTATTTCCCCACTCTCTCTCCACACTCTCCATTAGTTCCCCTTACCAACTAATCTCTATTATTACATACATTTATTAGAATTAAGTTCTTGCCATACATATCCAGCTATAAAATCCCCAACCCAAACCCTTTAAAAAGGACCGTATGACATATCTCCAGCCCAACATATCTTGCCTAATCAAAACCTGCAATATCCTTCTTTTCAGCCCTTTCACCTGCTTTGCATCCTTAGCCGATCCCATCAGTGAAAACCAATTAGACAGCTTTGAACCCAGTTCTATGGGTATCACATGTCGTTCCCCCACGAAGCTTATTTCAATTCTGTACTAAAAATCAGGCCAAAATTTCCCTTTGGCCAACCAAAATACCCAAGTCCAAAGGCTGTACATGCTTAAACCATTAATCCTACTCTCTAACCAATACAGACTAGAGTAAAAACTTTGGCTGTCTGGCATCAATTTTTGGCATTTATCACAAAAACACAGGCAAACCATTTAGAAGGAAGTGCAGGTCGAAGGTTCCAAAAAGCTGAGAGGAAGATAAAAAAAGTCTGAGTGGATATGAGCAACATGGCTGAAGACGAAATTGAATTGAGGAACATGTTTATTTATCTAAACAAAACGTTTGGAATAAGGCCCTGATGATGCTCTACAACCTTTTTGGTTTTCCACTCCTTTTAACCTAAGACTTGCACTTCCTTCTAATTGGACCATAAACAGCCTTTGTTACACATGAAGAAACCATCTCAATAGACTTTACCTTATGAACAAAAACAAACTGAACTCATTTAAGATTACAAGGAATTTACAAAACAACTACTGATTTGAAATAAATAATCCTACATACCGACGATGATTCTGGTAGAACTTATCAAGCTCATAATAAATGTATACAGGACTTTTCATGTGCTTTGGAACCTGAAAGTATGCATTCAACACATTGTTATGATAAAAATGTGTTATCAGTGCAGCAAAAGACTGAGAGGAATCAGACTCACAGTTAGAATCCTGGTACAGGTCTTGTTAGTCTCATTGCTTTGTATGAACAAAAGCATATTCTTGCTATAATTTTGAGGAACACAGTCTGTATCATAACGGTCGACAATTTCCACCACCTATATGAAGCACCAAATTATCAAAGATGTTAATGAGAGCAAGATGTGAATCCACGAGAAGGATAGAGAAAGATTAGAATATATTACACGTTTTGATGCAAACAAGGAAGCAAGACCAATTGGGATTAATAAAATGCCAACGAATATGAATGTAGTAATGACCTGAAAGATTTAAAGTGGATTTTATGAGATCAAGCTTAAGAGTAAATTAAAAACAAGATACAAAAGTGACTTGTAAAAGCAATACTAAACTAGAGATAGTCCAAACTTACCCATCCTGGTGTTAGAATTGGTTTGCAAGCAGGAAGCTCTTGTTGTGTAAATCTAGAGTCTGCAACAAAGAGTTATCGAACGTTAGTTAAATTGGAGTATTCTAAGGAAAATAGATGATAGAAAATAATGCGAGTTTCATCTCACAAGCCAATAGTGAAGCATGCATATACTTTGCCAAAAAAATTGATGAATTTTTCAATTTAGTAAAGGGATATTTACCTTCTTTTTCTTTGGCATAAAATGGCATTTTTTTTTTTTTTTTTGTTATAAAAAAAATTTATTGAAGACGGGGACAAGTAGTCCACGGAAAAGGTACAAAAACAAAGAAGCCAAAAAGTAACAAAAAGCAACTACTCCCTAATTACATTCTCCCAATTAAATAAAAACCCTCAAAAAAGAACCCCCTAAAAGCCTTAAATTGCTTGTACCAAAAAAATAGCAAACCAAGAATATCGAAGATAAGCCTTAAAATGGCATCATCGTCATTATTGCCTATATGGATGACATTGTGATCATTAGTAACAATGGAAAAGGTATTGAGAAGTTGAAAAAACATCTCAAGAAGCACTTTTACACATGCAACAATGGTTGCATCATGAATATTGATTGTTCCAACTATATGTTTGTTCTCTTTCTTTCATCGAATACTATCTACTACTGTACGACCAACCAATTACTTGAGTTGATGAATCCTTGGATCTAAAAATGCATTTCGGACAATTGAACCTTCTCAAACTCTTTTCTTTATTTTTAAGAACAAAAAATCTTTGTGCCAGAATAATATCTGCCAAGAAGAACAAAAGACCATAGACACATTTCTTAGGGACCTCTTAAATATTTTCTAGGGATAGAGCTAGATCAAAATTGGGATCAACTTATCTCAAAGGAAGTATGTTACCGATCTTCTTACAGAGGCTAGCCTTTTGGGTACAAAGCCTATTGATAGCCCTATGGATCCAAATCATAAATTAATCGTTAATTAGGGTGAACTCCGAAGTGATCCTTGAATGTACAAAAGGTTCGTTGGTAAAGTTATTCATCTAACCATCACACTCTCTGATATACATAGGTCATGCATTATCCAAGGACACCTCTTACAGAAGTTGTCTCTAGAGTTTTTAGATATTTAAGAACATGAAGATATGGCACTTTTTTAAGGGAAAACGACTGTATCAAAGTCGAAGGTTACTCAAACAGTGATTGAGCAAGATCTCCATCTAATAAGAGGTCAAGCATTTGATATTGCACATGTGTTGGAAGAAACCTTTTTTTATAGGTATAGGGTTAGTAGTTAGCAAATGAAGTTAAGTTCAAGGAGGTTTGAACGTAGGATGTGAGAACAACACTCCACGCGTCTTACCACTTAGCTAAGTCGGCACTGCAATGTTGGAAAAAACCTTATCACATGGCAGAGTAAGAAACAGAATGTTGTACATTAATCTAGTGCAGAAGCCAAATATAGTGCAATGTCCCAAATTGCGAGAGAGCTCATATAGCTATGTACACTCTTACAAGAGTAAGTAATTCAAGTAGACGACCAATTAAGCTCTACTATGACAACCAAGCAATCCACGTGGTTAGTAACCTAGAATATCATGGGATAACAAGACATATTGAAGTGGACTATCATTTAATTAGAGAAATGGTCTCCAACAATTAGATTTCTACTCCATATGTAGAATTACAAAACCTGCTTGTTGAGATCTTCAGCAAGGCGCCAAATAAGAATGCCACAGACAGAATTTGTTTCAAGTTGGGAATAGATGATAAATATACTTCAGCTTGTGGAGGAGTGTAAAATGTGTATGTTTGCTTTAGTTGGACTCTTTAGTTATCATGTTTGTTAAATAAGGATAGTATAGGAATTTATATTTTTTTATGTAAGTGAATCACATACTAATGTGCAAGAAAAAGGCAGCCATCTTACAAAAAAAAAAAAAAAAAAAAACAGAAAATAATTGCATATGTAATTAAGTGGGACCACATGTTGAAATGCCAACTTAGCTAAGTGGTAAGACACGTGAAGTGTTGTTTCCACGTCCTAGGTTCAAATCCCCTTGAACCCAACTTCATTTGCTAACCACTAACCCTATACCAACCAAAAAAAAAAAAATGTGGTACCACATGTCCATTTTCAATACAATGAGATTTTTGATGAAAAGGGCAAGGCGCAACCAGCCGTAAACTACAATTCTCTCTCAAGCTCTCGTGTCTTTTTCTTTTTTCCCTTCTTCTTCTCTACTACCTTAAACTAGTTTCTAACTCAACAATTATAAATTCTTTTATTTGATTAAAAGAATATTAGAAGTTACAACATTTTTTAATGGATAATTTAGTAATGAAAAATTGAATTTGATATGCTTTGAAAAAAATTCTAAAACATTATGAAATATTCCGAAGCATTCGAAAGCATTATGAAACATTCTAATTTCAGTAAAAGATATATTGTTTTGTACATTCTAATATGTTTTCGGGAAACAGTTACAAACATTTGAAATTACGCAACTTCATTATCATCATCATCATCATACAATGCAACATATATGACCTAATCTTTGTGCATTTGAGCATGGACCAGTACAGTTGATAATGAAATTGGATTTTATTTTCAACTGCATTCTAAAGATTTAACATAAAATAATTGCTTAAATTAAGCCACAAATGCCCCAAATTCGCACATTATATTAAAAATTCAGTATTTCATCATTAAGATTGTGTAAAAATAAATCTAGCAAGAATTTCAAAACTTCTCAAAAGAGAGATTGAGATTAGTTGAAGAGAACGCACATTTGGGTTTCTTGGAGTTCCGCCTCGCAGCAGAAGGCTCCTTGGTTCCATCGCTTGTATATGGTTTTGGATTCATTTCAGAATCGGATTTTCTACAATAACAATACGAGAAATTCGATCTCTAAACAATTTTTTGAGGTTCTTTCTTTTCTTTTTTGTTTTTCTTATTTTTCCTTAACTATCGTTTTCTACTTTCTATTTTAAGCTTTTGGTTTGGCAGCGTTTTTGTTTAAAGTGTAGAGATGGTTTTAAAAAGAAAGCTGCTATTGACACCCCAACTTTTACTTATTACATCAAGATTAAAAATAAAGAAAAGATATTTCCCAAGACGTTCACTACTTATGTCAAAATTTCAGTTCCCGTACACTATTCATTTTAATTCCCAAAAACATGTTTTTGGGGGTTGAATTCATCACTTTTATATTAATGAATTCACTGATAAATTATTATTGAGTTCAGTGATATGGTAAAATCGTTAGTACTTTATCAGTAACTTTGTTGATTTAGAAATAACGAATTCAATGAAAAAAACACGTTTTAAGAGTTCAAATGAACACTGTATAAGACTCGAAATTTTGTCATATTCAATGCACGAATGGAGATTCACCCAATAAAAAAAATAAGATGGCTGAGAATAAGTTAAAGTTGGGGTGCCAATGAATGCTCTCTCTCTCTCTCACTCTCACTCTCTCTTTATATCTCTCTTTTTTGGATTTAAAATTTTCTATGAATCTAATCATATTTGTAAACAAATACAAAAATTGTTTGAAAATGTTTTCTAATGTTGAGATAATAATTTGAACTAAAACTTTCTAATGTTTGAAGGGTATGCTTGAATCTTTAAGAAGTTAGGGTGTGATAAGTAAAAGTTGGTGTCTCAATAGCAATTCTCTTTAAAAACCATGTTTTTGGGATTGGTAACCACCAATTCTTCTTGGAACCCATTAATCAAACCCATATCCGATTTGACCTAGCCGATCTAATTCAAGTTAGATGAGTTTACCTAACAAATGGTTGTAAAAATAGCCTGAGGCCAAGATGAGTCGCACAAAGAACGAGTTACACTTTTTACTTTCTCTTCTTCTTCTTCCTCAATTATTCATCCCTCTTTGGTTTTGATTGTTTAAGTAAGATTAGTGGTTAGTATTTATTAGGTGAATGCAGATTTAAAATCAAGATTATAGTAGTATCAAGACTCACAGACTTTAACCAACTTACCAAACAACCGGCATTGTCTCCTCAATTCTTCTTCTTATACACTTTTTTTTTTTTTTCGTTCGCGGAAATGAAGAAATGACCTCATGTCATATGTGGTAAATCATTCGTGATAGTTTTTCGAAAATCATGATCAAACTTATCTAAATCGATTCCACGATAATTTGTAGGTATAGATTTTAAAAAATCAATTGATTTTTTTTTACATCAATCACAAAAGAGTCTTGTTACAATGAGAAAAAATGATTTACGAGGGATTTAATGTCTAGAAAATAACACATTTTCTCGAAAAAGACATATGTAGATTTAGGTTGTATTTGGATTGAGAGAAATGGAGAGAAAAGAAGAGAAAATAAATGAGTTTCTTTCCATTTCTCCTGTTTGGATTGTTAAGTAGGGAGAGAAGGGAAAAGAATTGGAGAGAAAAAAATGTGAGTTCTCTTTCTTTTCAAAAGTGAAGAGAAACCCTTTTAAAATATTTTAAAGTGTCAACTCTGCCCTTAAATCTCTTTTAAGATATTTTAAAATTTCAAAGTTGTTTAAAGTTCTCTCATATCGATTCAAACATGATGAAGAGAAACTGGATTTCTCTTCTTTTTTCTTAATGAGTTGCTCTTCTCTCCACTTCTCTCGATCCAAGCACTGCCTTGGAGTCAATCTTGAAGATAAATGCATTTAATGTAAGTCATTCTACATTAGTCTCTCAAGACAAACTTTAGGTAAGGGAATCATCAAGTAAGGGGTTATTTCTAATATTGACAAAACGTGAAGAGGCATGTTTAAAATTTAAATCTTATCTTTACTATTACAACAAGAGGAGGTGACACCAAATTTTGGATCTCACAAATTTTGGAGGAGGGATTTCTTTCTATCTAATCCCTAAGTGTTAGGACTTCTCTTGGTAGTCCATTTAGAAAAATTTTCTTTTATAATCAGACCTTGAACCCCATTCACCACATTGTTCATCATTGAATACCCCAACCATTCGGTCTCACTCTTTTTGTTCAAAAAAAAAAAAAAAGATTTTCGGCATCACAATTAGATTTTTGATACTCCATTCCATCGAAAAGAATTTTAGAAAGAATAAGAAATCATTTTCAAGGGTTTTTCCATCCTTTTGAAGATGTATGTAAAAATCTAGGATTTTTTTATCTAATTTTTTTTACTTCATTTTTGGATGAAAATTTATCAATGATGGGTTTTTTTTGTTTGAAACCATATAGACAAGTCGTTATCTCTAATTTTTAGTCTATTTTTTCATGTATTTTTATTCAAAAAACTAGAAAAACGAAAGTGGATGGATTTTACTAATGTCGAGTTCAACAATTTTTATTGTCGAGTTTGACATTTTTAAAAAAGATCAAATTTAACAATAAAAATTGGTGGACTCGACAATAAAAAGATGTGAGCTTAACAATAAATAAAATTAGTGAACTTGACAATAAAAATGTTGACCTCAAAATAAATAAAAATTGATGAGCTCGCCAATAATGAGGGACCATTAAGAAAAAAGTTTTACTAAATGGACAATTCAGAAACCACCAAAAACTTAGGGAGTATTAAAAAAAATATTCCTCTGTCAAGGTCCTTTAAGTAATTTCCTATTAAATTTAATATAATCATGGTCATTTTGGTTAAAAATGAAGAAAATAACGATCCCACCCTTTATAATCACATTGATTTGTTTTTTAAAATTACAAAGAATGTCTATTTTACTATTTGTGATCTTCAAAAGTCTTTTAATTAATATTTTAAATTATAAATGAGCTCTTCAGATAGATGTGGATTTGCACATGTCACCTAGTCATCCACTAATAAATTAGGGAAAAAAATCGAAAAAATTTGAATTCATCACTTTTAGTCGAAAAAATTCAAAAATTTAAAATGGATGAATTTTACAAGTGTTGAGTTCACCGCTTTTTATTGAGTTTGCCAGTTACTTATGTGAGACTATTAAGAAATAAAGTGTTTACGAAATGTCCTATAAAGCTATCGTGCAAAACTTAAGGACTATTTAGAAATAAATCCCTCATCCAGGTTCCTTTAAGTAATTTTCCCAGTAAATTAAGACTACATCTTGCCCACGTGTTAGCACTTGATCTAGACCTTAAAGCAACGGTCGACTTTGGCGCCAAAAAATAAAAGAAAAAGAGCAAATCAAACCGATGAAATTGCCTAAGTGTTTCTTTCACAGCAAACATCAATGTATCTTACATTGTCTACGTTTAATCCATTTTGATGGCCAACGCAGAGCCAAATCAATCGCTCCCTCTCTAAAATCCCACTCAAACGGACCAGTTAGTGTTACAGAATCCATTAAAATGTCTGACCGGTCTTCAGACAATTTGGAGATCAATACTTTCATTCGGAATCTTGAAGCTTGTATTCGATCAAAATCGCTTAGTGAAGGCAAGAAAATCCACCACTATCTCCTTAAGAACACAACCCATATCAATAATTCCCTTATACTCGAAAAACTCACTTGCATGTACATCACATGTGGCGAAGTCGAACTTGCTCGCCTTGTTTTTGAACAAATTCCGATACCCAAAATCATTTTATGGAACTCAATGATCAGAGCTTATGCTTGGAATGGACCCTTTGATCGAGCCATCGATTTGTACTACAAAATGCTCGATTTGGGCATTAAACCAAACAAATTCACGTACCCGTTTGTTCTCAAAGCTTGTTCTGGTTTAAAAGCGTTAGAAGATGGTGAGGATATTCATAGTCATGTTAAAAGAATTGGGTTGGATTCTGATGTCTATGTTAGCACAGCTTTAATCACTTTTATGTGAAATGTGGATGTTTGAGCAAGGCACGGGAACTGTTCAATAAAATGACTCAAAGAGATGTTGTTGCTTGGAATGCAATGATCGCAGGGTCATCCCTTCACGGGCTCTACGAAGACACTATCCAATTGGTTTTCGAAATGCAAGATGTGGGAACTAGTCCAAATTCCTCGACAATTGTTTCGGTTCTGCCCGCAATTGGCCAAGTTAAGGCATTGAGACAGGGGAAGATTGTTCATAGTTATTGTGTAAGGCGAGGTTTCGATAAAGATGTTGTGGTAGCAACGGCACTTTTGGACATGTTTGCAAAATGTGAGTGCTTAGACTATGCTCAAAGAATTTTTGACTTAGTGAGTGTCAAGAACGAGGTAACTTGGAGTGCGATGATTGGAGCATATGTTTTTTGTGATCATATGAGGAAGGCATTAGCAATGTTTGATCAAATGTTTCTTGAAAGCACTTTAAAGCTTACACCAGCTACCCTAGGGAGTGTTCTTCGAGCATGCTCAAAGCTAACAGATACGAATAGAGGTAGAAAGATACATGCTTACTCAATTAAGTCCGGGTTTTTTTCAGATATAATGATAGGTAACTCAATTCTTGCAATGTATTCAAAAGGTGGGGTTTTCGACGATGCAATCAGGTTTTTTGACGAAATGAAGTTAAAGGACACGGTATCTTATAGTGCTATCATCTCGGGATGCATACAAAATGGTAATGCAGAGGAAGCTTTACTTATCTTTCACAAGATGCGAGTATCGAGGATTGAACCCGATCTTGCGATCATGGTTGGAGTCCTTCCTGTTTGTGCGCATTTGGCTTCGTTACAACACGGTCGGTGCAACCATGGCTACTTAACCATTCGTGGGTTTGCTTCAGATACCTCAATTGGGAATGCTCTCATTGACATGTACTCAAAATGTGGTCGGGTTGACCTGGCGAAGAAAGTTTTTGATAGAATCCCAAAGCGGGATATTGTTTCGTGGAATGCTATGATAGCTGGATATGGAATACATGGTCTTGGCAAGGAAGCACTCTCGTTATTCCATGTTTTGCAGAATGAAGGTTTAAAACCCGATAGTGTGACTTTCATTTGTCTCTTATCTGCTTGTAGCCATTCAGGACTTGTTCCCGAAGGGAAGAACTTGTACCATGCTATGACTCGAGATTTCAACATTGTTCCAAGGATGGAACATTGTATTTCTATGGTTGATCTTTTGGGCCGGGGAGGGCTTTTGGATGAGGCGTATGATTTTATACAAAGAATTCCGTTTGAGCCAGACGTTCGTGTGTGGGGAGCATTGCTTGGTGCGTGTAGGATACATGATAATATTGAATTAGGGGAAGAAGTATCAAAAAAGATTCAGATGTTGGGACCTGAAGGTACGGGGAACTTCGTTTTGTTATCCAACATATACAGCGCTGCGGGCCGATGGAATGATGCAGCACACATTAGAATTGTTCAGAGGGATCAGGGGTTTAAGAAAAGCCCCGGGTGTAGTTGGATTGAGATTAGAGGTATCGTTCATGCTTTTGTTGGTGGAGATTTGTCCCATGCACAATCAGCGGAAATATATGAGAAGCTTGAAGAACTTGTTGTGGAGATGAAGAAGTTGGGTTATCGAGCCGATATTAGTTTTGTGCTCCAAGATGTTGAACATGAGGAAAAGGAGCGAATTCTTCTTTATCACAGTGAAAAGTTGGCGATCGCGTTTGGGATTCTGTGTTTGAGCTCCAACAAACCTATTTTTGTTACTAAGAATTTGCGGATTTGTGGTGACTGCCACTCTGCAATAAAATTCATCACTATTATTACAAATAGAGAAATAACTGTTAGAGATACAAGTAGGTTTCACCATTTCAGTGGTGGGACTTGTAATTGTGGAGATTTCTGGTGAGGAGAGTGTTATTAGAGAAAGCATAGCTACAAGTCTTGTGGACTTGTTGTTGTTCAATATCATTAACGGGGATTTTGTGGTAAAGCTTTGAAAGAAGAATGAAACCTTGTATATGACTAAGTCCCACATGAATCAATTATTCCTAAAGCAGCAGATACACCACTAAAATCGAAGATCAGATGGTGATGTCAACTGAATTGGTGTCTTGAGGAATATAGGTTTGTGATCTCATTTCCCCTCATATTGGGTCATAAGTAGGGAAAGTGGTAGTTCTTTTGTTTTAATAAAAAAAGGGGCACACGGAGAAGGATTGTTCTAGACTCAATGAAAATGACATGAAGTTCAATGCCACAAATTTTGGTGGATAATGATTCAAATACTGCTAAAATTATCATATCACTGACCACTGTAATCATTGTCTTCATTTAGACTTCTTTCTGACATCATAATTCTGTTTCACCATTTACTTTTATCATGAACTATATCTTCAATTAATGCAGTTCCTTTGTATATTTTCCTACTATCTCTGTCGACATTATTTTCAGTCTTCTTGTTCCCCCCTTTTTAGAGCCTTTGGCATACCAAAGCACTCCTATTGATTATATTCCTTTAAAATGTACTCATTTTCTATTTTTTTCTTGCCTAGTTTTATTGTTCATCCATCTCAACATCCTCATCGATACTAACCACATGTCCCTAAAAGGACAAGTTGTCTATCTACAAGATGATCAATTATGCAATCATTTGAAGGTCCATGGAAACTGTAATATACTCAGAGTTGAACTACCCATAAATTGCACTATTGAGGCTTAACTTGCCCACTATATATCCATATCTCTTTTTCTTTCGCTATCCATCTCAAAAGTTCTTTTGTTTTTCTTCATATTCTTCATCCTCAAATCCTCTGCGAGCTCTATCATAAGGTTAGGGTTAGGGTTTCGATCGCTCGCATGGACATCTCCATCTCTGTTATTTAAACCACTCTCCCAAGATGTCTATGAAAGAAACTTTGATTGATTGTATCCATTAATTGCTTATTCAATTCTCATCCAAGCAAAAATTAATTATTATGGACCTTGGGATGAAGAATTCTCTGCTTTTAGTCCCTAAAGTATGAAGAAAATGGACCTGGTGACATCATTTTCTCTGTTGGAGTGGGGCACAACCACCCGAAATCTAAGTCTGATGGCCATTGAGTTCGAAAACAAAAAATTCTGTTTTTTTATGATATCTTAATTACCTTGCTTCATTATCCATCTGACTTTTTTGGGTTTGAATTGAATTTTTTGCCAGGTGCATGCAACTAATGACTTGACACGTTCCTTGAATGGCATTGTTTCAGGTTGCATATATGCCATTGAGGTGGTTAAGGTAATCTTAATTTTTCTTAACCCCATTTATTTTATGAAGGGAATAAAGGATTTTGAGTGAATTTGAGTTTCATTGCTATTAGGTTCCAGGGAGAGCATTCTATTTGTCACTTAATCCTTACTAATTCGTGACTTTTTTGTTGGGAAAATTACTTAAAGGACCCTGGTGGAGGGGTTTCTTTCTAAATAGTCCTTAAGTTTTGAGCGGTGTCTTAATAGTCCATTTAGTAATCTTTTCTTTTCTTAATAATCCTTGAGCCTCATCTCACGTTATAATGTTTTTGAAATACTCAAACTATCCTTTTCTCATCTTCTTCACATACCTGAGGTTTCCAATGAAGATTAAGATCAACTTTGACGAATGATGAATGGAGAATGAATACTTCTAATTTTGAACATTTAAATGATTTTTTTTTCAATTTATTTCAATGATTTATAACAAAAAATGAAGAACGAAGTTGAGATTCTAACTATTTTTAAGATTTCATCGAAACTTTTGATCCGAGTGTCCATTTCACAGCTATAATATATGCATTTTAGGTCTTTCGAGAACATCTATCCACTATAATAGTCGAAGAAAACAAAAAAATAAATAAATAAATAAAAATTGGATCACATTTATAGTGTCGAGCTCACCACTTTTATTGTCAAATTCAATATTTTTATTGTCGAGCTCTCTTTCTCTCTCTTTAATATTTAGAACCTTTGGTACACCAAGGCACTCCTCATTGGCTGTGTTATTAGTCTTCTTAGTACATTTCTCACACAATCTCAAATGATTTTCCCTTGTTTGATTTCCTATTGATTCTATCCTATATTTACTTGAATGTTCTCATTTCTAATTCTGTCTTTCCTGGTTTAATTATTAAACCACCTATAAATCGCACAAGATTCAAATGTATATGGAATTTGGGTTTCACTGTGAGGTTTAACTTGCCCACTATCCATGTCTCTTTCTCTTTATCTATGTTATGTTACTAAATATTTAGGAATTGAGTAACGTAATTTGGGTGCATTAGATGTATATGATAATTTCTAGTAAGGGGTAGGTTAATTAGATGTATTGCTTGGGATCATTACTTATGAGTAGTTACTTAAAACATGGAACAAATTATGTGTGGGTGAGATGTGTGGGGGAATATTGTATATCTCCATCTGTCTTATTTAAACCACTGCCAAGATGTTTATCAAAGAAATTTCAATTGATTTGTATCCATAAAATGCTTGTTCAATTCTCATCCAAGCAAAACTGAACTATTATGGAACTTGGGATGAAAAGCTCTCTGATTTTAGTCCCTGAAGGATGAAGGAAATGAACTTGGTGACGCCATTTTATCTGTTGGAGTAGGGACAACACCCCCAAGTCTAAGGCTGATGGCCATTAAGTTTGAAAACCAAAAAAAAAGAAAAAAAGAAAAAAAAAGTTTATTTTTATGATATTTTAGTTACCTTGCTCCATTAGTCATCTGACTTTGTTGGGTTTGAATTGAATTTTGTCAGGTGCATGCAACTAATGAGTCGACACCTTCCTTGAATGGCATTGTTTCAGGTTGAATATATGCCATTGAGGTGATTAAGGTAATCATAGTTTCTTTATTTTTTATCCCTCATTTATTTTATGAAGAGAAATGAGGGTTTCGGGGATAGCATTCTATTTGTCTAGATTGATCATTTAACCCATGCTAACTCATGACTTATTTAGATTCTTTTTAGTTAATAAACCAACCCCTTTGCACAACTTTTACCTAATGAGTGAAAATGAAAGAATTATAATAATTAATACCCAGGACAATAAGAATTCGATATCAATAGGGTGTGAAAATGACATTTACACTTAAAATGGAAGTATTTCATCCAAATATGACAGAATTTGAAGTATCTGGGTATCATAGGGGAGAGTATAAGGGACCTTGCAGATGGAGAGAAAAATCAAGGGAAGTGCACAACTGAGAGCCTCATAGTGAAAGCATGAAATTTTATCTTTAAAAGTAGCATAGACTATTATTAATTTATTTATTGATTTATTATTATTATTATTATTATTATTATTATTATTTATCCTACTTATTACTACTAGGATTATATTTATTACTACTAGGATTATATGAATAATTGGATGAGAGATTCAAAATTGGATCAATGAAGCCAATGTAGCTCAAAAGATTAATCTAATGTAAAGTTTAGGGCATACTTTTTGTGGAGGATCAGATCTGTAGGCATTAGGATTACAACACGTGTCAACTAGAGATTTGGTGAGGTCAGTGGTAGTAAGTGTTACAATTATTTTTTTATTGGGTGGGACCATGTCTTTAATTAAATAGATGTTACTAAATAGTCACATAAGGAATGTAACTGAGTCTAGACCATGCATGTGTTATCGTTTTCTAGCATTATGATTTAAAACATGCATGAATCATCCATGCCATAGGCACGGGCAAACTCTAGTATACATATATAGGGTAACGTTCGGCAGCCAACTTTAGGGAGACAACGTTGGAAGATAAAATTTGTTCTATATCGCTTAAAAGTTTTGGATTGTGTTGATTTTTATGAAGATGATCTCTATGTTGAGGCAATCATCCTCACAAAAAATTAGACCAATTTGAAATTTATAACCTCCTCAAAAGTAGTTTAGAATTGTGAATCGTCAATTTTTTATCGTTAATTTGTAAACCATTTTTATGGGGTTAGAAAATTGGCCGATTTTTTGTGCGGATGATGGAGTCGGGCAGTGGATTTGCCAACTCTATTGCTCTTATACCGGTCTGAATTCCTCTGAATCTTGCTCTTCACTTTTGGTTTGTGGATTCTATTTCCCCCCACTTCCCCTTGCCTCGCGATCGTTCCTTTTTTACTCGACTCGTCCTACTCGTCGGACGCATGACATCTTCAAGGCTCGTTAGAGACCGCTTCTATATAATAGGATTCACTATCTCTTTGTTGGCGTGCCATCTCTGTCTGTGGATTCCCCAACTCAATCTATGCCTTTCCCCTATGCTTGGCTCTCTGTCCTCTGTTCTGGGGCTCTCAAGCTCAGTCTGGACAAAATCATGGAGATCATCCACACAAAAAATCAGTCAAATCCAAAACTTTTAAGTCATATAAGACAACTTTTATCTCCTAACGTTGTCTTCCTCGAGATTCACCCTTATTAATTGATCTTTATTATTAGATGCACACGAACAATCAATGTTGTACGAAAAAATGATCAAAGAGAAGAGAAAAAGAGAGTATATAATACAAAAGATTTGTTCATAGGGTTCGTCACATATCCGGATTACATCCTTGAACTCCAAAAAATCATTCTACTATTCTTGAAGTTATTTCAAGATTTACAATACATGGCTTCCGTTTCGTTTTTCCTCCCCCCTTTTACATGGTAGCCCTCATCTTTTTAAATATAAAAGATAAGACCAATCTAAAAAGGAATGAATCAATCCCTTCCCTCAAATTAAGGGATTCTCAATCAGTCCATCATCATCAAAGTCTTATATTTCAACATCAATGGAAAGTTGCTTACGCAGAAACATGTAAGAAAAATTCAATATTGGCTTCCTAGCTTTATGATATCATACATTCTCATAAGAAGGGATCTATGAAGTCCTTTTCAACATACCCAATCAAAGTTCATCCATAGGGATCTATTTAAAGTCATCTGAACACAGAATCAAATTCACCTTCCGATTTAAAAGAGAAACCTCTCACTTCTTGAGGGACACCCAAACTCATTCCTACAACTTCCAGTTTTTTGTCCAAGAGAAACCACATGAGGTCATAACCAAGCATATACAAAAATTATAAGATATAAAATAATTAGTTGAATTAAATTAAAACCAAGCATTCACTAAATATATCCATCTAAAATATTCCTTTTACTTGGATCATTCTTTTCCTTCTTCCTTTATCTAGGCTTGGGACCAGCAATATAAGACATTTAATTTTACATTGGCAGAGTTAAAAAGGGATTAGTTAACAAAAAATTAATAAAAATTCTTAGTTAAACAATATAAGAAAAAATAAACTAAAAGTATTATGTAAGTAAAAAAAAAAAAAAAACAGGTAAATTAGTTTAAGGTAGTGAAACTAAACATATCTAGGTGCCTCTCAAAGTCGCTAACTAGGAGGATGGCCATCAAAAAACATGTTGCGGAAGTACTGAGCTAGCTACTCTTGCATCTAGCTCTAAATCTTTCTCTGCATATGCATTTCCCTCTATAGCTCAACAATCTTCTCCTCTTGTTGCTGGTCACGTTCTGTTAGCATGTTTTGTAGATCAATCAACTTGTACTTTTTGAAGAGCCCTTCAGATGATAACATGTACTCAATTATCGAAATCATAACAATTGAGAACACTCCTTCAACAGGGAACAAATTCAACCAAAAGAATGTGCTAAATTTGATGGGCAAAAGCCATGAAAAATAATCTACGGATTTGACCCGTTGAATCTTGAATCTAACTAACAAACTTTCGATGACATTTTTGCCAGGGTGGACTGTCAAATATGTGGGAATTCAATATTGAGAAAATATTACAAACATAATATTCATAGATCTAGGATTTGATCTTGAACAAAACATAATAATTGAATCGAAACAATAAATGTAAAATACTTGCATTTGCTGTTTCGATAATCTACGAAGAATACTTTGATGTCGGTCTTGATCTGCGAAGAATAGGCGTACTACCCCAACTCTGCCTACACCATTGGTGATGGAAACCTCTATTTCAATAATAGAATAATCTGTATGTAGAGAGGGGGAACGACCACTTATTTATAAAAGATGATACTAGGTTTTTTACCCATCATAGAATTCTAATATTAGGTGAATACCACTTAAGATTTGATAGGATGTTCACTAACCCATCATATTTGATGTTGGTAACCAATGTCAGACCACAAGCATGATTTTCAATTTTACCCTTTATGTTTTGAACAAATTACAATCTAGTATTTATGTAAAAAATTTGTGCCACAAAATAATTTTAATAATGAAAATAATAATAATATTTCAACAATCTCCCACTTGGCCTTCACATATACCTTTTGTTTAAAACGACTCTCTAGATTGTTACCTTTTGAATAATCAAGTGCACTCTTTTGAAAAACAATTGTTCAAAATAATTCAGATAATCTTTAAATGTCATCTTCATTCAAAGATACCACTAATGATGAATCATGGATGTAATAAAGTGCTCATTTGTCGACCATAAGACAGTTTCATGATCTCAAAACTAGTACCATCAATGAATTCAAGAGTTTACCTTCATGTGAACTTTCTTTGTGGTATTAAGACAATATACACTCCTCAATGTAGTCTGTATGTACATTCCCTAGGTGTCCAGCTTCATACTTATCGTAAGTCATTCTGATATCTTACTAACAACCAGCTATGTGATATTCCATCACCTTTCTATCTAGAATGAAGAGTTCATCAATGTGATGCCAAGTTACGTCTAGTCCAAGCATTTTTAACACTTTATGAGTACATCTACTCACAAGCAAAGATAACATGTGTATATAATAATGCATAAATAATGACTAATCATAATCAATTTCTTTAAGCAGTAATAAATAATTTATCAGGAGTATAAATAAATCAAAATAAGCATAAAAGAAACTCAATACTTTAATAACTTGAACAAATGACATGATAACTTTCATACAAGTTACATGTTCTTTGAAACCTTTGACGGAAGTCCTTTTATGAGAGGGTCAGCTATCATATTGCTAGAATCTATCTTGATAATTCCAATCGATCCTTCACAAATCTTTTCATACACTAAAATATATTTTATTTCGATATGTTTGTTGCCTCTGGTCACTCTTTCATTCTTTGCGAAATCAGTAGCGGTCTTGTTATCATAATAAACAACAATAGGTCTATCGATAGTGTGGACACGGGATTTTCAATATTTTGAGACATCCCTCCACTTTGGGGTGTTTTGGAGTCGCCACCATTCAAATTCGGAAAGGGGTGTGAATGGTCACCCGAAATTATTTTTCTTTGAAAAGCATGTCATTTAGACGTTTGATGACTCACGTATGGATAGAGCACATTCGGTCCAACCTTTGATTCAAAGGTAAGGGGGTCCATTTATGGAGTAGGGAAGGTGTTAGGCACCCTACTCCATCCACGTAATGTGGTAACCTCGGATTCGGTTTTTTTGAAATAGAAAAAAAATGAAATTAAAAAAAAACATTTGATATGTGCCCTCAAGTGTGAGAGGCTTTCGATATAGGTTCAAATCATTTAGGGCACCCTTATGAAGAAGGGGCCCTTTGGTGATTTAGACCATAGTGGTGTGTGCAAATGTGTAGAGAAAGGGAGAGTAGAAGAGGGAAGTTGGGGGGTGTCCTTTTGTCAAACCCACCTTGACCCTTCCTTGACTTCCTTTGACCTTCCTTGACTTCTTTTTTCTTTGCTTGATTTGTTTGAGAGAAGTTGGAGAGTTGAGAGTTATGAGATGTAAGGTGAGTTGAAGGTTAAGAGAGAAAGGTTGAGAGAGTGATTTCTTTTTTATCTTTTGGAGGGTTGGATGTGGGATTTTTCATTAGGGCTTGAGAGTTGAGAGTGATGGGGTTTTTATAGAGGTTGTGGGTTATTTTGAGGGGTAGAGTTGGGTGAAATAATGAGAAGTGGTAGAATGGTGTGGGGTTTAAGAGAAGGGTGGGTGTAATTTGATGGGGTTTGAGGCGTATTTGTGTAAGAAGGTTAAATGGGTGAGTTTTGACCCAAATGGTTTGGATCCAACCCAACCCATTTGGGTTGAGTGTTTGGTGAGGTGAGTTTAAGATAGTAGTTGTGATTAAATGGTGTTTGGTTTAAGAGAATGGATGATTTAATGAGGTGGTTGATGATATTTTGGGAGGGTGAGGGAGATGATGACATGTGTCAAAGTGGGTGGAAATGAAGGGTGGAGATGAGTTGATGGGAAAGGATGAGTGTTTGATTTGAGAGGATGGGTGTAGGTGTAGGTTGTAGAGATGGGTTTTGTAGGAAATGATGGGAGTAGATTAGGGGAGGGTGATAGGTTATAAGTGTTTGATTTGAGAGAATGGATAGGATAGGTTAGGGTAGAGTTATGGGTTGAATTAATTTTTGGAGGGAAGTAATGGAGTTGGTTGGTTGGATGAGGGAGGTGGAAGGGGGTGATGACATGTGTCATATTGGGTGATTGGTTGTGATGTTGGGCTTAGGTAGAGAATTGGGCTTGGGTAATGTGTTGGGTTGAGTTGAATGGGCTTGGGTAGTGGGTAGGATAAGGATGGGTTTAGGTTGAATGGGTTGAATTGAATGGGCTTGGGTAGTGGGTAGGATAAGGATGGGTTTAGACTTGCATTGGGTTGGATTGATGAATGTAGGAGGGTGATGAGGTGTTGGGCCCATGGGCCACGTGAAAGGCCTTGGGCCGTTTATTAAAAATAAGATGACAAAATTTATTGGATTTTTGGTAGGTTTGGGCTTCGGAGCCCATTCCGATTTTTGCTATTTTTGGGGCACTTTGCGTCGAGGGCCCGCTCAAATTTGGGTGTCTACAGATAGAATCCACAATCCTTAATTTACTGATAAAATTCTTCAACTAAACTACTTGACAGGTTGCTTCATAACATCCAATAAACTCTGAATACATGGTCAAATCTGTTAGAATGGTCTGTTTTAAGGTTCTCTATGAGATAGTTTCATGTCCAAATATGAAAATATAACCTGAAGTAGATTTCAAGCTATCATGACATCCAACATGATCCGCATCAGAATAACCAACAACTCGAAGCTCACTCGATCTTCTGTATGTTAGCATAAAATCTTTTGTTCTTTGCAAATATCAGGGTACTTTCTTTACCACTCTCCAATAAGTAATACCGAGGTTCTGTTGATATCTCTCAAGCATACCAATGATGTAACTAACATCGAGTCGGATGCAAATCATTGCATATATAAGATTACCGACTGTTGAGGCATATTTTGACACATCAACCTCCATCTTCTCAAATTTGTTCTTGGGCCATTGATCTTGGCTGAATACATCTCCTTTTACCACAAGAGCCTCACTAGGGGCACATTTATCCATACAAAATCTTTTAAACACATTTTCAATGTATGCCTTCTGTGACAAACCAAAAAACTCAGCTTGTCTATCTTTGCAAATTTTAATCCTTAGAACATATTGAGGATTCCTCATATCTTTCATGTCAAAACTTTTTAACAGAAAAGATTTTGTATCACACAAGAGATAAACATCATTGCTTGCCAATAATATATCATCAATATAGAGCACAAGAATGATGAATCGACTTCCACTCATCTTGAGATATATGCACTTGTCGACGACATTTTCTTTAAATCCATATCCGATCACCACTTGATCAAATTTCAAGAATCACTGTCTTGATGCTTGTTTCAAGCCATAAATTGATCTTTTTAACTTGCAGACAAGATATTCTCTTTTATCAACTTTAAAATCATCAGGTTGTGCCATATAAATCTCCTCCAATCCACCATTCAGAAACATAATTTTTACATCCATCTGATGTAAATCTAAATCATAATATGTCACTATCGCCAAGATGATCCTCAGTGAATCTTTAGAAGAAACTGGATAATAAGTTTCATTGAAGTCAATACCTGACTTTTGCTTGAAACCTTTCGTCACAAGCCTCACTTTAAATCTCTCGACCTTACCTTTTGAATCTCGTTTAGTTTTGAAAATCCATTTATATTCTATTATCTTATGACCTTCTAGAACCGTCATTAGTTCTAATACTTCATTATTTTTCGTAGATCTCAATTCTTTTTTTATTGCTTCCTACCAGAATTGAGATTCATTTGAGTCCATGACTTCTTTGAATGTTGAAGGATCGTTTACATCACCTTTGATAACATATTCCTCTTGAAAGTACACCTTATAATCATATGTGATAGCGGTTCTGCGTTCTCAGGTTAATCTCCTAATGGGAATGATTGGTTGTAGAACTGGGACCACCACTGCTTGAGGATTGGGTTCTTGTTGGATTGTTGGATTGTTGTATCTTCTTCTACAACAATTGTACGGATAAGTGAAGTTACAAAATGAGGTAAAAGTTACGGAATAAAACGTATTGATGGATCACTATGTTTTTCTTCAAATATAATATTCCTTCGCTTTTCACTCTCACTATTTTGATCATATTCAAGAAACCTAGCACGATTAATTTCAACAATCTCCATATGTCTCAATGGACAGAAAAATCTATAATCCTTCGACCTCTCGGGACAATCAAGAAAGAAACAAGTCGTCATTCGAGGATGAAACTTTTTCTGATTTGAATTGTACAATTTTGTCTCGGCAAGAAATCCCCAAACATGAAGATGGCCAAGGCTTGGTTTCCTGCTAGTCCATAACTTGAACTGCTTTGCAGGGAACTCTATTGAGAATGTAAACTGCCGTCTTCAAGATTTCTGAGTGACTCATCATACTGTGAACAACTTCTTGATAAATCTGATTTCTTCTTTCAGTAACCTCATTTTGCTCAGGTGTTCCAGGTGGTATATTGAGGATTTATTCTTTACTTTATCAAATATTCTACAAACTTCCCGTGATTAACATCATCATTATCCATCCTTCCATAATACTTTTTACCTCTATCAGATCTGACAATTTTGATCTTCTTATCCAACTACTTCTCAACTTTTACTTGATAGATTTTGAAAACTTCTAATGTCTCATCCTTATGGTGGATCAGATACAGATAGGCAAATCTAGAATAATCGTTGATGAAAGTAATTAAATAACATTGACCGACTCGAAAATAAATCATAAAAGGACCATAAATATATGTATGAACTAACCTCGACAAATCAGTAGCTCTAATAGCTTCAAGCTTCCGTTGCTTAGTCATCTTTCCCTTAATACAATTCACACAGATATTAAAATCTGAGAAATCTAAAAGACCTAGATTTCCTTCTTCAACTCAGAATTATAGTTTTTTCTTAGAAATGTGGCATAATATCAAATATCATAACATAGAAGAATTTTTTGATAAACTTAGATGCTTAGACCCCGGAACATGCGAATCAACAGATAAACATAACAGAAAAGAAACATAAATAACTGATAAAGACCATCTAATAAAAAGTTATGTCCAACAATGTCATCATGATAATGAACGTACATCCTACTGTTACGAAAAGTAAAATTGTAACTAGCAATGTCTAATCTAGAAACTGAAATAATGTTCTCTCTAAAAGACGGGATGTAAAAAGTATCCTCTAATATCAAGGAATGTCTTGTATCGAGAATGAGGCGATAAGCTCCAACAGCTTCAACCTGCAATGCCTCTGCATTCCTAAAAAAAAGTCTGTCCTCTGGTCTGGGGTTTCTCCTACTGACGATCCGCTGTAGAAAATGAGAAATATGCATAGATGCGCCTGAATCAATCTACCATGAGTTTGAAAGAACGTCAATTAAATTAAACTCATGGCAAATTATAACTAAATTAGTACCTCCTAGATTCTTTTGCAACCAGTTCTTATAAGCAAATCAATCTCTCTTCATGTGTCCCTTCTTCTTGTAAAATCATCATTCTTTACTATCTATTTTCCCAACTTCTATATTTTCTTTGACTGTTTTCTGATTCTTGAAACTTTTGAATCCCTTTCCTTGCTTGAAGTTCTTATTGCTGCTTTTCTTGAAATTTTTATTCTTGAAAATTTTCTTGTTACTTGCGTGAACTGTCAAGTGTACTAACTCAACCTTCGAACCTCTCAATCTTGCCTCCTCAGTGACACAAAGGAAAATCAGCTGATTCAAATCCCATTTAGTTTCTTGTGTATTGTAATTGTCTTTAAAAGTGTCATAAGACTTAGGCAGATATAAAACTATTATGTGAACCAGAAGATCATCTTAAAAAATAATCTCTTACTCACGGAGACCAATGACAAACTTGAAAATCTTAAGAATGTGTTCCCTCACATTTCCATTACTGTCATATTTCAGATTTATTAATTGACCTAAATACTTATATTGAACAGATCTTTTTGTTCCCACAATCTATTTTTTAATGATCTGCAACAGTTATTTAGTTGTATCTATGGTCTGAATACCACCTCGAAGAGTATCACTTATAAATGCTCGAATGATCATTTTAGACAATCTATTAGTCTTTTTTCATTTTGCAAAATATGTCCTCACCAACTTCATAGAATTTGAAAGTGGAGCTAATGGCATGTCCTCAAAGATAACAAAATCAAAGTCCATACATCCCAACAAGATATCAATATTCATCCTCCAAGATGAGTAATTAGAGTCATTAAGAGGCTCAATCCCTGTCAAACTCTTTTGAATCAATGACCTATCCGTAATTGCAAAAAGATATGGTCAAACATTAATATATACTGTGGGATTCAATTCTTTCAATTCATATCATGGTTGAATCGTTTCAGAGTGTTTTATTAAGGGTGAAACTTTCCACTTTGCAGGTACAAACAAGTCTTATCATTAAGATTCACCTTTAGATCGAGATCTCAATATGTTATATGTTCCCTAAAATTACATTGGAGTACGTACATTAACCTAGCCATTTATATTCCAATTCAATCTAGACACTATCCACACCTTTAGGCAAGAGGATCATCATTCTCTCCCCTTCATATTTGTGACTATTCTATTCACTTAATCTATACAAATGTCCCTATATCACCTTTAGGTAGAAATTAGTAATTCCATGCAAAAGAGTGTCACAAAGTGATCTTAGTGAGATACTAAGTCCCAAAATTCAAGAACCCATAATTTTCATAGAACGGTCACATTTAGGCAAACTACTATTCTATTTCCATCACGTTCGTAAAATGATCCTTCAAATGTCTTCCTAAACCCTTATAGGTGAGACCTATACCCTAATATATCTACATTTGCTTTCTAATTGTTCTTATTTTGAATGTGGGAACAAACATTTGTAATAAGTAACAACTAAAATTTTAACATAAAATAAAGTAATTATAAATATATTCTCCAAAGGGTACAACTTGATTTGATTTTACTATTATATGTTGTTATCAATAAATTATTTTAACAATTTCATTGAATAGATCTCGAAAAAATATTCAGAATGGATTCTTGTTTTGTCAAATCGAAGTTAAAACGAATTAGTTATGATTTTTCAAAGTTTTTAAAAAGAAAAAATGATTTTCTATGGGCTAGTTCATGTTTGAACCAACTAAACCGGTTTGGACCGAACGGGGTTAGAAGTTGACCCAAATGGGTCAGTTTAGTGGGTCGTTTCGAGTTTGAAATGGGTTTAACCCAACTGAATTTTTTGAATCGGGCTTAGCCTAAACGAAGAATGAAGCGGGCTTTAGCCCAAACTGAATTATGCAAACGGGCTTAGCCCAAACCGAATGAACAGTTGTCTTCTTCCTCAAGAAAAAGACCAACTGTCAACCCTAGTCGCCATCGCAAAAATTGCTGCTGCGACTTCGTCGACCGACAGGTTTGTTCGACAGCGTCGGACGACACCGACAGCCATTGGAAAATGTCAGGTAACGTTCGATTAAAACCCCTGCCACTATTTTTTGAGAATCGAAAAGTTTCTAAATTTTTTATTTTTCTATTATTTTTTATATATTTGGTTTAAACAGATCTAGATTTTCTTCGATTAGATTTACATTTTCAGAGTCTCACAAGCGGTGTAGCATATTTCTTCAATTTCAGTTTCACAAGTTGCCAAAAGAATAGAGAAAACGATGAAGGTCCAAAGCAGAGCCGAGTTGAGATTTTAGGAAAAAGGATTTCTATTGTTTCTTTTCGATTCAAGTTCTTCAATCGGTTTCTTGATAAGATCGAAGTGATACTTTAGATTTTTCCATTAAAAATTGAACAAGTGTTTTTAATGTTCTTTGAAGGAGGTAAAACGTAGATTTCTTTTAGAATAAAACGACTTTAAAATTGAAGAAAAAGTTTTCTTTAACCAAAATAGATCAGTTCAACTCAGATTTTAATCAGGGTTTTGAATAAGAACATAAGAACAAATCCATGAAACTCTAATACCAATTTTTAGAAAAATACTACATACCTGGATTTGTTATTTCGATAATCCGCAAAGAACACTTTGATTTCAATCTTGATCTGTGAAGAATATGTATATTACCCTAACTTTGCCTACATCCTTGGTGATGAGAACCTCTATCTCAATAATAGAATAATCTGTGTGTAGAGAGGGGGCGACAACCACGTATTTATAAAAGACGATACTAGGTTTTAGTATAAAGATCATTGGAAAGAAAGTATGAAAATGAAGTTATGGCCGATTTTCATTCATTTCACAAAGAATGTGAATTAGTTTCAACTTTGCTTTTGGAGAAGCAATTATGTTCATTTTACACGAGCAACATCTTTTCAAAAATTCAAGAAGAGTTAAAAAAGGTGGTGAATTGTCGATACACTTTTTTTTTAATCTCAAAATGGATATCTTCATTTCTATGAAGTAAGAGAACGGATGATCATTGAGGGGTTTAGTCAGATTGTCTTGAAAATTATGACGTTTGTTTCCATGTAGAAAAACATGAAGTGCAATGTATATGTCGTTTATTTGAGTCTTGATGTATTTTATGCAAACATGAAATTTGTATTCTTGAACTTCATGATGTCATAGAGTTTTCATACCAATACATCTTACAATGATGGAGAAAAGGTTTTAAACGTCTACATAGCCTTGAGTTTTTTAAGGAAATCGGTAAGTTTGCATGTGCTATAATGGATCGTTATGATGACGTTAAAATGAATTATCATAAAATTGTCGAATTTGGGTCAAAATTAGATAAGAAATACAAGTTTGTATTGAATGTAATACAAAAAGGGGTCGAAGAATACCTAGCTTTCAACGAAGAAGATTTTGATAGTCCCTTGATTTGAAATGTTGGGAATGAAGAAACAACTACTACCAAAGTTATTGATCCCATCGGAAGACATATTTGCTCAATACATTGGGTATAGAGTTTAGAATAGACCAACGAAGACTATGACATGCCCTTATATTGAGTGCGGATGGTATCAATGATCATTGTATGCAATTGTTAAACGAAGAACAAGGTGACAGATCCATGCAGAAGATCTCGCATAGAATTTCGCGAACTAGAGAAATCTTTTTGTTACTTATCTTCACAGGGAGTCATGTACTCTTTAGGGGTAAAACCTAATAGATGCGAAGATTCAACACTTGATTCATTTGCTTTGTCTTTCTGCTCCTAAATGGTTGACTATGGGGGCAATTTGAAAATAAGAGTAAAAATCTTAATATTTTCCTTTGATTAATAATCAAGTACACAAAGATGTCGTATGTTGCTTTTCTTTTCTCCAGGTTTCACGTTTTATCGATTGAGAAAGTTGTTTTGATGGTGATTTTATTTGTGATTGATTTTTTTAGAGGCTTCTATAGATTTTTCTTTCTCCAGACTTCGCATTTTACCTGTTGAAAATGATTTATTGGCTTTTAAAGAAGGATTTTTTAGCTTGATGTTTTGTAGAAGTTTATGTAGATTTTTTTTCTCCGGGTTTCATGCTTTATCGACTGGGCAAAATTTCTTGGCTTCTTAAAAGGGTTTTGAGATTGATCTTCTATAAAAGTTTATGTAGATTTTCTTCTTTCCGGATTTTGCACTTTATCGACTGAGCAGGATTTCTTGACTTTTGGATAAAGGCTTTTGAGTTTAATCTTATGTAGAGATTTACGTAAATTTTCTTATCTCCGAGTTTCGCGTTTTATCGACTAAAAATGATTTCTTGGCTTTTGAAAAAGGGTTTTGGGCTTGATATTCTCTTTAATTAGAATTTAAGTCTCTTAAAGACACTTACTTTGTTTCTAGAGGAGGGCTTGCGAGCTTTTTCTTCTCTAAAGGGAGAGTTTCTATTCTCTGAGAAAAAAGTTATCCCTCCTTCTCTCGATGAGAGAGGCTTTGATATTTATAGACTTAATGATAATTTAACTTTTCAATTATGCCCTAACTTAAAAAGCTTTGATTGGCTTGTTTAAACGCTAAACTTATCCAAATCCAATTTTAGGGATTCTATAGATTGTTGGTGGGCCAAACTCATTTATTTTGGTGTAGGGCCTGAAATTTATGTGGATCACTTAGATTTGTTGAATCATGGGTTTTATTTGCGAAAACCCAAACCCAAACCCAATCTTTAAAAGTCCTATTCCAACCAGTGGGGCCTAATTTGGACACATGAATCCATTTCCAACTTTTTAGGGGCTTTACTTTGATTTACAAAGTTTATAAGGGCTTTCTCAAAATTTTGATGCCTACACACTTAATAATATTAATTAAATAAAAATAAGGATATTTTTTTATTTTATTTCCAAGTTTTGGTGTCTACTCAGCCTTCTCTCAATAAAATTAGAAGATTTATTTATTTATTTATTATTATTTTGTAATTTTGAAATACTAACCAATATCAATAAAGGCGTGGATTGTTATTTTATTGGATTTTGAAAACTACTCCTCAACATGATTACATGAACAACAAACCAACATGAAAATAGGGTGTGGACTGCAATTTGATTGGATTTTTAAAACTACCAACATGATTAGAGGGACAAGGGAGTGCAATTTGAATCATGTGTTTTGAAAACTAACCAATAAGATTATAGTGGCATGGGATTGAAATTTGATTTTTTTCTACTAAAATGATGCTTATTGTATTAAATTTTGAGAGCTTCTATTAGCAAACCAAGTTTTACTTTTTACATGCCAATTAAAAATAATGAAAACAAATAAATGATTGATAATGCTTAAAACTTGTGGTGACTTAAAACTTGTGGTGCCAATAGAAGTTTTCTTTCATTTTTTTTTGGATTTTTTTCCCAAAACTTATTATTTGTGTCCGAATTCCGGTTTAGGTACACTATTCATTTTAATTCCCAACACATGTATTTCGAGTGAATCCATCAGTTTTATAATCTATGAATTCGTTGGTATTTCTACAAATTCATAGATATTATAAGTGACGAACTCACGAGTTCGTAGGTTATAAAAATGATGAATGCATGTTTTGGAAATTAAATTGAATAGTGTACTAAATTTGGAATTTCGTCATATTCAAGACACGAAATGGAGATTCATCCCCTTTTTTTTTCCAGATTTATATTTTTTGGGTTTAAGATTAGGATTTTGTATTAGCCTAATCATAATTGTAAATCACTGAACGTGTGCTATAATGCTTTCTAATGTTGAAGTAATAACTTGAAACAAACTTTTGTAATGTTTGAATGGTGTGTTGCAACCTTCAATTGTGGTGTGATAAATAATTTAAGAAATTGGGAGGTGAAAAGAAAAAGGTTGGGTATCAATACGAGATCTCTAAAGTTAAATGCAAAGGTAAGGGCATTTGTGGGATAAAACAAAGATTTTTTAATTGTTAAAAATTGAAAAACCGCTCATTGAAGTGGTGTTTTTGTAATTGACGAAAAGTGTAGATTCCTTGAATATATTAGAAGATATCTTGGTGAGCCCCCTTGGCCTATGTAGTTTGAATACATTTTCTTCATTGTTCCTAAAAAAGAGAATAAAGAAAAATGAAAATCATCTTTATTTATAGGGAACGAGTGCCCAGTAGACCTTAGCCTTTATACTTTGTTAGGGTTGTGCCTTACGTGTACCTCATAATGCACGATTTCCATGATAAATCATATAAAAAAGTGTTTTCTAATTTTTTTTTTTCTATTTTTTATTTTAATTGTCACTACTTATATAAAATTGGAAAACCATGTAAAATGATCTTCCAACTAAATTCACAATTATTGTCTACATTTTAAAATTAAGTCAAGAATAAAAGGAATGTGGGGATTGAAATGAACTCACATATACTAAGTGAAGAACTTTGGTCATAAATTCTTAAGTAATTCTTTCCGGCATAAAATTTTCTTTTTGAAGTATATAAAGTGAACAATAAAAAGAATACCAACAAGTGATTATCTAATAATATAAGAATCCAAGCCAACCATTTGCCACTTCTAAATGTAGTGACCATGTGGATAAAAGTATTTAGAAAAAAAAAACTATACTTGACCCTGCAACAAATCCTTCAAACACCAGAGTTTCGTTTCTTCAAGAGGCCAGTATTTCTATTGTATCTTTCCAATATTCCTAAATCTTATTTCTCAATAAATACTCCATTATTTTTATCAACTTCTTCTTCTTGTTGTTGTTTGTGATTTAGTTTGGAGCGTGATATGTAGGGTTAGGAGTGGTTTATTCTTAGAGAGAGAGAGAGAGAAAGGTGGTTAGTGGGTAGTTTCGAATGGATGCATCTTTTAGAGGGAAGTGACCACTATTGTAGGATCTTTCCAAATAGATCTTAGATCATGAATTGTGTTTATGACTGGGACAACAAGTATGTTTTGTATGATAGATGTGTTCTAAACCACGCAAAAGTTCATTTGTATAAAATTATCATGTCCACAAAATTAATATTAGTATTTATGTGTGTTGCAAATGACCAAAAGCACATTTTTATAAATTCTTAGCAAGAATTTAGACCAAATTTAATCCACATTTGCATTGGGAATGTCCTTCAATTCTTAGACTTACCTTTAGTTAGTCACTCGACCAAATCAACTTGACTCAATTAGATTTATTAGATAATTAATTTCTCAATGCGCACCGAACACATGCATGTGTCACGTGACAAGTATTGGTAAGTTTGGGGGTCCAACTCAGAATCCATTGACAATGAGTGGAGAGGCCCAGAAGCTTATAAGAAAAGATACAATGCAATTTGTATCTGTTGTGGGACTAAACTCAATACAAGGGCCAGACAGGGCAAAAACACGTAGAGATAACATGGAGTAGAGAAGGGTCTGCTCTTATACCATGATAAATTTGGGGGTCCAACTCAATATCAATTGGTAATATGAGGAGAGGCCTAGGAGCTTGTAAGGAGAGACACACGAAAATTTGTGTCCGATGTGGGACTAAACTCAACTGAATAAGTTCTTTTGATCTCTTCAAGTGACATTGTAAAAGAGGAAATAAACTAAAAGAATGACATATAAAACCAACAGGATTTACATGGTTCTGCAAATACTACATCATATAACTCTCTCAAGTCTCCTGATCCCTAAAAGCATATGTTCTCTATTTGATTAGGTTGTTCAGTACCCTAAAATGGTTTACATTCATTAAATAAAAACTCAAAACTAAAAAATATCAAATTGCTCCAGATCCAAAATTTGGGTCAAAGTGTAACATGGATCATTACATCCCTCATGATCAATCACCCACTAGATTATGGACATCTATCAATTTACCAACACACGAGGGAGGTCAAGGTTGAAAAGCTTCCTTATTCTCGTTATAGAGATCAAGTGCGACCCTTTAACTTTTAGCCTTCTTAATAGTTAGTCACTCAAACCAAATAGTTATAACAAGAAAAAAAATGACATCTATCAGATAGTCAATAATACATCTATAATTTAAAGGAAATAGAGGATGTTGTGCAAGATTGTCAAATATCACCAAGGCATCGTATCGTCACATACCAATGAAAAAGCACATTATTGATGAAAAAATCGAGATACAAAAATGGTCATTGTGGATGTAATGATGACTAAAATGAGATAATGCACAATTTTTTGGATCGCAATCAAGCATTGGTGTTTCAAGAATCCACTAGAATTTTTTTTTATCATGGACCAAATTCATCTATTATATTACTTCGAGATCTGGGTTTCTGAAGTAGGAAAGGGTGTTTTGGGATTTAGGGGAGCACATTTACCAAAGACATCAGGACAAGAACAAAGCCGTAACATGTGATTTTTCTTGACTTTATGTAAATTGACTTTTACATTGAAATATTGATTTTACTCTTACATAGATGTACATGCGTTCAATCACAAAAATTAAAAATTAAAAATTATTTTGTGCTACAGTAACCTCAAACTAGAATCTCATATTGCACTTCTTTAACAAATATTTTTAAATAGTAATATTGATCAATTTCCTTTGAAAATCTAATTAAATATTAAATTTTAATAATTATTATATTAATAACAAAATTTGAATTAAAAAAATTATGACGGTTTAAATTCCTAAATAGGTTCTATCAATAAATTTACAAAAATTACTACTTTTCCTTTTTATAAATAATATTTAAATTATGTTTTTTTATTATTATTTATAATTACCCCATATAAGTATAACACATAAGTCCATAAATTTTCTATAATACAAATGAGTGATTTTCATGTCAATTTGAAGATGCATTGGATGTTCTCGCCCTAGTTTTCCTGATCCAAATATGTACGTTTAAAAAAAACAGAAAATATACCCGAAGAAGAGAGAGAAGACTTGATGAAGATGAATGTATTGGGGACTCGATTCACATCAAATATTACGACCCTCGCTTAGCATCATATTGGAAGAGAGAGGAAACACCGATTTGGGGGAGGGTGGAGTGTGTTTCATTCTATCCATAAATGTTAAGGAAAGGCCGCAATGGCTGGTGCAACCGAGACTTCTGAAGATCCAGAAGCTTTTCCTTCAAATGTCAAAGAAACCAAAGACTTCAAGGAGAGAGAGAGAGAGAAATTGATTTTTCTTTTCTTATTTACCAAGAAAACCTTTCTTATTCGGTAAGAACAAAGTCGTAACGTGTCGTTTTTTCAACTTTGTAAGTTGACTTTTACAATGAAATACCGATTTTACCCTTATCTTTTCCGAGATAATTCTACGTCTGGCGTTCAACCACAAAAATTATTTTATTTTCCCAAAAAAAAATGTTAAATAATTTGCTATAGTAACTTCAAGCTAGAACCTCATATCGCATTTCTTACGGTGAAAGTAGATATGAACCATAGATATTTTTCGTTCGTATCTCGATGAAAGCGTCTATGCTTCCCATACACTTCACTTTAGTATTATCCTTTTCTATAAAGCTGCAAAAAACTCCCAAGGTTCAATGGGTACTCATTTAATTGAAACCAAACCGAAATAAAGTGTTGGTTCTCCTTTTATTGAAACCGATTAGAACAAGGTCTAAAATGGAACCAAATTGATAAGAATCGGAACCGTTAGGTCCTATCTAACAGATACCTGATATCGATTTATTTTATCATACCTTTTATTGTATAGATGATTTAAATTATTCTTCTATTTCAAAATTAATGCATGTCATTTAAAGTTCTTAAATTTTTCATGTAAATTATAGATTGAAATTTGAAATGAGCTATCTCTTCTAAAATTTTATTATCTTAAAATAAGATAAACTATTATTTGGGCTTACCCATGGTTTAGATGGTTCGAACACATTGTAAAACAACTTGGAGGTCATGGTTTCAAATCCAACTTACCCATCAAAAGAAAAAGATGAATTTTTATTTTTGAAAAAAATCTTTAGCGCATATCTTTAGTTGACCAAAAATTATAACTAAGTTAATAATAGTTGATAATATATTAATTTTTTAAAAGTAAAATACTTTTATATTGATTTGAATTTTTTTCCTCTCATTCGATTTTTGAGAATTAGAAATAATGGGCACCTCTGTTTTTGGCCGTTTTGTTTCCACTTCCATTTATTTTCTAATTAGTCCCGAAACCGACAAGAATCGAAACATGCATTGAAAATTGAGCATTTTAAAAATCAATACACTATTAATTTTAATAGAAAAAATGTTAAATTATAGTTTATGAAAATTAAAACAACTTCGTTAAAGTGGAGACCAAATTTACAACTTTATAAAACATAATTTTCTTTTAACTATTTACACAAAGTTGTAATAGGAAAAGTATTTACTCTTCTATAATTTAGAATTTTTTTTTCCACATTAACCAAAATATTATAATTGTGAAAATAGTAATTTACAGTCTATTGTGTTTTGAATTTTTTAACTTTTCTCAACCTTTTTGAAAATTTCCCATATTGCTTAAAGACAACGTACACTTGTATTTTATGAATTAATAAATATATATAAGGATCAACATGCCTGGGAACGAAAAATATTTCTTCCTAGGGATTATTGAAATTATTAAATTAATACGATTGGATTCACATAAACCTGATCTGACCCATAGACCCGTTTCGAAAAATATAAAGAGGTTCGGTCACCTTGTCTGAACCTCTTTGTTGATTTCTCCAAGAGGTTTAGAGTGATTTTCTGGTCACCTCTTAATTCATTAAAGGGTGAGGCAAAATGTTCGATTCCTTCTCACTTCACTGTAGGTTTGGACACAATGTCTGACCCCACTCTCAATTCGCTAGAGGTTCAAACACAATGTCCAACCCCCTCTCAATTTACATGAGGCTCGACTATTATGGCCGATTCTTCTCTCAAACATTAAAGTGATTTGACCAAGTTTTAATTGCAACAGTAACTGATGCTATTATTTCTTCTTTTTCTGCTCCTGCTAAATGATCGATGCTACTATTTCTTCTCTTTCTCCGGTTCAGTAGCTGATGTTACTACTTCTTCTCTTATTCTTGCTAAATAGTTGATGTTACTTCTTTTTCTCCTGTTCCTACTCAATAGTTGACGTTACTACTTCTTCTCCATTTACTATTCATGTTCCTGTTTAGTTGCTAATGTTATTACTTTTTATTCTCCTGCTCTTTCTTAATAGTTGATACTACTACTATTATGGCTACCCCAAATTTGCACAGGTCCATCTCGAGAAGGCTCATAAAAAATGTGTTTTTAAAATCATTTTACCAATCAAAAGGCCTACAAGTCAAATTTTCAAAAAACTCGACCTTTTGGTAAAATAAAAGTCCAAGGCTCCTTGTTTGGTCCACAAACCCTTAAAATCCATGCTCACAAAAGTGGACACATGCAACCACCATAATCAACCTCCCATATCATTTCCATCCAACTTTATCATTACCTTGAAAAACTATATTACCCACACCACTTGCCATGATCAAATACCATCATTTTATTTAAATTTTCATCACAAGTCATTCTCACATACCTTCTCTTTAATCAACTTATCTAACTCTCATATCTCCATAATTTTTGCAACATGTCATCACCATACTCACACCTCCCAAATTTAATCACCTAACCTCTTACATTAACCATGATTTGAACCAAACACCCACAACCCATAATTTAACCACCACTCAACCTATGATATGGGTTTCATAACCAACCTAATTGGATCTTGTCCAAGGGTAGGGGTTAAAAATAATTCATTTACTCCTTTTACTATACTTATTATTCCATAACATCAAATTCAAAATATTACATGTCTAAATCTCATGACTCTTTTCCCCTACTTTTTACTTTTGATATTTTTAACCTAAAAAGCAATTCTTAACACTTTTAAAAACTCCCCTCTCCCTTTGAAAAATTTCATGCTATCAAATCCCCCTTTAAAAAGAAGTCCTAAGCTCTTGTAATTTACTAACTAAATTCCATACCTCCCTAACTCTCTCGTCAAAATCTTAGAACCCAACCACAAAAAGAATTTAATAAAGAACTTGAAAAGAAGAAGAAGATGAAAGAAAAGAAGAAGTAGTCAAAGCTTCAAGATGGGTTAAATTAAGGTGTAATTTTATTGTATCTTTCCTCCCCCCTCCATCTCTCATCTACTTCCTCTCCCTTTTTAATTTCAGTGTAAAAGGTTTTACAATGCAATGAACTCCCACCCATACTCCCAATAGGTTGAACTTCGGTTCAATTGAAAGTGTAAAGTTTGTAGTCATTTTCAGAAGAAAAATTGTTTTAAACCTCAAATAATTTGTTTACCTACCACCAAAACCTATTTTAAGGCTAAAGGTAATTGGGCCCTCCTTATTTTATGAGAGTAAGCCCATAATCATAATAAGCTAACGCTTTTCAAAATTGTATTCTTAAAGTAAGACTTCTTTAAGGATCATCTCTTTCAATGAGGTGATCATCATGATTTAGGCCAACATCAAAATCCCCCTACGTTTAAGGGTGCAAAATCGTCGTTTCTTAGAATTTTATTTTATTTCTTATTTTTCTAAAATAGTCATCTTTTCAAGGTTATCACCTAAGGTGGAGAGAGAAGGCTACCTAACACCTTCTCCCTTATCTAGGCCTTTAATTGATTGGTTCCTTTATCCATACGAGAATCACTATTGTAGACACCTCAATTTAAACGGGCCACTTCTCGAAAGGGCCCAAAAATATCGATTTTCCAAATAAATGGGTCAACGGGCCTTAAGGGCCCAAGTCATTGAAAAGTGACATTTTTACCAAACCGAGGCCCCTAAGACCTCTCAATGGTTTATGAGGCCCACCAAAAGGACTCGGCCTACCTTACGCTTTCCCAATATTCACCGCTCCGCTTCCAAAAATTAAAAACGCCAAACTTTCGATAAATTTCACCAACGGGCCTAAAAAGCCCGATTCGCCAACACGTGGCATTTTTTATTAAACTAATGATTGCAAAAATCTAAAAAAATTAAAAAATTAAAAATGTGAGACTTGGGATGCCTACCCCTCATCTACTACCACCGCTCCGCCTCCGAATCCGCAAAAACCATAGGCCCACCTAAGGCCCACAAGCCATCAACACTTTCCTAAATCGATTTCTCATCTTATCCCTAGCCTAAAATTAATCTCACATCACCTAAAATCTAAAACCAACCTATACCCTCAAAATCCATTCCAAAATAACCCTCAACCAATCCCTAAAAACCAAACCATTTCTAAAACCCAAGCCCAACACTACAAAGCCCACAAATCATTAACCATATCCAATTCATTATCCAACCACAACCCTAACCCATAAACCACAACCCACAATCAACCAATCACTCTTTTATCATCAAAAGATGACACATGTCATCACCCCATCTCACCTCCCTCACCCAACTACCTACCCCATTAATTTGCTTTAAATCCCATCTACATCAACCCATCACCTTTTCTCTCAAATCAAACACATCTACCCACACCCCTAACCTATACCTCCCCTAATCTACCCTCATCATTCCCTATAAAACCCACATCTACAACCTAAACCTACACCATCCTCTCAAGTCAAACACTCAACCTCTCCCATCAACTTATCTCAAACCCTTCATTTCCAACCACTTTGACACATGGCATTATCTCCATCACCCTCCCAAAATATCATCAACCACCTATTTAAATCCTCCATTCTCTTAAACCAAATATCATTTAATCTCAACCACCATCTTAAACTCATCTCACCAAACACTCCACCCAAATGGGTTGGGTAGGATCCAAACCATTTGGGTCAAAACTCACCCATTTAACCCCCCTTCCTTAAATACCCTCCAATCTCCTCTAAATTACACTCATTTCTCTCTCAAACTCATAACCATTCTACCCTTTTTTTTCACTTCACCCCATTATATCCCTAAAATAACTCTTCAACATCTATAAATACCCTCCTCCTCTTCCCAAAAATGACCCCCCAATTTTCACTACAAAATTATCTCCAACTCTCACTACTAACAACTATCACCAATCCTCCTCAAGTCTCATATACAAAAAAAAAAATATTATACTCCACTCATCTCTCTCATCATCTCTTCTCTACTCCTTCAACCATACAAGAATTGTATTTTCATAAAATACTAAGGACTCAAGAAGAAGAAAAGAAGAAAGAAGATACAAGGTGGGTTCAAGGCAATCCCCCCCCTCTCTCTCTTCTACACCCTCTCCTCCTCCCTCTTCTATCACCCTCTCCTCCTCCCTCTTCTATCACCCTCTCCCCTTCATTTTATTTTTTAGGATGAATGGACCCCAAGGCTAAAGGTCTATAAGGGTAATTTCCATAAATGGAATGACCCTATGATCAAGCCGAAAATGAACCCCTATCTAGGGTACAAATGCACCCACGTGGCATGTTGTCTTTCACACTTTTTTAAATAAAAAATGACCGAGTTGAGTTGAGGTTACCACTCTTTAATGGGGAGAAAATGGTGCCTAACACTTTCCCTTTTCTCCAATCGAGCCACTTACCCCGAATCTCATTGTTTGATTAGTTCCTATCCATCGAGAGTCACTAAAACGTCAAAAATGTCACTTTTTCAAAAAATGCACATCGGGTGACCATTCACACCCACTTATAATATGAATGGTGGCGACTCCAAACCATTGTAGATGTGGTCATCGTAATGATAAAATCACGTGTCTACAACTATAATGCCGAAATAAATCAAAAAATTTTAAAAAAAATTTCGGGTGACCACTCATACCCTTTTATTAAAAAAAATGGTGGCAACACTAAATCCATGTAGTGTCGATTTTCGAACTCAAAAATCGTATAGCGAAAAATGGTGACTCTATTTGGGTACAAGTAGGTTCAACCATTTTTTCGATTTGGTCAATTTCTAACCCAAAAAAAAAATTATTCTCTTTGTAACAATCTTTGTTGTTTGTATGTTTATTTTTTCTGTGCAGAATGTTGTAATATTTATTCTATTTATTTATTTGTGGGATTGAATGTATACAAGTTGTAAGTTATTGATACTTGTTTCAAAATGCACGTTTACTTATTATTCATTGCCTAGTGGACAAATCACCTTCACTAACAAAATTTTCAAACCTTAAATGTTAAGTAGTTATACGACTTGAGATCGATTATTTTGAATGTCAGGGACGAACCCATCAAACCCAAGCACCCACTTATGACATGTGCACTTCAATATATATTGAAATTTGAAGAATGAGTAACCGTAAAGCCACCCTAAAGACACCTATAGCCACATGCATGAGAACACTTAGATGGCTTAGGACACAATTTTTCTAAAATGATATGAACCTCGGTTGCAAGATGTATTTGTTTCAAAGGTCACAAAGCCAAAATTGTAATCAAGCTCTTAGTTTGTAAACCCATGAAGCTCATTTGTAAAGTCCATGTTTAGAAACCAACGAAGGCAATGTTGTTTAGATTTAGGTTTTTTTTTCGTTCTTCCCTTAGGTAAAAGGGAAGCATCATTTTTTTAGTTCGAATCAAATTTAATAAAAACATGTGTGACAAAGTTTTGGCCAAAGCCAAAAACTAGAGGGAATGTACCTCAAAATTGGGAGAATCAAACTTAAAAATAACAAAAAAAATTTCGATTTTCAAAATTTCTGGTCTATATTTCAATTATTGATCAATATAAAATACCCCAATACATACTTGAAATTTTAAGTATGGATTACAAAAAAAGAAACAATTCTTATTTTTTTTAACTTCTTTTCTTGGTTTTTTGAGCTATGATCACAGTTAGTTTTCTCATTGTTTTACTCTCAGTTTTGGTGCCTAATTACTTTAAATTGGCCAAATCATTTAATTCTTAAGCCCATCAATTTGTGGTTCTTTGACTAAGTAATCAAACTCTCATTTTATTTCGATGTTTCAAAATCAATTTTTATAAAAAGAAGAGTTTTTTAAACTTTCAAAAATTCGAGTCATTACCCAAATCAAGTCCATCCATCAACAACAATTCGAGTCATGACCAACCCAAGTCATATCTATCTTTTACCATCGGGTGGATTCACGTCTTATGACATACCATCTCCAATAAAACAAAATTAGACATTTTGCAGATCAAGAATCATTCACAATTGACCCCAATTAGGTTTATTATTTATGTCTGACCCTCTAATCGAGTCTACTGTCCAAGTGTGAACCTAATTTGATCCACTATCCGAATCCGACTATAATTACGTCCACAATCCAATGTCCGATCCTAATTAGGTTCACAATCCATCACCATTCATGATTTGGACCCAATCGAGCCCACTATCCCACATGGCCCTAATAGGGCCCATCATTACCTTTCATCAAACCCAATTGCATCCACCATCCACCCTAATTGATCCCACTTACAGTGATCGACCCTAATTGGGTCCACCCTTCATGTTCAACTTAATCAGGTCCACCATCCATGATCGACCCTAATCGGTTCCACTATCCATGATTGATCCAACTAGGTCATTCTTTATTAACCCTAATCAAATCTAGATCGAACCTTATTCGATCCACAATCAACGTTTGACCCTAATTGGGTCCACCATCAATGATTTGGCCCTAATCGGGTCCACTAGCGAAGTTCAACCCCAACCTAGTCCACCATCCACCATATCCACAACTGACCCGAATCGCTTCCATTATCAACAAATGGGCCCCGATCAGTTATAATTCCTCCATCTTCACATGATTGAGAAAGTAAAATCCCCATTGATTTAGTCTCTTTCTATCTCAACATATAATTTACGGATTATTGCAGGATCAAATATAGTTTTTTTTAAAGTACTTTTTATGCACATGGCCGGCTACTACAATTTGAAGTACATATGTTACTTGGATTATATTATTAGGTAATTGTTGGTTGGTATTCTTGGTATTCTTTTTTATTGTTCTCTTTATATTCTTTAAAAAGAAAATTTTATGTTGGAAAGAATCACTTAAGAATTTATGGCCAGAGTTCTGAATTTTTCCTTTTTTTTTTCTTTTTTATTTATTTATATATATAAAAGAAAATGGCAAGATGAATCAAGTTTGGGGAGGGAATTAACAATTGAGTCCGACAAGCCTTACTAAGTTAGGAAGGATTCCATCCTTAGTAGGGGTCGTTGACCTCTTCTTTGGCCACCTAAACACATGATTTGATCCCACAGGGTTATTGAGGAAAAAATTCTATGAATATTTAAAAAAAATTCAAAGAAACGAAACAAGTATGATACGTTGTTAAGGCCCAACATAAAAGGAACAATAACTTAAACTAAATTGAGCACTTTGAATACTTAAACAAATATGGCATAAGGCAACAAACCGATCAACAATCAAAAATTCAAATCCTATGCTAATCAATGCCAAGCAATTGCAAATCAAAATCAATCCTACAATTGAAAATTCAACCCTACGCCAAATTAATTAATCCTACAATTGAAAAATTAATCCCACAATCAAAAATTCAATCCCACGCCAAATTAATAAACCACCAAAAATCCAATTCTACACAAAATCAATCAACCTCAAAACAAGTCTACGCAAAACCAACTACGAAAATAATTTTACGCCAAATTAATCAATCATAAAAAATTAAAGATCAATCTTATGCAAAATCAATCATGAAAATGATCCGACATGAAAATCAATCAACCTCGAAACAAACCTACGTAAAATCAACCAACCATAAAAAATTAATCAACTTCAAAGATCATTCCTACGCAAAACTAATCAACTACCACAAGCTTACACAAATCAATCAACATGCAACCTCAACACAACGAAGCCCAATCAAGTTCAACTCAAAAATTGAAATATTTTCCGACAAATAACAAATAAAAGTAAAACGAAATAATAATGACGAAGGCCAAATTAACTCAACATACATGATCATTCAACAAGGGAAGCTGCGAACATAAAAAAAGAAAATGAAGGGGGGGGGGGGGGGACCTACCTCGCAAAGACAATGCAACCAATGTGCACCTTGGCCAAGCATTACCGCCCAAGAGTCCCCAACGACCACGAGCTCACGCACTAGAAGATCCCAGCGAAACCAGTCGCAAAACACCTTGATTGCAAAGAATCCAACGCAAAAGAAGAGAGGGCAAGGCTATTATATCTCATGTGATAATGAAATACACTTTGCTTTGCCAATAATAATAGTATTAATAATATTGAAAAGCACATTTCTTACTAAATTAGTAAGGAAAGTTTTTTGATCACATCACCATATGACATCCAAAAACATGAGCAAAAGAAAGTTATTTTTCACCATTGAACTTAGTTTACGATTGTGTGACTTTATTTTTAGTAATGATATTTTATTTTGGATGGTTGAAATAAAATTTATTTTTTTGAATAAAGATTAAAATTTTATTTAATAGGTTATATATGGATTGGATCATGTATACCTATCTATAAATGGGTATCGGTGTGTGATAAATTTTCATAATACCCATACCTCACCCATTGCCACCCCCACCTTTGATCCCCACTAGGGGTGCAACTTGGTTTAGGTTAGAGCAAAATCAGAACCGAACCGACCAATATCGGTTCCATTATATAAGAACCAGAATCGAACCAAATTGTTCTAGAACCGAATCAATCCAAACTGATTTTAATTCGGTTTGGTTCGGTTCGGTTCCATGGGTTGTAGTCTAAACCCTTAATTCACACAATCCCTAAAACTAACTCAAACCAAACTCGATATGGATTCTCGTAGACTCCCCCAACAAATGATCTAATTCCTCAAAAAACCATTGACTACCTCCCTTTTGTCCGAAAGTTTAACATGACCAAACACCCTCCAAAGGCATGACTCAAAAAATAAAATGATGGGACCCGTAGGTCATAGGTCGCAGCTGTAGAGAGAGACAGAGAGATACCTGTCGCAGGTTGCAGAACGCAACCACAGGGATATGAGCCGGTGGCAGATAGGGATATGAGCTAGTGGCAGTTCGATTTAGACTGATATCAACCCCGCAGAGAGAGAGAGAGAGAAAGAGAGATATGAATCGTGGCAGTTGCAGGCCACCGCGAGCAGCAGATGGCAGAGGCGAGAGAAACGAGACGAGAGAGAGAGAGACGAAGGTTTTGTGTGTATATATATATATAATTAAAAATAAAATATAAATTTAATATTTTATTTTAAATTAATATACTATTGGCTCGATTTTCGATTTGGTTCGATTTTTTATATTATCTGAATCGAAAACCAAATCGAGTTCATCGATTTTTTATTTTTTAAATCCAAAATTGAATCGAATTCAATTTAAATTAAACAAATCAATCCAAATTTTATGATTTGGTTTGATTATCGATTTGAACCGAATTAAGTTGCACCCTAATCCCCACTCCCAAGGATAGGTTAAGATAGAATTTCTCTCTTATTACTTACGTCATGTGCACCATGTGTCAAACCGGTGTTGCGTTGTGAGAAAAAGAAAAAAAAAATCACTCCCCAGTGTCCGTGTAGTATTTCTCTTTCTTTCCAATTTCCGAAAGAGCTCTAATTCGTTTCTTTTCCTCTCTCAAGCTCTCGCCATAATAAAAACCCTAGTCCACTTCTATTTCTATTTCAAAGTTCTAGGAGCAAAACTGTTATTTTATCTAGGGTTTCAATCTACCTCAGTTTTGAATTTATACCTAGATAGATATTGGACAATCGTTTACCGAGGTTGATTTTGTTTAAAATCTTATCTAAATTTTTTTGTGATTTAGAACGTTTCACATAATCGAAGGTTCATTCGGCTCAACTTTTGAAGCACAAAATCTCACAAATCAACGATCTTCGTCTGTTCTTAAAGGAAACCCTAACTCTCTATTACCTGTTGTAATTTGTAATCGTTTTTAGCTGCTTCTGCGTTTCGATTGCTGTTCAAATCGGTTGGTCGTCCTTCTCTGGTGCTCTCTATCAACTTAGCTTTACTGGTAAGATTTTAAATTCTTCTATTTTTTAGTTCTATTATCCTTGTAAGTAGAGATCATAGATTTGATAGAGATGGGATGATATAATAATTAGGGTTCAAAGATGATTTTTGATGAAATTTAGATTTTGGGTTTTGTCTTATTTATTTAGTTTTTTTTTTTTTTTTTCTTTTCTGATCGTGAGGTTTTTGTTGAGCAAACCATATTTTCTGTTTCTTATTGTTATAACTATAATAGGATTTGATAGTTACAGATCTGAAGGTAGAATTCGTGTCAAAGATGGGATTTTGTTAAAGATCTTTGCTGATTTTTTATTTTTTTGTTATATCTGAGTACAAGTTTTGTTTTGTTTGTCACTGGGGTTTGAATTAAGAGATTGGATTTGGTTGTTGTGGATTTGGGTTTTGAATTATAGTTCTTATTCAAAAATTTGGGTTTTGTTGAAGCTCTTTGCTGAGCTATTGTGTTTTAAATCTGACTGCAGGTTTTGGGTTTTCTTTGTTGAACAATCTTGATTGTCTGTTTCTGATACTTAGGTGTGTCACTGGGGTTTGTATTCAGAGGTGTCTGATATCTAGTGGTCTGAAGGTATTGATAGAGCTCACTGATGGGTTTTCATGTTTGGTTTTGTGAGATCTTTGTTTAGATTCTATGTTTTATGTCTGATTGTGTGTTTTGGGGTGAGTTCAGTTTTTTTGGTTCAAATTTAGGTTTTGGGATTTGTTATGGTTTTTCATCAATCTTTTGTGTCTTTTTATGTATGAAATTAGGTTTTTTTTGGTTGAATAAACTTGATTTTCCCATTTATGCTTGTTGAATTCTTTCTGGTTTGTTATGTTCTCGGTAGTTCCTCTTTATTTATTTATTTATTTGTTATTTTTTAAGGTAGAGATCTTGGGTCTCAAGTCACCATAACACACTTTCAAGCATATCATACTGAACTGTACATACTCTCAGTTCATTGAGTGTCCAAAGTTCGAGTGTGTAGAAAGGAAAAGGAATAGTATGAGTGCTGGACTGTCAATGGAAAATCAAACTCCCGCATAAAGAGAAGATCAGCCACTTAAAACATTACTATAGAAAAAACCATTAACATCTCAAATTCCATAATTTATTGTGTCCCCCCTACCCCAATAAATAAATAACCAAGAAAACCACCAGGAGTAATGGTATTGAAAGGGGAAATTTCAGTAGTGCCGAGCTGAGTAAATAAAAAGAACCTGTAAACTAGGTTGTCAAAGGTCTCTATAAAATTATGATGAATGTTTTCATCTTTTTAGTCTTTTGGGTTTCTCCACAAGGTCATCTTGCAATTTTTTTGGTCCTTTGGGACGGAATTTTATGTGGCTCCTTCATAAAGGAAGTATGATTGAGGTTGGTAAAAAGAGCTAGGTTTTGGCATTTTATAGAAGAAAATTACAAAGAGAAAAAAAGAAGAAGCTAAACAATGAGTTAACTTCCGTTTTTTTATTTGGTACTTCCAATTTTATTTTATAAGTAAGTTAACTTCCACTTCTGAAGCTGATGTTTCAAAATGGGATGAGTATTGGTTTGAGTGAGAATGCACGACCAGTTTCTGACCATTCTAAAACAAATATTGATTCTTTATATCCAACAATTCCTTTTTGGGGCTTTGGGGAGATGGGAACCAAAACCTGTGCTTTAGCATATATATATATATATATAGCTATGGTTTGTGTTTTTTGAATTGAATAACAAGGAAAAAAAAGGTATGTAGAAGGGAATTAGCCCAAATATTTCATTGTCTTAAAAAAATATAGCCCTTATACTGAGAGAATTTAAGGTGGATGTCACGCCCCGAAATCCCAACATGAATCCCTATGATTCATCGGTTAGAATCTCGAGGTGTGAGGTAATCAATCACACAATCTGACAGAACATTCATAAATAATAATACTTATGAAAAGAAAATATACGCAGTGGAATAAACATTTAACTAACATCTATACGAGAGTCTAGAGTAAACAGAAGAAATCGACAAACACTGATATAAGTCAAGATCTTTAATCTCATAATTCATCAGGTTACAAAAATTTCTAAACTACCATGTTTCTTATCTACAACCAAAAACCGCTAAGATCCTCTACTAGTCCTCAAAGACATGGCGGCGGCAAGACATCAATCTGATCCTCCTCAAGGACCTCCTCAAAAGACTCCTCAAAGAACGGTTCTTCAAAAGTTGAATAATCTGAAAGGGGAAGGATAGGGTGAGTAACAGGGGAATGTTACTCAGCAGGATGAACGCCGTTCTAACAACGAGTCATACTTGCACGAGTAATCAGTTGAACAGTTAAATAATGTAAGTTTTTCATAATGTAACATACGATAAATGTCTAAGCATATTCAATAAACAGTTAAATAATTTCAACCTATCATTTCTATCATTTAAAGTAACATATGCATCTTTTAAATGAAAACATCTATCAATCATTACAAAATAAGAAAAAGATAGATAATAAGAACACGGCGGTGTAATCGATAAGAGAGCAGAAGAACACGCAGATATAACCGCCTCGGCTATGGCAATACGATATTCCAAACTTAACCTCCGATGTGGAATCCCATCGTTATAATATGATTTTGTGGCCGGTCTAGCATACCACGGTTGGATGACCATTTATCCGGCTCAAACTGGCCGTTGACCAAGAACCCAATACTGAGTTCAACTAACGGTGAGGTCGACCGTTTGACGACTACAGACTAATAGTGATCACTAACTAGCCCAGGAGACCCCTCGCGTCGAAGCCTATCAAGAGGCAATGCATGTGAACCCCGCCTAGCTCTACACTATACAGAGACCGCCTTTACACACAACGTTTCCCAGGAAATAAGTAGGAGAAATTCCCGGATTTCATAAGCTGTAATATGCTCTAAGGTATCCCATACTACCGAAGAGCATATGACATCTAGTGTTATCCTAGATTGACTCGCCGCTTCCGGATACATAGCAACGCGTCACTCTTTATGGGTTTTCTACAAATCTTTACTGGCAAACAACATAATTTATTTTGTATATAATATATCATTTCTTTTAATCGAAAATACAAACAAAATCTGGTAGTGCCCTCCAGTGACAGTTATCTGTCATATCCATCCATCAACCATCTCATCCTTCTATCTATCTATCACGTTTTACGTGGCATGGCCACTATGTAGAACTGGAGGCACTGTCCCATCAATCAGTCGAGAACATACGTTCTCTCTATCCATCCATCGATTAAATTGATCAATCTATCATCTAATTTCCTACATATCTATCAAAGTAATTTTACTTTTAAAGAAATTCGAAATCCATAGAGCATCAACCAATTCCATTCGATGGTTTTGGTTGAGTAGAAAGACTCGAAAACGAAGATAAAACCATAAGACATAAAAGCTGGAAATCTATGCAAATTTAACTAAGTGTTGAAAAATAATTTTTTTCAAAGTCGAAATTGAAAATGAACTATTTATTTATTTATTAAAGAACTTAAGGTAATACGTAATTGTTTTTAATGAAATAAATGTAGGAAATGGGTATACATACTATATGGAAGCAACACAAAACAAATTAGAACCAAACTCAACATTCGGATACTTTTCCGAATTGCTGATTTTTCGTCGAAACTCGACCAAAATCGATCCAAATATCATATTAACTATAAAATGATTATATTACATCAAATGAACTAAAACCAATCATAAATAAGCATGCAAACATGATTCAAATCGTTCAAATATGTATAAACTTAATGAAATAATCGATTTATCAACAATCATATGGATTTTCTATGAAATTATCGCATAACTAGAAGGTAGAAGGGAAGGCAACCTACATCAAGCTATTTTCAACGGTTGAACGGAGTTTAAAATCGCCTCCGGCCAATCTTCAAATTTTTCTTCCGGCGAAAATCAGATTTCTTTGCGTCCACGCGTAACCCTCGACGAGAGGAACAACTTTCCTTCTTGCGCCTAAGCTCGGATCGTTCTCGTTTAGTGTAGATCTGAGTTTCAAATATTGAAGGAAAAGAGTTGAGATTTGTTTTGAGAGGATAATAAGAAAAATCTGATTTTTCTAATAGAATTTAAATATTTATATCACTTAAGTTGGGACATACTTGTCATTTTGGGAATTGTTTTTCCCGAATGCCGAATTGGACAAACTTATACTCTATTTCGAATGATTTTTCGACACGAATCTAATGGTATGATCGGTTTCCTCAAATTACGTCTCTAAGGTGTCGTTTACGTATTGGAAAAATATCTAATGTGAAACTCGAGGATTTGATAACTTTTAAATCAACGCACGGATCTAAAATTCTTTCCTCGAGATATATTTTAGGATTTCAGGTCATTACAGTGGAAGATGCTTTACAACTTCAAGAGCATAAAATGATGGTGTCATAACATCAACGTGACAATTCAACTTTAATTGCTAGGCATCATACTGAGTCGAATAAGAATAAGGGCCAAGAGAAAAGGAAACAAAGCATCTACATAGTGATGAGGAATTTGTTCAATTGCTAGTTGTAATAGTCCATTATTTTCCTATGATTACGGTAGGGTTAGTAAGCATAATGGTTATGCGCAGTGGAAGATTGAACTAGAGTCCCGTCACATCATGTCTTATATATTTGTTGCAAATAAATAGAAACTTGTTGATTAGCTATTAACTTGCTATGAATATTCCAAATAAAAAAGAAGCAGCATTGTCTATACTGATATTGGTGTTTGCAAAGTATGTTGGTAGATTAGCTTATTTTAGTAATAGAGTTCTATGTTAGAGCTTGAGGCATAGTCAATAAAATGTTTGCTTGCACTTATTTTGGGATTCAAATGCTATGAGTTTTGGATTTGGTATTTATTACATGAGAATATACTTGTACCATCATTAGACAAATGGCTTTCAGACTAAACTCATGTCACGATTCAATGTCAAACAAACAACGTACAGGTTAAAACACCCAAGACAATGTTGTTGGACAAATAACATAGGTGTTACCTTGTTCAGGGTACTATCACTGGGTCAAGGGAAAACCAATTCAGGATATGTAAAACGATCTTTGTGGAACCCAACACAATATTGAAGTCAGAGAAACACATTGATGCTAACTTGGTCAGGGTTAACCACCACTCGGTCAAGGAAAAACCAATTTCAGGTTATGTAAAACGATTTTTCGTGGTGGATTAGCAGGGCCAAAAGTCTGTTATTGTGAGATTGGCCAAAATTGATTCCTTGGCTGCAAAACAATAGATGCAATGTTACTGGACCTACACAAAAAATAAAAATGAAGCCCATTAGAATCTAATGAGTAATTGGGTATACCTACATAAGAGGAAAGAATGTATACCTAATAATCTCTCCTGTAATAGTTGGTGGCTTCATCGTACACGATCATGTTCTCTCAAGTTTTGATGGTGTTGGCCTGGATTATGTGGATGGGATACCAGCTGGGTTAACCTGTCAGGCCTCAAGATCTCTCACATAGATCACAAGACATGAGGGGTTATCCCAGTACTACATGTGTCCCAAAACTTTGATACAAATCCATAGACACATGAAGGGGTACTGTACTGACAACTGTGGTCAGATTCTACACCCCAGGACTTTCACAAATAACATAGTAATCTGAAATTAGTGAGCCCCGTAGGACAGTAACATTAACTAACCTGTGTTTCTGTTTGATTGATGGAGCTAGTAGGGCTTTAACTGGTGCAGTATTAGGGTTTATATGGCCTTCTATTATGTTATTTCTAGGTTGTTTGGGTTCTTATAGCAACACCTTCAAGGCCAAGGACTTGCGATGAAGAGATGGACCCCATTTTTCCCTTGTTCAGCTTGGGTAGATCTTGGGATGTGTAACACTTATAGCCAGACCTGAAGTAGTGCCTCCCATTGCAATCAAGGGAGGGGATAGGGAAAAGATAAAAAAAATTTACTTGTAGGATATGAACAGAAAACAAATTATTTTCTTAATCTGTTTTCTGACCGTTAGAAAAGTTGAGTGTGTTTTCTCAGCACTATCTGGGGGGATTTTCTGTGTCAGCTAAATAGCATAATGCCAGTGAGATAATTTTTCTCAAAAAACTTGACTGACTTTTTTATTTTTCCTTTAGCATGTTTTGAAGTGATCCAAATGAGCCTAAAGAGTTCTGTAACCAAACAGATCTCTTTGGTCCAATGGTGGGACACTACATTTCTTCATCTTGATATGATTTTTGTTTCTACAAACAATCCGATGGTGTCTGTGTATTTTTATTTCCTTTTCTTTTTATTTTTATGAATATAGCAAATATTAAATCCGGGTATGTTTTCTTAACAGCTCCGAGATAGGCCCTTCGACATTATTTTTTATTTTCTTTTTTACCTATCAATTGAATATCTTTACTTATAAAGGTGACGATGCTTTCTTAAAGTCCCAGTCTTTGAATATGACAATCACAGCTGCTAATATATATGAGACTGGGATCTGCTGACATGTGGCATGTTCACATATAAAGTGGCTTTAGATTGTTGAACCCACATGGAGATGAGTCAAGGGCGAATTCTTTGTAATGGTGATATCCTCACCATGAATATCTTTCTCATTAAGAATCAGACCACCAAAAATTAGTTCACTTTAGCTATATTGAAGATCCCTCATGGGAGAGGTATGGTTTGATTGGTGAGGAGATGCTCTCACCAAAATCCAGTCCTTGAATCAAATCCATATGGGCCCAACAGTGAGACTCATTTTATGGCGTCAATGTTCCAGGCATCAAAAGATTTCAATACCCACTGAATATTTCTCTTTTTAAACTAGACTTTAATTAGGTTTTCAACAGTTTGGATTTTGAGGATTAAGAATTGAAGTTATGTAATGTTTCTTACTCTATGTGATGTGTTTTGCTGGAATGGTTGCAAAGATCAGATTTTAATTTTTCATCTATTCTTTTTAATTCCATCTATTTTTATTGGATTTTTTCTTAATATAATTCCATTTGCTTGCTGGGCAAAAAGTAAAAAAATTAAGAATAAAAATTCTGTCTATTTGGGATTCTACTGAGTGGACGGATGTTTGACATTGGTATCATTTTTTTTATATCCAAGATTATGCAAAAAATCAACCTTTTGTGTTTCTTTTTTCCTTTAAATATTATTTATGATCTTTTCTTGGGTTCTTTCAGGTTTGCAATGGGAAAGAAAAAGACTGATGATTCTGGAGCAGCACCAGCCACTAAGGTGAAGCCCGGCAAAGATGCTGCCAAAGATGGCAAGAAAGAGAAGTTCTCAGTCTCAGCCATGCTTGCCAGTATGGACCAAAAACCAGATAAACCCAAGAAGGGTTCGTCCTCTACTGCTAATAAACCCAAGGTGAAGACAGCACCAAAACTTCCATCTTACACCGATGGCATCGACCTTCCCCCCTCTGATGATGATGACGACTTCGTTTCTGAAGAAAACCAACAGAATGGCCTTGAAAATCTTGTTTCTGACAACAAATCCAATCGACGTTCAGATTTGAAGCCCCTCAACATCTCCATATCTGAAAAAGAGTTGAAAAAGCGAGAAATGAAAGACCTACTTTCTGCTCACGCCGCTGAGCAGGCCAAGAAGGAAGCTCTCAAGGACGACCGTGAAGCTTTCACTGTTGTCATTGGTAGCCGGGCTTCTGTACTTGATGGCGAAGAAGCTGCTGATGCTAATGTTAAAGATATAACGATTGATAATTTCTCCGTAGCTGCACGAGGGAAGGAGCTCCTCAAGAATGCATCGGTGAAGATTTCTCACGGGAAGAGATATGGTTTAATTGGACCCAACGGAAAGGGAAAGTCCACGCTATTGAAACTTCTTGCTTGGAGGAAGATCCCTGTACCCAAAAACATCGATGTGCTATTGGTTGAACAAGAGGTAGTTGGTGACGACAGGACTGCCCTTGAAGCCGTTGTTGCAGCCAATGAAGAACTTGTCAAGCTTCGACAAGAGGTTGAAGGTTTGCAAAATTCCTTGTCTGTTGCTGGAGATGGGGACGACAATGATGCAGATACAGATATTGATGCTGGTGAGAAGCTTGCCGAATTATATGAGAGGTTACAGGTGATGGGATCAGATGCAGCCGAGGCTCAGGCTTCGAAGATACTAGCAGGATTGGGTTTCACCAAAGATATGCAAGGCCGAGCCACCCGGTCTTTTAGTGGTGGGTGGAGAATGAGAATCTCATTGGCTAGGGCACTCTTTGTGCAGCCGACCCTTCTATTACTTGATGAACCCACCAATCATCTTGACCTTCGGGCTGTTCTTTGGTTAGAAGAGTATTTATGTCGATGGAAGAAAACTCTTGTTGTCGTCTCACACGACCGTGATTTCCTTAACTCTGTCTGCAACGAAATCATTCATCTACACGATGAGAAACTACATGTCTACCGTGGGAATTTCGATGATTTCGAGAGTGGGTATGAACAGCGTCGCAAAGAGATGAACAAGAAATTCGAGATCTACGACAAACAAGTGAAGGCTGCAAAAAGGTCGGGAAATCGGGTTCAGCAAGAGAAGGTCAAGGATCGGGCCAAGTTCATTGCATCCAAAGAAGCCTCGAAGGCCAAGGGGAAGGGCAAGCTTGATGAAGACGAGGCCCTGGCAGAGGCCCCAAAGAAATGGAGGGACTATAGTGTAGAGTTCCACTTTCCGGAGCCTACCGAGCTTACCCCACCTCTCTTACAGCTTATTGAAGTCAGTTTTAGTTATCCAAATAGGGAGGATTTCAGGCTCTCGAATGTTGATGTGGGTATTGATATGGGGACACGCGTCGCAATTGTGGGCCCGAATGGTGCTGGGAAATCTACTCTACTCAATCTTCTAGCCGGTGATTTGGTCCCTACAGAGGGGGAAGCGCGAAAGAGTCAGAAGTTGAGGATTGGGAGGTACTCTCAACACTTTGTGGACTTATTGACTATGGAGGAGACTCCTGTGCAATATCTTCTCCGTCTTCATCCCGATCAAGAAGGACTTAGCAAGCAAGAGGCGGTCCGTGCAAAACTCGGGAAATTCGGGCTTCCAAGCCATAACCACCTTACCCCTATAGCGAAACTGTCAGGAGGGCAAAAATCTCGTGTTGTCTTCACTTCAATCTCTATGTCTAAGCCCCACATTTTGTTATTGGATGAGCCAACAAACCACTTAGACATGCAGAGCATTGATGCATTGGCCGATGCTTTGGATGAATTTACGGGTGGTGTTGTTTTGGTGAGTCATGATTCTAGGTTAATTTCACGTGTTTGCGAGGACGAAGAGAAGAGTCAAATCTGGGTTGTTGAGAATGGGACCGTGGAAACTTACCCGGGGACCTTTGAGGAGTACAAGGAAGAGCTGCAAAGAGAAATCAAAGCGGAGGTTGATGATTAGTACATCATTTAAGGTTCAGTTGTTCATTTTTCAAATACATAATAAGCTGTTACATGCTTTTCTCGTTTTGTCTGTTTTGCTATAAATTACGACGGATCTTGATCTTGTGATGTGGAGAGTGTAATTTTATGTTTGGATTTATCTATTAATATAAAAATAGTCTTTATGATGCAAGTTTGGTTGGTTAATTTGTCTACATTAAGCAAAATTCAGGTCCAATGCATTTTCTGTTATTTTATTTAAGGTGATTTAGAGATGTCCCCCATGTTTTGGTGGATATTGGAGAGAGTCCGGCTCGCTCTTCCACAGTCGTTTGTGGGAGAGAACCATACAAACGAACCTTACAACTGTAGGATCTCAATCACAGATCTCTAGATTTATTTGCCACATCAGCTAGTTATCACCTCACAAATTTTTTCCAATGCATTTAAAAAAAAAAAAAAAACCAAATTGTTCAAGGGTTTCTTTGTCCCAAAACAATAAATGATTCAATGATCTGATCAAATAATATTACTATGCTTCGAGAGGCAGTAGCAGTATCTACTCGTACACTACAGTGGAAGTGTGTTGAATCAAGAGCAGACAATAAGCGTCTTTATTATGGCCGTTTTATTCTATCTCCGCTTATGAAGGGTCAAGCCGATACGATAGGCATCGCGATGCGACGGGCTTTACTTGGCGAAATAGAAGGAACATGTATCACACGTGCAAAATCAATTGCAGCAGCAGCCCTTCTTCTCTGACAATCGAATTCCACTGGAAACTCAGAGATGATCTGTTTCTTCTCTGATGACCGGCAGTTTCAACATCGAAAGCTCCCCATCTCTTCTTCAAATGACTCCCGAGAAAGGGCTCAGAAACAAAGAAATCTAAAATAAAGACAACAGTTATGGTTTGATCTCTGTTTCTTCTATTTTGCAGTTAAATTTCACTTTCAATCTCTGTTTTTTTTTTTAGCATGATTTTTTATTTTTTTTCTAAAAATACGCTTCAGTTGAGCTCAAGATAAAATTTGGTTCTAGTAGTGCAACCACATTTTGGTTATGATCCTTGTTCTTTTGAATCAATGGCTCACCAAAGCAACCATACTTTCCAACAACTCATGTTACATGAGTGGATCAAAAGCACCAAATAGTCATTTTTTACTAATAAGCCTAAAACAACAATTCCTTTTTAATGTACAGGCACTCCATCATCCTCGACAGATTAGTGGTCTTGGCTGTAGAGGCTTCATATGGTGTGCTCTTAGTATCACTGCATTTATATTTGTAAATTGGGTACAAAGATACAATTTAGATTTGACATAGCTTTGTAGTTTAATGAATTTGCCAAAAGAAGGGGGTCTATTAGACATATTTTTCAGATTAGTGAAGTCTGGATTTGTAGATTTTCTTCTTTTTGTTGATGTCGAGCATTGAGGGGATTGGTTATCCAAGTTTCCTTTGATGGAGGATTTGTTTGTAATTGCCGAAACCATGTTTCCCTAGGGTCATGACAGCAGTGAAAATTGGAGTTCTACGTATTCTAAATCATGTGATTTTGATTTGCAGGAAATTGGAGTTGTACTTCTTGTGTTGGCATAATCTCACCTTCACTTGCAAGAGTGAGGGCCATGTAAACTAATAACATAGACCTGAAATGCTTGGCAGTTAATATAGATTTAAGGACCCATCTTGGATCATAATCTTGTGGGGGCCTATGATTATGAACATGAGTGAATTATATTAGCACTCATTAACATTAACTCGAGATAGCCATGAGGAGTAACTCACTAAAAGCATCGTTGCTAAATTCCTACCCCGTATGATAGTTTATAAAAGCTTGTTGATAAAAGAGAAGTCATGGCCTTGGACGGAATTGAATCTCACGAAAATGTTTTGAGGCTTCAATAATTATCATGATGATGATATAAAACTTGTCTATGTTTAAGATTTCAAATATATTTTTCTTTTGATAAGTATAATACTTTATTAAAACGGCAGGATCCCTCGACTCCTAAGAATGAGTCATGAAAAAAACACATGATCCCAACCCTTTAAATGTAAAATCCAATGGTTGAGATTTATCATCGGGATAAGTGTCTTCAAGATTTGTATTTCCAAGATACTCATAAATCTCAATCATTGGATTTTGTGTTTAAAGGGTTGGGATCAACGTGAAAAAAAAAAGTTGGCTAGACTAAAGGCAAGCTACACAAGACAAAGAGCATCCCACTTTAAAAACAAAATCCTCAAACAAAATCCCTTCAAAATCCTTAGACAGCTTCCCAAAATGTCTAGGATGACCTCATGGACTCTTTTTTTTCTCCTTTCCTTCGAACACCCTTCTAAATTTCTTATTCGAAAGCTCACAGCAGACGCCAAAGGGAGAATAACTCACATGTATCTTTTCCTTTTGGAGAAAACATTGTGCGTCACCGAATGAGCAAAGAAACGATCTCTGAGGGGAAAATCCAATCTAGATGAGAGAGAGAGAACTCACTAATTGCCATACCACCTATCTGTTGAGTTTGACTCGATTTATATGGTACGGTGGAGAGATTGGTGTTTGGAAGAGTCCAACACCAATACAACTCCTTCTCTCTTATCTTTACATGAGAAGGAAAACGTGGGTTACCCACATATATGCCACAACCTATCCTGCCTATATATCAGGAGAAGTAAGAGTTGCGGTTTTTTTTATTATTTATTATTTTGAGATAGATTACAGTAGGAAAAAAAAAAAAAAAAGAGTTTTTTTTTTTGTTGAGGCTGCTAGAGAGCACAGAAACGCTGGTTTCTGACTTGTAACTTTTTTCACATTGCTTTCTATAGTAAAAATTGACCGATGCCGCCCGTGGACGTAGGTATAGCCGAACCACGTAAAATCCTTGTGTTGTGTGCTTGTGTGTGATTGTTATCTTGCATATTGTGTGTGATTCTTAAGCAGGTATTCAGACCTAGATCAAAGGGCTGCGCGGCGTTGATTGTTACATATCAAATCGTCATCGCCGACTGTGTTTGTAGGGTGAAAACCCCAACACTATCCTCCCAAAAACTCAACTCTTATCTCCTTTTTCCCACCTTAAAACTAATCTCCTTATTGAACTCTTGAGACAATTTTAAGATCCCCTCCCACAAGAAAATTTCAAATATTTTGGTTTCATTCAACACTTATATCTCCAAAACTGGTCGTTTGAAATTCCTTCTTGTGAGTTGTATGGGTCACCAGTGGATTCGCTAATCGATCCATGCTTGCCTGTCAGGGAAGCGTTAAATTGAACGTGCCTGGGTGCCCTTGTTGTAGCCAACTAGTTGTCTTCATGTGTTAAATAGAGACCAAATGAATTACGACAACGAGCAGAGAAACTAAAATCATTAGAACTTTGACAACCTCTCCCCTCAATAGGAATATTACTACTTCAATTAGTTCCCCAAACAGATTGCCCAAATTATACAAGCAGTACAAACAGTTTGAACTTAGTTTGAAAACTCATGAAACATTGAACATTTTTTCTTAGCACAGAAAAGGCAAGCTGATCTATTACCATAACAAAAAACAAAGAACAAAAGGGTAATATCAAGAAAAAAAAATGTGGATGGCGATCTTTAACATATATTTTTTTCTTTTTTTTCAAAAAAAAAGAAGAAAGAGGAACCAATACTCTACTGCTCAATAATGAATACAAATTACAAAGAGGTGGAATAAAGTGTGCACAGTAGCGAGAGATATAAGAGGAAGCACAAAGGATGATGTTTTAAAATGGTTACCAACTCCCACATAACAAGGGGTAGCTGTGACATAAAATCGAATAATCATTCCAAAACATAATGGGTGAGTTAATTAATACCCCCCCACTGCTTCACACAAGCAGAACTGAAGCTGGGATTTTTTTGCCAATGGGGGCTAAGTGCTAATTATGATAAGACTGATAATCTTGATTTCTTTTTATGTAAATTTTGAACTTGTTACAACAATAGATTAATAATGATAAAAGATTTCCACTAAAGTCATAGATATTATGAATTGTAAAAAAAAACTTGGTTTAAGTTTAATATATTAAAATTTTATTTTCTTCAACATTAAAGTCCGGAGAATTAGAAAGGATTTTAGGGAGTTGAAGATGCTGCATTTTGGTAAGAAACTCAAAAATATCATTTTTACATATCCCAAAACTTACACGACTTTTTTATGAATCTTTTTTGAATTGAAACTCCTTCGAATAATTGAAGAGTGCAAACTTATTTTACTTTGTTTCTTGAGAGTGAATAATGGTTGAAGGTGAGGGCCCTTAAGTCATTTTTCACTAGATTGAGAAGAGGCCAATGGACACATGTCAATTTGCAAAACTTGTGGGATATCTCTAATATACATCCAACCGTAGGGGCTAAGTCATCAAATTTGTTTTTGAAGTTGAGTGGGGCCCATACAAGGATTTAAAAATAGGGTTATCTCTAATATCGATCAAAATGTCAGGGATTAAATTATCAATTATTTTTTCCAAAAAGTTGGATAGAAGTTGAAGGTGAGGCTCCTTAAATCATTTTCTATGAGTCCTAGTAATAAAATTCGATATGTGTTCAATTCATTTAAGTTCATATAAGTTAAGGAAAATTTTTGTTTAAAAATGGGGAAATTTTTTTGTTTCAAAAAAAATTATAAATGATATTTTCAAATTTCTTAATAAAGCACATCTTTCAACCTCTATTTTGGCTTTTAGATTTTAATGTTATAGAAAATAAAATTTTACATTTACCATATTAATTGATAAATCATCGATTGATTCGTTAGTTAATCGATTTAATCAGATAATCCCTAATTTGGAGAATTCTACAAATTTGCAAATTTTTTCTTTTTTAAGGATTTTGAGTATGGCACGAGTTTGAGAAGATCAAGGCCTAGGACGAACGTTGTCAATTTGAAAAGGACTAGAGTCTCTCTAGTATTGATCAAAATGTGGGGAACTAAATCATATATATATATATATTATAAAAAAAAAAAAAAAATTCAATGAGACTTAGCAAGGAACGTACGTCGTTAGTTTGAAAAACACGGGATATATCTAATAGTGATGCACTTTCCTTACTAGTTAGATTTTAAGCCTAAGGGTTGTTTTGCTCAAATGGATTACCACATCAGCAATCCAACACCACAATCCTCAAAATTTCATAAAAAAAATTTAACTTGATCCAAAGTTTTGAAAATAGACAGTTACCGAACTTTCACCTAATCCCAAATTCAAAATTAGAGTTCAACCGTGAAAAACTAGCTTTTGTGGAAATTGTTTAATTCAAAGCTTCTAAAATTTTATCCTCTATAACCCTGAAGCAAGGATCATTAGCCCAAGGACCCTTATTAAGGGTGAAATCCTTACTTTAACTTAGTAAGGCTAGTCGGTTTCTATCTATTATCAATAAAAAAACACAAAGGGGTTAAACCAGAGTTTATACTTTTTTAATAAGTTGAGTGGGGGATATAGTCCCCACTAGTTCCTACATGGCTTCGCCCTTTCGTACAAGAGGTCATCCATCACACACAAATCCACATTCAAAAAGAGATTTAATAGCACATAGAAATGCATAGATGGGAAACATTTGGTAATTCCATATATTATTGCCCCCTCACACAGTATCTAAGCATATGTAGGGTTGGTTTACTTATTCTTTAAGGAAAATAGGGATACAAGAGGGCTTAAGCAAAGGGCCTTTGGTTATAGCAGTCAAGGTTATCCCCATAGCTCACTCCCAGTATGTCACAGTACCTCCTATAAAACCCAATCCGGCTCGCAACCTTATCATTAGCACCTTTGCCACATTCGACTCCTCCGTTGATAATGTTTGTGATGGTCCCAAAACCAGGGAGCCGACCTGCGGTCCTATCAACATTAGATGGTGTCCATTGTCCCGTTATGACATTGTGGCATGATGGCTTGGGTGATTGTGGGGTCATCCAGAACCAAAATGCTGTCTTGAAAGAAATGATTGCATCCTTGGTTACGGCGTCTGGGTCGTTGATGAGGTTGTAATTTATTTGTGGAGCACGTCCAGCTTGCCCATAGTTGTAGTTGCTGAAAAGTAATAAATAAATAAAAAAACGAAGATCAAATTCACAATCCCTTGGTTATATACAATGGATTATTATTATTATTATAAAATTTCAATTTGGTTTGGGGAATAAATGACAATGTACTTACTATGAAATTTGAATTGGTCCTCGCCCATAATACTTTTTACCCGGAGCACATGGCCATTGTGCGCTCGGAGTGCAGTAATCACCGGGATTTCCTTGTTCCTGAACAAAGCAATATCCCCAAGAGTATGGGCCATCTGGTGCAGTTGGCCACCCCCCTGTAAAATTAATAACAAATCAATTGAAAATAAAATATTTTTTGTTGAATTGTATGATAAGCAAATTTACATCCATTGGAATTTTATAAATAAAAAGGGTATAGAAAAGCAAAACCTAATAATATGATCTTAGAGATATAATGAGATAGATCAATTATATTTTTTATTGTGATAAGATATATCGATGATGGTACGATGTGTTTAGTCCACATTTATACACTGTGACATTAATTAATTTGTCCACATTTGTAAGTATGCAACAACGGTATGTCAAATTATATCCATGGTAGATGTTCAAATATTTACACAAAAATATAATTGTTTGGCTTTAAATTCTGAAATAATCAAAATATTTGTACTTGTCAATTCTCTATCAACTTGACTAACCTGTAGTTTCATGAGAAGTTTGAGCCAAGAACGCAGCAATCTCCCTTTTACGTGTGTTAGTGTCACCAGTGGTCGCAAAGCCTCCAAAGGACTTTGCGGCAGTGATGAATGCATTGTAAGTGTAGAAACCCCTACCAGGGCAATTCGCATCATTTCGATGCTTCAACATTTGGTCGAAAAGGGATTGAGAAATGAGAGAGCCAATGTCACCCCCTTGTTGTGCCAAGGCACCCAATAATGAGGCCAAGGAGAGGAGGAGAAGCAGAGTCCAAGACTTCATTTTGTTTTGGTAAGTTGGTTGTAATTGAAGAAATGGGAACGTGGTATAAATAGGGTCCAGTGTTGGGGTGGTGATGAGGCATTTGTGGGCCAGCTTTTGTATTTATTTGACTATTCAATTTGAGGACCTTGACTTTTATGTCTCTTTTATTTGTCTTCTAAGTTTTTTCTTTCTTTTGTACTTATGCCTTGGAAAATAAGGTGTATATGATACGGACATGACCGCTTTGATTGGAAAAAAGATTTTGAGGGAAATTCGCCCTCTCATTGACCGCCACCAAGGTCAAAGGTTCAAAGAGGCTTGTATGTTTGAATCGTGATAATCTGATTACCCCACGTGGCAAATTCAATCGGTGGTACCGTAGATCTGCCCCCTTCGAGATACACGGCTGCACTTCCTCAAAAAAAAAAAAAAATCTCTAGAGAACCATGTATCTCAAGGAACGCAGATCTATGATTCCCAAACTAGTCACCTCAGGAAGTAAATTGAGTTTGCCATGGGGGGTAGTCAGATTATCACGATTCTTTTTGTTTTTGTCTAGGATGTTGTTAACGTGTGCCTTTAGACACAAGTTAAGATGCATTAAGTACACCTCCAAATGTTATTTTATTATGAGTTGTTCGGTTCTGTGCCTTTGCCATGTCAGTCACTACTCAACCATAGGCCAAAACCTCGTGCATTCATCATTATTCTTTCATTATATTAGAGAGTGGCATGTGCAAACACACATTTATCAAAAGGATTTATTTTTATTTAAAATATTGATTAAATGTTCTTTTTTTTTTCCCTTAAGATTGCACAGTAAAATGGTTAGTTTTGGTGTCAAACCATTTCAACTCAGCCTTCTCTCATAATAATAGAAAATTAAGATGTAAATGGAATCCCTAAAAAAAAAAAAAATCTTACAAAAAATACACAGGTTAACAAAAAAAAAATTCAATAGGAAAGAATAAATAATAAAAATTGAGGAATGCATGACAAGTATGCTTCATTGTCCATGGAAGTAAATAAAGGGAAAAAAAATTCCTTTTTTGAGGGTATCCAACTATTCAGATTTCATTAGAAAATTGACCTCTTAATTTGGTTAATCAAAAAGAAAAATTTAGATTGCTATTTTAATTTTCAAGCTTACCTCTTTATAATAAGTGCATATTTGACATGTTTTCTTCAATTTATTTGTATTATTAGATTTTTCTCTAGATAATGAAACAGATTTCATGGTTCATTAAAACAAGGGTAAATTACACTTTGACCCCTTGTAGTTTGGTATAATTCCATTTGATCCCCTAACATTTTGATAATTGCACTTATCTCCCCTTTCACCGACAGGTGTTAAAATTGTTATTTTACTATTTTACACTCTTATTTTATATTAAAAACTAGATTTTAAAACAATAATAAATTTGCACCAATCCAAGTATTCCATTTTTTCACATGCATATATATATATATATATATATATATATATATATAGTCTTTTTTCTATGTTTTTTTTTTGTTAATCCACATTGATGAGACTAAGTCTCCCGGAGGCTGCAGAAGAACCCACAACTCTTGCTAAGCAAATACTTAGAGGTTGCACTCGATTTTGAACTCAGGACCAAGAGGAGCATACTTTGTCATAGTCACATTTTTGTTTTTGAAAAAAGTAACATTTTAAAAAGGGCAAAATCATCTTTATAAAAAGAATTTAACTATTAGGTTTATAACACTTTGACGAAAGGGTACCGGTAAGTGAACCCTTTAGATAATTATAAGGGAGGTAAGTGCAATTATCAAAATGTTAGGGAGTCGAAATAGAATTATGCCAAACTATAGTTGTCAAAGTGTAATTTACCCTTAAAACAATTCCTCAACCATACTAACAAGTTGGAAAAAATAATTCCTTTTTTGAGGGTATCCATTAATGTCTCTACTTGTCAATTTTGCCTCTAAGTTCCTACTGAAACATATATACAATGATTCTAAATTAATACTTAGAATTAATATAAGACTCAGTATCCAGTAAGGTGTTCCATTCCTATATAATAGATTAAGTGTTTTTGTGGTGGCACATTTTAGTTTGTCTTTAAAGCACCTCGGGCTCTTATTCAAGTTGTTCACGCAGCCCAATGTGTTTATGTCCCAATCAAATTGTGCCACATAGACATCATTTCTATTTATAGAAACAAGACACCTTATGGGATCTCTGAAACTTAATATAAATGATTTTAGCTTTGGTTAGATCTTGAGTATTCAGATTTCATAAGAAATTTGACATCTTAATTTGGTTTATCAAAAAGCACAATTCAGGTTGCTATTTTAATTTTCAAGCTTACCTTTCTATATAATAAGTGCATATTTAACATGCTTTCTTCAATTTATTCGTATTTATTAGATTTTTCTCTATATAATGAAGCAGATTTCATGGTTCATTAAAATAATTCCTCAACCATACTAACAAATATATTTCTATTGGTTTCGGTACTTATGGTGTTTGAAATTAAATCATGGGGACTATTCACATTTCAAGAAATTCCACACGGTTTTATAATTTTATATTATAAGTCCCTTGTCAAGTCTGTGGGTTGGAACTATCTAAGAAGTATATATTACAATTACAGCATTATCGTGCTCGAGTACGACTTTGAAACGGGTAGACGGTTTCAAAATTTTGATAGAATCCTCTTCACAGTATGACATGTGGTTTTTTGTATTTGTTTCACCTCCCTACGGAAATTTTGAAGCGGACTGTCGGTTTCAAAGATGTTTCCGTAGTGCTCCGACTTTTACTTATAATGCCGCACTTAACGCATTGCATCAGAATGCACTATAGAGAGAGAGAGAGAGAGAGAGAGAGAGAGAGAGAGAGAGATCATGATTCATGACCCCTTATTCCTGGATGGTTTAGAATTCCACCATATACACTTTTGACTAAGCCCTCATTTTAATAGTTGATTTTAGAAGATATGGTCCGGTTTCTAGTCCATTGGGATGAATAACATTTCTTACTTTGGCATGGCGTGGCGTGGCGTGGTCTCTATGGATATTCAACGTCACAAATATATTTGACTGACCCACACTTACTACTGCCTAGAGGTCTACCTTCTACGCTGTGTTTTGGTCTTTAGGGATAAATCCAATCGAAGGCATAGGTCAGTTAGCTGTCGAACATACCATACCATGCATCATGTGTTTCACTACAGCTCTTTCTTTCTTTCTAGGATAAGTTCTTTGAGATTAGTTGAATTGTTGATTCACTTAATGTGATCATTTTTGGAGCTACTCTGATAAGTAAAGGATTAGGATATATATATGAGGTTAGGGTCCACAATGTTTATGGGTAAAACTCTTAACCCCAAAAGCAAAACTGAATTTCTTGAATTACCACTAAATTTGCATCACTGATTGAAGGCCTAGCTATGAGAGCTGTACCATGTACTACCACAAGATAAAAAGTGAATAAGGACTTTTTTTTTTTTTTTTTGAGTGTGAATGTGTGTTTGTTTTCTTGAATTACCATCTCGACTTGGTCATGATTGGTGTGCCACATTCAAAGTTCTAAGCAAGAAAGAGGAAGAAACATTTAATTTTTAGTTATTGACTTATTCTTGGGACTGAATTTGTCATCTCTCTCCTCACACAAATTAATTTGTATTTTATTAGTTTTTAAGATATTTTCAAAGCGTTCTAATGTAATCAGTGAAGGATGATATAATGTGAGGATTCTAGATTTAGTTGAATCATGAAGTTAGGATATTTATGCTGCTTATACATGGAAAAATGGGTCAAAATCCATTTCCTGAAAAATGCGATTTTCATTAATGTTTTTATCATCCAATCATAGGAAAATGAATTTTTCCACCTCTTAATGTTATTCTCTCACTATTATCTGTATTGCAAAATTAAAAAATCAACTCTCTTTTTTGACATTTTCTAAAGTACAACAAAATGATATGGAATGTATTTTGAATTATTCCACATCCATTTTTTAGAGTAATAATCATATCTCTTGAAAAAATGAATTCCGGGTATAATAGGGAATCCCTTGTAGACAGGGGACCGGGCCTGTATTTAGGCTTTGCACAGTCTATAAATCATGGTTTGTCCAAAGACTAGTCCTAGGACATGTGCAACGCCCACTCATTACAAACACAGGTAAGTGGGTGCGCCCTTGAGGGTGGTCCCTGAGGAATTAATACTCATATTGGATATCAAACTCACAACCTAAGGGCATTTAACCGCTTATCGGTCCAAAATTTCCATTGAGACTGAAATCTTGTAAAACAAGAAGATTTGAGAAGAGAAGTTTGTATTCTACTTCTCAACCTAAGAAGCAAGGGAATATATTATTGAAATAAATGTTGTACAAGATATAAGATTTATAAGATACACACTATCTCTACAATTAAAAGGAAATACAATTTCCACTCAACAATCGTAAGCTCCACAATCTCTAACAGTCATGGGCTTTACAGCTTGGTTTAGTTGTAGAATCCTTCTCATTGTCCTCATCATTTAGGATACATGTACAAGCCCTATTACTATCCCTCAAACTGGGACATATCTGAAGATCAGCGGATTTTCTCGAAAAGTTGATTGGGCTACTAGTTTGGTAAAAATATTTGCGAGATGATTTTGTAGACACTCCAATTTGCATGGGTCCATCCCGAGAAGGCCCATAAAAATATGTTGTTAAAATCATTTTATCAATCAAAAGGCCTAGTGGCCTACTTTTCAAAAAATTGATCATTTTTTAAAATAAAAATCTAAGGCCCTTTATTTGGTCCACATGCTCAAAAATGAATAATTTTTCATCACATTATCATCAATTTCTAGATTGTCTCATAACCTCAACTTTCTTTCAAATTCTATCCCAAACCAAATTCCTTATCTTACTCCATGATCCAACACAAATCAATCCCTAAAAATACTTTAACCTAACATAATCCAATCCAAATCCTCAATCAAATTCTAGCCTAAGTCAATTCTAAGCCCAAGCCATTGTCAAAATCACTTTCAACACCACCTCATTTCAAAACCCACAAACTCTCAAATCCAACCTCATTCAATTTAAGGTTCATTGACTACGGTCAAAGTCCACAAGTCCTCAAAAACCCATGCTCACGAAGATGGACATAAGTCATCATCATAATTAACATCCCAAATCTAATATACCTAACCACATCGTCACTCTCAAAAGCTACACACACCACTTCCCCCACCACACCATATGCCATTACCTAACCCAATCATTCTCACTTAAAATCTCATCACAGGTTACCACCATGTTACACCACTACCCATTCCCTTAATCAACTCACCTAACCCACACATCTCCATACTTTTTAACCACATATTATTACTACACTTACCTCCCAAAATCTAACTATCTAACATCTTATATTCACCATTCTCTCAACTAAACACCCATACCTCAACTCATTTGAATTGTATACATGGGTATGGGTAAAAAATAATCATTTTACCTCTTTTGCCATATTTATCCCTCCCCAATCTTAAATTTCAATTTTTTTTTTGTTTTTTTGTTTTGTTTTTAATCCTATGTCTTTCTCTACCACCTTTTAATTTTGACCATTTTAACCCTAAAGACAACCCTCAATACCTGTAAACCCCCTCTTCCTTTGAAAAAAAAAATCTATGCTCTAAAGCCCTCTCTATTAACCTAAAATTCTAGACAAATCACTACTCAGCTCTCTACTCTCTCACTGTCTTCTCTTAAAAAATGATTCAATATAAATATTTTAGTAAGGATCTAAGAAAAAGAAGAAGGAGAACTCAAGCTTCAAGTTGGGTTAGAATAGGATTTTGATTTTATTTTCCCCTCTCTCCCCTTTCCATCTCCCTCTCCTATCTCTTTCTTTTCTTTCTTTAATTTTGATTTAGAAAGCCTTGTGTAAAACCCCGAATTTTCAATTCGTATATCGAGGAAAAAATAAATAGTGAAATTTTAAGAAAATCTTGAAAGTGGGACTTAGGGGTAAAACTTTAGGATGTTTCTGGTAATTTTTAATGGAATCTGACCTCACCATTAGATTTAAAATGATCGAAAAACATAGTTTAGCCTATAGGCACGCTCAAGTGCGAGTCCGAATAAAAAAATTGCAAATCCTCGATTACCGAGTCGGATCAGGTTAAAATGGTGACCTTTTGCTAGAGCAAGAATTTTTAAGATTCGATTATACCATTGGATTCGTAATGAAAAATTATTGAACATGGACTATGTATTTGTTATTTTTGGAGATCAGAAAATCGAATTATCGTCAAAAACGAAAATGATATCAAGTTTAGGGGTCACCTCTGGTCAAAAATATAAACTTTTGATAGAGATATAATTTGTAGAAATTGACCATACCATTAGATCCAGAATGGAAAATTAGGAGAAATAGAGTATTCATTTGTCAGTTTTTGAGTCCGGACTGTCAAGTTATCGTCGATCGAAACAATATGCAAAATACCGATTTTGTCCCAAATTTTATATAAATAAAAATTTTAAATTTTTTCTTATTATTTCGTCTTCTCCAACCGTCCAACAGCCAATGTTAAAATTTTTTTATTTATTTTCTTAAACTTCAACCCCAGATCTACGGCAAACGGCTCGCCGTTGATGACCGACGCAGAAGGGAGAAATGTCCGCAGCTGCGTTCTCTACAAAACCCACCCAACCTCTTTCCATTTCACTTTCTTTTTCATCCAATATCGTCAAAAATCAGTCGTATTTATATACGGAAATTTCGAAACTTTGACCTCGGATTTCGTCCGTTTCGGGGTCAAACCGTCTTCCGACGCAGAAGGGAGAAACATCCACAGCCTCATTCTCTACATAAACCACCTAAATTCTTTCCGTTTTCTCGTCTTTTCACCCCGTATCGTCAAAAATCAGCCGTACGTATATACGGGGATTTTGAAACTTCGATCTCGGATTTCATCCGTTTCGGGGTCAAACCGTCCTCCGTCGCAGAAGGGAGAAATGACGACGACATCAAGATCTTTAAAATCACTAGGCCAGTTTCGAAAATCAACTGTCTTGAAGTACGAGTTACCTCGATTTTTGCACCATTCACCTCGATTTCCGCGCACATGCTTCAATTCCGTCGTCTAGTGATTGTAAGGAACTTTCAATTTCTATTAGTAATTGTAGACTGTGAAAATTGCATTTAGGATTTTATCGAAAAAAAAAATTTGAATGTATTTCCAAAATATAGAATTCTTTTGTTATTTCAAAAATTCACGCCAGAAATTGCATGTTTGATATGTTTAATTGTATTTTTAACAAATTATACGTGGGTAGGGTATTTGAATGGGGTATTTCCATAAATTGGGTCTTGTGCATTGCTCGGACCCCGTTTTGATATAAAATTTGTATTCTTTTTCAATATTATTGATAAAAATAAATTCTATAGTTGGAAAATGTGATTTAATATTCAATAAACTCATATTGAGTTGATGAATATCAGAAAATAGATATTTTATTGAAGAGATTGAAAACTATAAAAATTGGAAAAAGGGTATGAAACGGTAAAATGTCAGAGTCACACCCGAGGAGTGATGTCTGCATTTTACGTTGTTGTGTTGTGTGTAGGTTGGTGAACATATATCCAGGGATAATAATATTAATGGTTGCATGTTTATTTAAATTTCTGTTAGCGTAAGGCGCTGTTTATTTTTCCGTTATGTTATTTATTTTAGGCCGGGTGGCCACACTTGCATGGTAGGAAACTGGATATCCATTCTCAACCTTGTATTGTTAATTTCTCTTTTATTTTCAAATGAAAATAATATATATAAGTAGCTATTTTGTGAGCTGTTAAAGAGTTTGTGAATGCCTGAAGGGATAGTGCATCATATCATCCGGAGTGGTGTACTATCCTGGGATGTACGGTAGGGACTACCAAGCTCATACGTGGTATGGGACGCATATGAGAGTAGAGTCACAACTGGAATCTGGGTTTATTCCTCTCTATCTTTATCAGTGAACTTGTAATGTAAAGGTGGTCGTATACGAATGGTTTGTATATTTGGGAATCACATGTACGCCTGATAGGCATAGACGAAGATGATTAGTCAGTGATCGCTAACAATCTATAGTAGTCGAACGTTCTGACACATCGAAAAGAGACCCATTGCTTACGGTCACGTCAAAAGGCCAGCCTGAGCCGGATAAATGGTCAACCAAGCGTGGTAAGTGCAGCGACTGGCCACAAAATCAGGAACTAAAAGTCAAAGAAGAATTATAACATCATGTCCCGACTAGGAGCGATCCAATCGTGAATCCCAACTCTCTAATTCCAATACGCCACCATTGTGTATTATGTATCTGTTGCTTATTTTGATATATAAAATAAAATGCACGTTTAATGTTTCCATTTGATCAATTAGATTTGTATAAAAAAAGAATGTTATAGTGAGTAATGTTGATTGATGTAATGTCAATTTTAAAATGTTTAGTTGCTCATCCCTGGCTATATGTACCAGTTAATTGTAGTTTCTTCTGTAAAATTTTGTATATTTTAAAATGATTCAGTATGTTTATTCGTTCATGTTAGGAGGGGTTATTAGCAGAAATTGTTTGTTTCTTTATTGGGTAACCATTGTTTCTTTATTGGGTAACTATTGTTACTCACTTTTTATTTATCCATTTTTTAGTTTCAGATCCGGAGCTTGGCGAAGCAGGTGTAGAACACGAGTGAGGACTATCTGGTAGGTCAGATAGACGACCAGAGTCCGTTATCCGGTGAGTATTGGGGCTATACTCCCCTAGTGGTGTCAGTTCGTCAAAGAGTAATATAGATTTTTGTTTTGAGCGTTAGGACTTTTGTTAGAGTAATGAGTTTTGTATAATCTTGTATATTAATTCATTCTTCCGCACTCTGATCTATCGTACGATACTAGATGTATATAGGCTTCCGCTAGTTATTATATTTTGTATGTATGCAGGATTGTATGTCGTTTATCAGGTGCATGTTGAACGCCTTGGAATGCTAACATAAACAGAGGAGAACATACCGAAATTTTGAGGTGCCACCTAGTACCTCGAGATCTGACATGGGGATTTGTGTTAGCGTTTGGCGGGGCGGCACACCTTAGGATGCAATGAACACTCTCCCCCACTCATGGTAGATTGAATTTCGGTTTAATCAAAAGGGTTGGGGTCGAAACCTTCTTTAAAACCAAATTGTACTTACTTCAATCCCTCACACATTTTGCACTCACTACAAAACTTGTTTTGAGGCTAAAGGTAATTGACCCCTCCTCATTCTATGAGAGTACTCTCATAATCACAAAAGCCCATACTTTTCAAAACTTATGCTCTTGAAAAAGTCATGTTTAGGGTCCTTTCTCTCAATGAAGTGATCCTCATGATCTAGGCCAACATTAAATCCCCTTGTGTTTAAGGGTACAAAATCGTTGTTTTTTTTTAAAATTTATTTTCTTTATAATATTTCTAAAATGACCATATTTTTTAAAGGTTACCACCTGTGGACACCCCATTTTTGCACTCGCCTAATTAATCAACTCGTCAACCTGATCGTAACGGTTCCCAATGATGGATGATTATTTCAATGCTTTATTTGTTGCTAGACATGTTTCAGAAATTCGGATGAGGTATCTCAAACTAACAAAACTGTAGAAACCACGCTAAGTTAGGAAAATATAACCCTAAAAATATAAAAATCATCATCTTGAAGACAAAAAGAAGTTTTACGATAAAAATCACTAAAAAATGGTCAAATTACCAAAATACCCCTAACATCAAAACATCCTTAGAGCCCACATTACACTTAGAAAAATCCTTTCAAACACATAAAACAACAAATTGAAACCAAATAAACTATTTCGCCAATTTTTAAAAGATTCAACAAAATTACGAAAATGCCCCTCATAAAGTTCATGACCATTTCGCACAAAATTTTTTATAAACGACACAAACCAACAATCCCATTGAATTTCTTACGAAAAATCGATTCTAAAACATCCTGTAACATCGAAAATCGACTTGAAACGCAAAAGTTTTCTTCGGGGATAAAATGATAATTTTACAATTTTAATAATTAAAAATTTCGAAATTAATAATTAAAACATTAATTAATGTAAAGCGAAATCTTAATTAAAATTAAAGTCGATCAAGTAAGACGTAAGCCAAAACCCTAAATTATAGTCAATTAAGTAAGACTTAAGTCAAAATCTTAAAATTAAAGTCAATCAAGTTAGACTTAAGTCAAAAATTAAAGTCAATCTCATAAGACTTAAGTTAAAATCCTAATTAAAATTTAAATCAAGTCAATCTCATAAGACTAAATTCAAAATCCTAATAGAATTCTAATTAAACTCTAAAACTACTTAATAGAATTCTAATTAAACTCTAAAACTATCTAATAGAATTCTAATTAAACATTAACTCTATCTAAAAAACACTTAAAAAAATCTATAAATAAAGGTCCCTACAACCTATTTTCGTATAAAAAAATAAACCCTAAGAAAAGTAGGTCAAAAAACTTCTTTAGCCTCCCATAAACTCAAATTTTGAAGTCCTAACTCCTTACCTAACATCTATACCCCAACTTTAGCTCAAAAAACACTTATAAACCCCTCAAAAACATCCAGAAATCTATAAACAAATTAAAAATATTCAGATCTAAGAAGGAGATACTCGTCTTGGACGTCTGAAGCGAATCCGGTGATAGAACAATACGATGAGTACTATACGAGGAGTTGTTCTATCAGATCTGAGGGAACAAAACTGTTGCGTTGTAAAGGTAAATATTTTTATTTGATTATTATTATTATTTAGGTCCTTTTAGCAATGTTATCGTTTTTGGGAATTAGTAGAGACTGGCGTTTGCCGGGCGGGGTTGGTGCCTAACACCTTCAAACCCTGTAATGTGATCTCTGGACTCATTATCTTTTAGTAGATTAGTCGTTTGTTTATTCGTTTTGAGTCAATGTTTGATTCTTAGACCATATTAACTAGGTGGCGACTCCCAAACCTCAAAGGTCAAAAGCGGATCCGCGCACCCCGCGAATCGAGGGCGCTTTCAGTGGCGACTTCGCTGGGAAAAATTTGAGGATCAAATTTGTAAACCTAAAAAATTGTCGCACTGCAAAATTGGCCTATTTTTATTTTATTTTATTTTTATTTATTTAATTAATTTTATTTTTTTTAGGGCATGTTAATAAAATATTTTGATTAAGTAATTTTTTTTTTTTTGGATTTTTTTTTTGTGGACTCCAATAACAATGAAAGATACAAAATGGCATATAAAATAAGGATAGGAGATCTGTGAAGAGAGAAAGGGAGAATTCGTGGGCTGCTATAATATATATATATATATATATATTTTGTGCTTGGTATCAAAAGTAAAATATTCGTTTTCCTTTTTCTCATCGGTGTTGCTGTACGTTGTTAGTAACAACAAGAATAAAAAAAATGAAACTTTAAGAAAAAGAAATCTGATAAAGGGAAGAGAGAGAGGGAGATATGAAGGAAATGCTTGGGATGATGTAAGGTAAGGTAGGGACCACAGTAGGTCCCACAGTTTGTCTTTGAGATGGGTCTCCAACACACCACCCACGCCTGCTCTAATTTGATGTCACCAATACATACACCTACAACACCTATATGCCTTAGCCTTAGACGCGCTTTCAACAGTGCAATAGGTGTGGTAGATGGCGTTGGAGGCTGGAGAGACATGGGTATTGATGTTGGAAAACTCATGTCTAATTCAGTAACTGCAATTAAAAGGGAATCGAAAGGTTCCATTAACCCAGCAAAAGTTTTAGAGAAAGCACACTCGTGTACAGAGGCTATAAGATCATTTCACGGCATGCATTATAGCACTAGGAGACCAGGCCATTCAAGTCATTAATCTAGGTGACAGTGGGTTTATAGTCATTAGAGATGGACACACTGTCTTCCAATCTTATGTACAGCAGCATGGTTTCAATTTCTGTGGGGGAAATTCTTAAACATGGACACGTGGCTCGAACAAAGTCCGGAAGTAACAATTTGAAACTCGGATAGACTGCTATATAAGCCCAGTTGATTAAACTCTTCGGGTGCACGGATGTCCAGCTCGGACCTGAGCCACCGATCAATTAAGTAGCACGGACAACGACAGTATAGGTCAGCGAGACGAATCTGACAGATGTGCCATTGATTGACAGCTCTAACAACCCACATCATGTCATATCAGCTCTGATTATCTCAGAAGTGGCAGGGCAGTTGTAACAACTCCTGCAGTTGACATGTCAAAAAGTGAGCTAACCACCCTGAGAGAAAGCTAACTGCTCTGGGTCTTTTCAACAAATGGCACAGAAAACGATCAAGTGGGAAGCTTATAAAAGGAAGAGGATCATGAGTAAAGGAGGTTCGAATTCTTCTTCTCTCTAAACTAAATTAAGATTGATCAACTCTCATAGAGTCTAACTTGATCGTCGGAGTGGGCTAATTTGCAGGTTCGCTCGAACTAGGAGAGATGAAAAGTGTAGAGCGAAATCTTGCATCTACAATTTCCCATATCAACTAGAGAGAAGAAATAATAGTGATCTACCAAGTACTGGTCAGGTTTTTAATATTCCAGTTGCACCGGGGGATGTAATCGTTGCCGGAACAGATGGACTATTTGACAACTTATACAACAGTGAGGTCGCAGCTATGGTGTTCATGCTGTGAGGGCTGGCTTGGGCCCTCAAGTGACGGCTCAGGAAATAACAGCCTTGGCTCGCCAATGGGCACAAGACAGTGTACAGCAGACACCCTTCTTTACTGCTGCTCAAATGGCTGGTTTACAGTATCATGGTGGAAAGCTCGACGATATCACTGTAGTTGTCTCCTATATAAGCATCTCCATTACAGCATGAGTCACTTATTTTTGTACCCATTCAATCTCTGCTTGTATAGTTCCTTTCTCTCTACCTAGGATTGTAACGAAATAGTAATCTCCTTTTAGCTCTAACCTTTGAAACCAGTGATCCCAATTGATTATTGGTAGGAGCATTTTGACCTCAAGGTGAAGACAGCACCAAAACTTCCATCTTACACCGATGGCATCGACCTTCCCCCCTCTGATGATGATGACGACTTCGTTTCTGAAGAAAACCAACAGAATGGCCTTGAAAATCTTGTTTCTGACAACAAATCCAATCGACGTTCAGATTTGAAGCCCCTCAACATCTCCATATCTGAAAAAGAGTTGAAAAAGCGAGAAATGAAAGACCTACTTTCTGCTCACGCCGCTGAGCAGGCCAAGAAGGAAGCTCTCAAGGACGACCGTGATGCTTTCACTGTTGTCATTGGTAGCCGGGCTTCTGTACTTGATGGCGAAGAAGCTGCTGATGCTAATGTTAAAGATATAACGATCGATAATTTCTCCGTAGCTGCACGAGGGAAGGAGCTCCTCAAGAATGCATCGGTGAAGATTTCTCACGGGAAGAGATATGGTTTAATTGGACCCAACGGAAAGGGAAAGTCCACGCTATTGAAACTTCTTGCTTGGAGGAAGATCCCTGTACCCAAAAACATCGATGTGCTATTGGTTGAACAAGAGGTAGTTGGTGACGACAGGACTGCCCTTGAAACCGTTGTTGCAGCCAATGAAGAACTTGTCAAGCTTCGACAAGAGGTTGAAGGTTTGCAAAATTCCTTGTCTATTGCTGGAGATGGGGACGACAATGATGCAGATACTGATATTGATGCTGGTGAGAAGCTTGCCGAATTATATGAGAGGTTACAGGTGATGGGATCAGATGCAGCCGAGGCTCAGGCTTCGAAGATACTAGCAGGATTGGGTTTCACCAAAGATATGCAAGGCCGAGCCACCCGGTCTTTTAGTGGTGGGTGGAGAATGAGAATCTCATTGGCTAGGGCACTCTTTATGCAGCCGACCCTTCTATTACTTGATGAACCCACCAATCATCTTGACCTTCGGGCTGTTCTTTGGTTAGAAGAGTATTTATGTCGATGGAAGAAAACTCTTGTTGTCGTCTCACACGACCGTGATTTCCTTAACTCTGTCTGCAACGAAATCATTCATCTACACGATGAGAAACTACATGTCTACCGTGGGAATTTCGATGATTTCGAGAGTGGGTATGAACAGCGTCGCAAAGAGATGAACAAGAAATTCGAGATCTACGACAAACAAGTGAAGGCTGCAAAAAGGTCGGGAAATCGGGTTCAGCAAGAGAAGGTCAAGGATCGGGCCAAGTTCATTGCATCCAAAGAAGCCTCGAAGGCCAAGGGGAAGGGCAAGCTTGATGAAGACGAGGCCCTGGCAGAGGCCCCAAAGAAATGGAGGGACTATAGTGTAGAGTTCCACTTTCCGGAGCCTACCGAGCTTACCCCACCTCTCTTACAGCTTATTGAAGTCAGTTTTAGTTATCCAAATAGGGAGGATTTCAGGCTCTCGAATGTTGATGTGGGTATTGATATGGGGACACGCGTCGCAATTGTGGGCCCGAATGGTGCTGGGAAATCTACTCTACTCAATCTTCTAGCCGGTGATTTGGTCCCTACAGAGGGGGAAGCGCGAAAGAGTCAGAAGTTGAGGATTGGGAGGTACTCTCAACACTTTGTGGACTTATTGACTATGGAGGAGACTCCTGTGCAATATCTTCTCCGTCTTCATCCCGATCAAGAAGGACTTAGCAAGCAAGAGGCGGTCCGTGCAAAACTCGGGAAATTCGGGCTTCCAAGCCATAACCACCTTACCCCTATAGCGAAACTGTCAGGAGGGCAAAAATCTCGTGTTGTCTTCACTTCAATCTCTATGTCTAAGCCCCACATTTTGTTATTGGATGAGCCAACAAACCACTTAGACATGCAGAGCATTGATGCATTGGCCGATGCTTTGGATGAATTTACGGGTGGTGTTGTTTTGGTGAGTCATGATTCTAGGTTAATTTCACGTGTTTGCGAGGACGAAGAGAAGAGTCAAATCTGGGTTGTTGAGAATGGGACCGTGGAAACTTACCCGGGGACCTTTGAGGAGTACAAGGAAGAGCTGCAAAGAGAAATCAAAGCGGAGGTTGATGAATAGTACATCATTTAAGGTTCAGTTGTTCATTTTTCAAATACATAATAAGCTGTTACATGCTTTTCTCGTTTTGTCTGTTTTGCTATAAATTACGACGGATCTTGATCTTGTGATGTGGAGAGTGTAATTTTATGTTTGGATTTATCTATTAATATAAAAATAGTCTTTATGATGCAAGTTTGTTTGGTTAATTTGTCTACATTAAGCAAAATTCAGGTCCAATGCATTTTCTGTTATTTTATTTAAGGTGATTTAGAGATGTCCCCCATGTTTTGGTGGATATTGGAGAGAATCCGGCTCGCTCTTCCACAGTCGTTTGTGGGAGAGAACCATACAAACGAACCTTACAACTGTAGGATCTCAATCACAGATTTCTAGATTTATTTGCCACATCAGCTAGTTATCACCTCACAAATTTTTTCCAATGCATTTAAAAAAAAAAAAAACCAAATTGTTCAAGGGTTTCTTTGTCCCAAAAAAATAAATAATTCAATGATCTGATCAAATAATATTACTATGCTTCGAGAGGTAGTAGTAGTATCTACTTGGACACTACAGTGGAAGTGTGTTGAATCAAGAGCAGACAATAAGCGTCTTTATTATGGCCATTTTATTCTCTCTCTACTTATGAAGGGTCGAGCAGATATGATAGGCATTGCAATGCATCGAGCTTTACTTGTTGAAATAGAAGGAACATGTATCACATGTGCAAAATCAATTGCAGCAGCAGCCCTTCTTCTCTGACAATCGAATTCCACTGGAAACTCAGAGATGATCTGTTTTTTCTCTGATGACCGGCAGTTTCAATCTCTGTTTTTTTTTTTTTTTGCGTGATTTTTTTTTTCTAAAAATATGCTTCAGTGGAGCTCAAGATAAAATTTGGTTCTAGTAGTGCAACCACATTTTAGTTATGATCCTTGTTCTTTTGAATCAATGGCCCACAAAAGCAACCATACTTTCCAACAACTCATGCTTCATGACTGGATCAAAAGCACCAAATAGTCATTTTTTACTAATAAGCCTATAACAACAATTCCTTTTTAATGTACAAGCACTCCATCATCCTCGACAGATTACTGTAGTCTTGGCTGTAGGGGCTTCATATGGTGTGCTCTTAGTATCATTGCATTTATATTTGTAAATTGGGTACAAAAATACAATTTAGATTTGACATAGTTTTGTAGTTTAATGAATTTGCCAAAAGAAGGGGGTCTATTTGACATATTTTTCAGATTAGTGAAGTCTAGATTTGTAGATTTTCTTCTTTTTGTTGATGTCGAGCATTGAGGGGATTGGTTATCCATGTTTCATTTGATGGAGGATTTGTTTGTAATTGCCGAAACCATATTTCCCTAGGGTCATGACAGCAGTGAAAATTGGAGTTCTACGTATTCTAAATCATCTGATTTTGATTTGCAGGAAATTGGAGTTGTACTTCTTGTGTTGGCATAATCTCACCTTCACTTGCAAGAGTGATGGCCTTGTAAACTAATAACATAGACCTGAAATGCTTGGCAGTTAATATTAGATTTAAGGACCCATCTTGGATCATAATCTTGTGTGGGCCTATGATTATGAACATGAGTGAATTATATTAGCACTCATTAACATTAACTCGAGATAGCCATGACGAGTAGCTCACTAAAAGCATCGTTGCTAAATTCCTACCCCGTATGATAGTTTATAAAAGCATGTTGATAAAAGAGAAGTCATGGCCTTGGATGGAATTGAATCTCACGAAAATGTATTAAAACGGCTCCTAAGAATGACTCATGAAAAAAACACATGATCCTAACCCTTTAAATGTAAGTGTCTTCAAGATTTGTATTTCCAAGATACTCATAAATCTCAATCATTGGATTTTGTGTTTAAGGGTTGGGATCAACGGGAAAAAAAAAAGTTTGTTAAACTAAAGGCAAGCTACACAAGACAAAGAGCATCCCACTTTAAAAACAAAATCCTCAAAGAAAATTCCCTCAAAATCCTGAGACAACTTCCCTAAAATGTCCAGGATTACCTCATGGACTTTTTTTTTTCTCCTTTCCTGTTGGGAAAACTACCACACAATGTATAATATAATCACAGCGAAAATTAAACCCTTTCCCTCTTTGAGTGACAAAAATAGGCTAAAAATATCCAACCAATATCAACACCACCATTATACCGAATAATATCAATCCAAGTGCAAGATAATCCAACTAAGCAAAATGAACAACCACAAGCAACAACACAAGATTTTTAGCGTGGAAAACCCTTCAAACTGAAGGTAAAACCACGGGACTTGTCTCGGTAGTCCACACCCAAATCTTCCACTATCAACAATAATGGGTTACACCAAAGTTCTCTCAAGATCAATCTAGAGGCTCACAAGATCACAATCAACATCAAGAATACATATTCTTGGTTCAACAATACAATAAACATCATCTAATAAAGATGGATTCCACAAGAAAACAAAAAAAGGAAAAGTTTATGTCTCACCAATGAAATCTCTCAATAGAGATGAAAAGAGAAGTTAATCTGGAAAAATAAACCGGTGGAGTTGTAGAGTTTATTGCAAGTATTCTCCACTCCAAATTTTAGCCAAATCGGACAAAGTTTGCCCTTTAATCTTCTTACCCTAGCTCTCCAAAGTCCACCCCTTTTCTTTTCTCTTTCTTTCAACCTTGCTCTTTTCTTTTCTCCCTTCTTGTAACCCAAAAACAGCAGCCCCAACTAAAGAACTAGCTGCTGTCCCATTTTTTTTTTGTTAAGTTGAATGGGCTTTGCCCTTATTCTTTTGGGTGGCCCACATGAGGTGGACCCAGCCCAACAAATCTCCCCCTCCATCTCATGTGGGGGGCTCTACCAAGCCCGCTCTTCGCCTACAAGCTTCCAGCTTCTCCTTTGGCAAAATCTTTGTAAACATGTCTGAGCCATTCTTACTTGTATGCACTTTCTCCAACTGTAACTCCTTAGCGTCAAGTATATCCCGAATCCAATGATAACGAACATCAATATGCTTGGATCTCGAATGAAACGTCAAGTTCTTAGAAAGATGGATTGCACTTTGACTATCACAGTAAATAATGTATTTCCCCTGTTGCAAGCCTAGTTCTTGTAAGAACTTCTTCATCCACAAAGCTTCCTTGCAAGCTTCAGTCACTGCAATATATTCAGCTTCCGTGGTGGATAGAGCAACACACTTTTGTAACTTGGACTGCCAAGAAACTGCTTCCCCTGCAAAAGTCATCAAGAGTCCCAAAGTAGACTTCCTGGTATCAACATCTCCTGCCATATCTGCATCTGTATAACCATCCAATACAAGTTCACCATTTCCAAAGCACAAGCACACCCTTGAAGTACCTCTGAGATACCTAAGTATCCATTTCACTGCTTCCCAATGGTCCTTACCCGGATTAGATAGGAATCAACTAACCACTCCAATTGCGTGAGCAATATCTGGCTTCGTACATACCATAGCATACATCAAACTTCCAACTGCGGATGAATAAGGAACTCTGCTCATTTCTTGTTTCTCTTTCTCACTTGAAGGACATTGCTCGATAGTAAGTTTGAAATGACCTGCAAGTGGAGATGACACGGCTTTGGCTTTACCCATGTTGAATCTTTCTAGAACTTTTTCAATGTAGCTTTCTTGAGATAACCAGAGCTTCCCATTTCTCCTATCGCGAGATATCTTCATGCCAAGAATCTGTTTTGCCGATCCCAAATCTTTCATGGCAAAGGACTTACTAAGCTCTTTCTTCAACTTTTCAACTTTAATAGCATCATGGCCAACAATCAACATATCATCGACATAAAGCAAAAGAATGATGAAATCATCACTAGAATAATGCTTTGTAAACACACAATGATCAGTAGTTGTTTTGTTGTACCCATGGCTCACCATAAAAGAGTCGAACTTCTTGTACCACTGCCTTGGTGCTTGCTTAAGCCCATATAAACTCTTGTTCAGTTTACACACAAGATGCTCTTTTCTTTTGACTTTGAATCCCTCAGGCTGCTCCATAAAAATTTCTTCTTCTAAATCACCATGAAGAAATGTAGTTTTTACATCAAGTTGTTCAATTTCCACGTTCAAGCGAGCTGCTAAACCAAGAACAACTCGGATAGAGGACATCTTCACCACTGGTGAGAAAATTATTCAAAGTCAATACCTTTCTTCTGACTGAAACCCTTCACAACCAACCGAGCCTTGTACCTTTGTGAGCTATTATTTTCAGTCTTCAACCTGTAAACCCATTTATTCTTTAAAACTTTCTTGCCTTGAGGTAACTTTACTAAGTCATAAGTGTGGTTTTCATGTAAGGAATTCATCTCTTCTTGCATGGCTTTCAACCACTCTTTCTTCTTCTCAAGTGAGATAGCTTCTTCATAAGTTTCTGGCTCTCCTCCATCAGTAAGCATCACATACTCATGAAGAGGATATCTAGTAGATGGCTGACGCTCTCTTGTTGATCTTCTTAATTCAGTTTCAACAACTGGTTGTGGCTGTTCTTGCTCAATCTGATTTGTTGGCTCAACTTCTTCACCAGCTTGATCATTTTCATCAACATTACCATCATTGTCTTCTTGACCACCTCCCCCATAATCAACATGCACTGGAGGTGGAGCAATTGGTGTCAGATCAATAGAAATGCTAGTGGAGGGATTAGACTTCTCAGCCTTTTCAACATCTTCCCCAACTTGATCTTCAAGAAACACAACATCTCGGCTTCTAACAATCTTTTTGTTTACTGGATCCCACAACCTATACCCAAACTCTTCATGACCATACCCAAAGAAACTACACAGCTTTGCTTTACCATCAAGCTTGGATCTCTCATCTTTAGGAATGTGAACAAATGCTCTACAACCAAACACTCTCAAATGATCGTAATATACATCTTTTCCTTTCCAAACTCTATCGGGTAGATCACCATTTAGAGGAACTGATGGAGAAAGATTAATTAAGTCAACTGCAGTTCTCATAGCCTCCCCCCAAAAAGACTTAGGTAGCTTGGCATGTGACAACATACACCTAACCCTTTCTTCAATGGTTCGATTCATCCTTTCAGCTACACCATTATGTTGAGGGGTCTTTATGACAGTCTTCTGAAGCCTGATACCATGATTCTTGCAATAACTCTCAAAAGGACCTCTGTACTCACCCCCATTATCTGCTTGAACACACTTCAACTATTTTCCAGTTTCTCTTTCAACCTGAGCATGAAAATACTTGAAAGTCTCGAGTACCTGGTCTTTGGATTTCAAAGCAAAAGCCCAAACTTTTCTAGAATGGTCATCAATAAAAGTCACAAAATAAAGAGCACCGCCAAGCGTTCTAATTTGCATAGTACAAACATCCATATGAACTAGATCAATAACATTTGGCCTTCTAGTTGGAGGATGTGTATGAAATGCAATTCTATGAGTCTTTCCAATTATGCAATGATCACAAGTCTTCAGAAATGTCATACCTTGCAACTGAGGTACAAATTTCTTCCTAGCAAGAGTTTGAAGTCCTTTCTCGCTGATGTGGCCGAGTCGTTTGTGCCAAATATCAACATTTGCTTCTTTCTGAATATCATTCACCTCTCCTTTGCAAAGTGTAGCTTGCGTGACATAGAGAGTATTCAGTATTTGTCCCTTGGCAACCACTAGAGAACCCCTGGTGAGCTTCCATTTACCTTCACCTAAATGGCTAGTAAAGCCCTCATCATCAAGTTTTCCCAGTGAAATCAAGTTGAGACGAATATCTGGAAAATGTCTGACATTTCTGAGAATTAACTTGTTGCCGATGTTGGTTTCTAAGTGGATATCACCAATGCCCACAATCTTAGATGCACCACTGTTACCCATTCTGACATTCCCAAAATCACCACTGGTGTAGGATGTAAAGAATTCACTGTGGGAGGTTATATGGAATGAAGCACTCGAATCAACTACCCAATCACTATCTTGGTAGACAAGGTTAACACAACCATCATCGTAAACAATCACTGTATCACCATCATGAATGGCTATGTTTGTTTCTTTTTTATTATTCTTGGCTTCACTTTGTTCCCTTTTCCAGAATCTACACTCTCTTTTCATATACCCTTGCTTGTTGCAGTGAAAGCAAGTAATGTTTCTTCTCGGTCTAGACTTGGATCTCCCCTTAGAACTATCCCTTTTAAAGTTTGCACATGGGTTCTTACTTTAGCTTCTTCCTCGCCTATCTTCTTTTTCTGTCATGAGCACCTTAGAAGAAGATTCACCCATTTCTTTTCTTCTAGCATCTTCATTAACAGACTGTCTTTAACCAAGTCCATGGTTAGTTTGCCATCTGGTGCCGAATTGTTAACTGTCACCACTAAAGTTTCCCAACTCTCAGGCAACGAACTAAGAAGTAAAGATGTTTGTATTTCATCATCAAGATTCATCTTCATGGCTACCAACTTGTTCACTATGCTCTGAAACTGACTTGTATGCTCAACCATGCTGCTCCCATCTTTATATTTCAGGTTAACAAGTCTTCTAATCAAGGCAGTCTTGTTTCTTGCAGTTTTCTTCTCAAAGAGATTTTCTAGCTTTTTCCACAAAACATCGGCTTTAGTTTCATCACAAATTTCCTCAAATACATTTGGATCAACCCACCGTCTAATGTGACCAACAGTTTTTCTATGCATAACTTCCCAATCACCATCAGACATTTCAGCTGGTTTTACATCACCCAATTTAATTGGCTTGTACAAATTCTTGCAATAAAGCAAGTCCTCCATCATGCACTTCCAAGTGGAATAATTTGTTGAACTTAATTTGATCATGCCATCTGTCCCTTCCATTTTTAACACTCAAGAAATTAATTCCAAACAACCACACAATGTATAATATAATCACAGCGAAAATTAAACCCTTTCCCTCTTTGAGTGACAAAAATAGGTTAAAAATATCCAACCAATATTAACACCACCATTATACCGAATAATATCAATCCAAGTGCAAGATAATCCAACTAAGCAAAATGAACAACCACAAGCAACAACACAAGATTTTTAGCGTGGAAAACCCTTCAAAGTGAAGGTAAAAACCACGGGACTTGTCTCGGTAGTCTACACCCAAATCTTCCACTATCAACAATAATGGGTTACACCAAAGTTCTCTCAAGATCAATCTAGAGAATCACAAGATCACATTCAACATCAAGAATACATATTCTTGGTTCAACAATACAATAAACATCATCTAATAAAGATGGATTCGACAAGAAAATAAAAAAGGAAAAGTTTAGGTCTCACCAATGAAATCTCTCAATAGAGATGAAAAGAGAAGTTAATCTGGAAAAATAAACCGGTGGAATTGTAGAGTTTATTGCAAGTATTCTCCACTCCAAATTTGAGTCAAATCGGACAAAGTTTGCCCTTTAATCTTCTTGCCCTAGCTCTCCAAAGTCCACCCCTTTTCTTTTCTCTTTCTTTCAACCTTGCTCTTTTCTTTTCTCCCTTCTTGTAACCCAAAAACAGCAGCTCCAACTAAAGAACTAGCTGCTGTCCCCTTTTTTTTTGTTAAGTTGAATGGGCTTTGCCCTTATTCTTTTGGGTGGCCCACATGAGGTGGACCCAGCCCAACATTTCCCTCGAACACCTTTCTAAATTTCTTATTCTAAAGCTCCCAGCAGACGCCAAAGGGGAGAATAGCTCACATGTATCTTTTCCTTTTGGAGAAAACATTGTGCGTCGCCGAATGAGTAAAGAAACGATCTCAGAGGGGAAAATCCAATCTAGATGAGAGAGAGAGAACTCACTAATTGCCATACCACCTATTTGTTGAGTTTGACTCGATTTATATGGTACGGTGGAGAGATTGGTGTTTGGAAGAGTCCAACACCAATACAACTCCTTCTCTCTTATCTTTACATGAGAAGGAAAACGTGGGTTACCCACATATATGCCACAACCTATCCTGCCTATATATCAGGAGAAGTAAGAGTTGCGGGGCTTGTTTTTTTTTTTTTTTTTTGAGCTAGATTACAGTAGAAAAAAAAAAAAAAAGAGTTTTTTTTTTGGAGGCTGCTAGAGAGCACAGAAACGCTGGTTTCTGAGTTGTAACTTTTTTTCACATTGCTTGCTATAGTAAAAATTGACTGATGCCGCCCGTGGACGTAGGTATAGCCAAACCACGTAAAATCCTTGTGTCATGTGCTTGTGTATGATTGTTATCTTGCATATTGTGTGTGATTCTTAAGCAGGTATTCAGACCTAGATCAAAAGGGCTGCGCGGCATTGATTGTTTCATATCAAATCGTCATCACCGACTGTGTTTGTAGGGTGAAAACCCCAACACTATCCTCCCAAAAACTCACTCTTATCTCCTTTTTCCCACCTTAAAACTAATCTCCTTATTGAACTATTGAGACAATTTTAAGATCCCCTCCCACAAGAAAATTTCAAATATTTTGGTTTCATTCAACACTTATATCTCCAAAACTGGTCGTTTGAAATTCCTTCTTGTGAGTTGTATGGGTCACCAGTGGATTTGCTAATCGATCCATGCTTTCCTGTCAGGGAAGCGTTAAATTGAACGTGCCTGGGTGCCCTTGTTGTAGCCAATTAGTTGTCTTCATGTGTTACATAGAGACCAAATGAATTACAACACCAAGCAGAGAAACTAAAATCATTATAACATTGACAACCTCTCCACTCTCAATAGGAATATCAATACATCAATTAGTTCCCAAACAGATTGCCCAGATTATACGAGCAGTACAAATAGTTTGAACTTAGTTTGAAATCTCATGAAAAATTGAACTTTTTTCCTTGGCACAGAAAAGGCAAGTTGATCTATGACCATAACAAAAAACAAAGAGCAAAAGGGTAATATCAGGAAAAAAATGTGGATAGCGACCTTTAACATATTTTTTTCTCTGTTTTTTTTCAAAAAAAAAAAAAAAAAGGAACCAATGCTCTACTACTCAATAATGAATACAAATTACAAAGAGGTGAAATAAACTGTGCACAGGAGCGAGAGATATAAGAGGAAGCACAAAGGATGATGTTTTAAAATGGTTACCAACTCCCACATAACAAGGGGTAGCTGTGACATAAAATGAAATAATCATTCCAAAACATAATGGGTGAGTTAATTAATACCCCCCCACTGCTTCACACAAGCAGAGGTGAAGCTGGGATTTTTTTGCCAATGGGGGCTAAGTGCTAATTATGATAGACCGATAATCTTGATTTCTTTTTATGTAAATTTTGAACTTGTTACAACAATAGATTAATAATGATAAAAGATTTCCACTAAAGTCATAGATATTAGGAATTGTAAAAAAAAACCTTGGTTTAAGTTTAATATATTAAAATTTTATTTTCTTCAACATTGCAGTCTGGAGAATTAGAAAGGATTTTTGGGAGTTGAAGATGCTGCATTTTGGTAAGAAACTCAAAAATATCATTTTTACATATCTCAAAACTAACACGACTTTTTTATAAATCTTTTTTGAATTGAAACTCCTTCGAATAATTGAAGAGTGCGAACTTATTTTACTTTATTTCTTGAGAGTGAATAATGGTTGAAGGTGAGGGTGCTTAAGTCATTTTTCACTAGATTGAGAAGAGGCCAATGGACACATGTTGTCAATTTGCAAAACTTGTGGGATATCTCTAATATACATCGAACTGTACGGGCTAAGTAATCAAATTTGTTTTTGAAGTTGAGTGGGGTGCATACAAGGATTTTAAAATAGGGTTATCTCTAATATTGATCAAAATGTCAAGGATTAAATTATCAATTATTTTTTCTAAAAAGTCGGATAGAAGTTGAAAGTGAGACTCCTTAAGTCATTTTCTATGAATCCTAGTAATAAAATTCGATGTGTTCAATTCATTTAAGTTAGGAAAATTTTTGTTTAAAAATGGGCAAATTTTTTGTTTCAAAAAAATTTATAAATGATATTTTCAAATTTCTTAACAAAACACATCTTTCAACCTCTATTTTGGCTTTTAGATTTTAATGTAATAGAAAATAAAATTTTGAGGATGAAAGGTAAACATTTACCATATTAATTGATAAATCATCGATTGATTCATTAGTTAATCGATTTAATCAGATAATCCCTAATTTGGAGAATTCTACAAATTTGAAATTTTTTTTTTAAGATTTTGAGTATGGCACGAGTTTGAGAAGATTGAGGCCTAGGACAAACGTCGTCAATTTGAAAAGGACTAGAGTCTCTCTAATATAGATTAAAATGTGGGGAACTAAATCACACAAAATCACACACACACACACAGATATATATATATATGGGAAATGTTCAGCACCCTAAGTTTTACCACACACTTTAACAAACGTTTTTTGTCCTACATGGGTTAGAAGTTTTGGAATGGGCTGATTTTTGGTGAGGATGATCTCTATGATTAGAAGATCATCCTCGCCAAAAATCAGCCCATTCCGAAATGTTTAACCCCATGTTTACACGTTGAAAAATTGTGGACCGTCCATTTTTTGTAAACCATTTTTGATGGGGTTAGAAGTTTTGGAATGAGCTGATTTTTGGTGAGGATGATCTCCTCACCATAGAGATCATCCTCACCAAAAATCAGCTCATTCCGAAACTTCTAACCCATGTAAGACAAAACGCGTTTGTTAAAGTGTGTGGTAAAACTTAGGGTGCCGAACGGGACCCATATATATATATATATATATATATATTATATATATGGGTCCCGTTCGGCACCCTAAGTTTTACCACACACTTTAACAAACGCGTTTTGTCTTACATGGGTTAGAAGTTTCGGAATGAGCTGATTTTTGGTGAGGATGATCTCTATGGTGAGGAGATCATCCTCACCAAAAATCAGCTCATTCCAAAACTTCTAACCCCATCAAAATTGATTTACAAAAAATGGACGGTCCACAATTTTTCAACGTGTAAACATGGGGCTAAACATTTCGGAATGGGCTGATTTTTGGGGAGGATGATCTTCTAATCATAGAGATCATCCTCACCAAAAATCAGCTCATTCCAAAACTTCTAACCCATGTAGGACAAAAAACGTTTGTTAAAGTGTGTGGTAAAACTTAGGGTGCTGAACATTTCCCTATATATATATATATATATATATATATATATAGGGAGCGGTTCGGCAACCCTAAAGTTTGCCAAGTTTGGTGCCAAACATTTTTTGTAAATCACTTTTGATGGGGTTAGAAGTTTTGGAATAGGCTGATTTCTTGTGAGGATGATCTCTACGGTGAAGAGATCATCCTCACAAAAAATCAGCTCATTTTGAAACTTCTAAGCCTAGTTTACAAGTTGAAGAATCGTGGACCGTCCTATTTTTGTAAATAACTTTTGATGGGGCTAGAAGTTTTAGAATAGGTTGATTTTTGGTGAGGATGATCTCCTCATCATAGAGATCATCCTCACAAAACATCAGCTCATTCCAAAGCTTCTAACCCATATTTTGAAAAATGTTTGGCACCAAACTTGGCAAACTTTTGGGCTGCTGAACCGTCCCCATATATATATAGGGAAATGTTCAGCAACAAACATTTTGACAAACATTTTGGCAAAACATTTTTCAAAACATGGGTTAGAGGTCTTGGAATGGGCTGGTTTTTGGTGAGGATGATCTCTACGGTGAGGAGATCATCATCACCAAAAATCAGCCCATTCCAAAACTTCTAACCCATCAAAAATGGTTAACAAAAAATGGACGGTCCACGATTTTTCAACTTGTAAACATGGGCTAGAAATTTTGGAATGGGCTGATATTTGGTGAGGATGATCTCCTCACCGTAGAGATCATGCTCACCAAAAATCAGCCCATTCCAAGACCTCTAACCCATGTTTTGAAAAATGTTTTGCCAAAATGTTTGTTGTTGAAAGGGACCCATATATATATATATATATATATATATATATGGGAAATGTTCAGCACCCTAAGTTTTACCACACACTTTAACAAACGTTTTTTGTCCTACATGGGTTAGAAGTTTTGGAATGGGCTGATTTTTGGTGAGGATGATCTCTATGATTAGAAGATCATCCTCCCCAAAAATCAGCCCATTCCAAAATGTTTAGCCCCATGTTTAAAAGTTGAAAAATCGTGGACCGTCCATTTTTTATAAATCATTTTTGATGGGGTTAGAAGTTTTGGAATGAGCTGATTTTTGGTGAGGATGATCTCCTCACCATAGAGATCATCCTCGCCAAAAATCAGCTCATTCCGAAACTTCTAACCCATGTAAGACAAAACACGTTTGTTAAAGTGTGTGGTAAAACTTAGGGTGCCGAACGGGACCCATATATATATATATATATATATAGAGGGTCGCGTTATTACGACCCCCTTTGCGACACACCTTTTTGTCTTATATGGGCAAAAATGTTTGGAATGGGCTGATTTTTTGTGAGGATGATCTCTATGGTGAGGGGATCATCGTGGCAAAAAATCATCCCATTCCAAAACTTCTAACCCCATCAAAATTGATTTACAAAAATTGGATGGTCTATAATTTTTCAACAAAAATCGGACGGTCTAGAAGTTTTGGAATGTGATGATTTTTTGCCAGGATGATCCCCTCACCATAGAGATCATCCTCACAAAAAATCAGCCCATTCCAAACATTTTTGCCCATATAAGACAAAAAGGTGTGTAGCAAAGGGGGTCGTAATAACGTGACCCATATATATATATATATAGGGTCAGGTTCAAACGACAACCATTTCAACACACATATAGACAACGTGTTTTGTCTTATATGGGCAAAAATGTTTGGAATGGGCTGATGTTTTGTGAGGATGATCTCTGTGGTGAGGAGATCATCCTTGCCAAAAATCAGCTCATTATGAAACTTCTAGACCGTCCAATTTTTGTTGAAAAATTATAGACCGTCCAATTTTTGTAAATCAATTTTGATGGGGTTACAAGTTTTGGAATGGGATGATTTTTTGCCAGGATGATCCCCTCATCACAGAGATCATCCTCACAAAAAATCAGCCCATTCCAAACATTTTTGCCCATATAAGACAAAACACGTTGTCTATATGTGTGTGTCGCAATGTGTGTTGCAGGAACCTGACCCATATATATATATATATATATATATATATATATATATATATGGGTCAGGTTCAAAGGACAACCATTTCTACACACATATAGACAACGTGTTTTGTCTTATATGGGTAAAAATATTTGGAATGGACTGATTTTTTGTGAGGATGATCTCTGTGGTGAGGAGATCATCCTTGCCAAAAATCAGCTCATTATGAAACTTCTAGACCGTCCAATTTTTGTTGAAAAATTTTAGACCGTCTAATTTTTGTAAATCAATTTTGATGGGGTTACAAGTTTTGGAATGGGATGATTTTTTGCCAGGATGATCCCCTCGTCACAGAGATCATCCTCACAAAAAATCAGCTCATTCCAAACATTTTTGCCCATATAAGACAAAACACGTTGTCTATATGCGCGTAGAAATGGTTGTCCTTTGAACCTGACCCTATATATATATATATATATATGGGAGCGGTTCGGCAGCCCTAAAGTTTGCCAAGTTTGGTGCCAAACATTTTTTGTAAATCACTTTTGATGGGGTTAGAAGTTTTGGAATAGGCTGATTTTTTGTGATGATGATCTCTATGGTGAAGAGATCATCCTCACAAAAAATCAGCTTATTTTGAAACTTTTAACCCTAGTTTACAAGTTGAAGAATCGTGGACCGTCCAATTTCTGTAAATCACTTTTGATGAGGTTAGAAGTTTTGGAATAGGCTGATTTTTGGTGAGGATGATCTCCTCATCATAGAGATCATTCTCACAAAAAATCAGCTTATTCCAAAGCTTCTAACCTATATTTTGAAAAATGTTTGGCACCAAACTTGGCAAACTTTAGGGCTACTGAACCGTTCCCTATATATATATATAGGGTCTCGTTCGCCACCCTTAGTTTTACCACACACTTTAACAAACGCGTTTTGTCTTACATGGGTTAGAAGTTTCGGAATGAGCTGATTTTTGGTGAGGATGATCTCTATGGTGAGGAGATCATCCTCACCAAAAATCAGCTCATTCCAAAACTTCTAACCCCATCAAAATTGATTTACAAAAAATGGCGGTCCACGATTTTTCAACGTGTAAACATGGGGCTAAACATTTCGGAATGGGCTGATTTTTGGGGAGGATGATCTTCTAATCATAGAGATCATCCTCACCAAAAATCAGCTCATTCCAAAACTTATAACCCATGTAGGACAAAAAACGTTTGTTAAAGTGTGTGGTAAAACTTAGGGTGCTGAACATTTCCCATATATATATATATAATATATATATATATATATATATATATATATATATATATATGGGTCTCGTTCGGCACCCTAAGTTTTACCACACACTTTAACAAACGCGTTTTGTCTTACATGGGTTAGAAGTTTCGGAATGAGCTGATTTTTTGTGAGAATGATCTCTATGGTGAGGAGATCATCCTCACCAAAAATCAGCTCATTCCAAAACTTCTAACCCCATCAAAAATGGTTTACAAAAAATGGACGGTCCACAATTTTTCAACGTGTAAACATAGGGCTAAACATTTCAGAATGGGCTGATTTTTGGGGAGGATGATCTTCTAATCATAGAGATCATTCTCACCAAAAATCAGCCCATTCCAAAACTTATAACCCATGTAGGACAAAAAACGTTTGTTAAAGTGTGTGGTAAAACTTAGGGTGCTGAACATTTCCCTATATATATATATATGGGTCCCGTTCGGCACCCTAAGTTTTACCACACACTTTAACAAACGCGTTTTGTCCTACATGGGTTAGAAGTTTCGGAATAGGCTGATTTTTGGTGAGGATGATCTCTATGGTGAGGAGATCATCCTCACCAAAAATCAGCTCATTCCAAAACTTCTAACCCCATTAAAAATGATTTACAAAAAATGGACGGTCCACGATTTTTGAACCTATAAACATGCGGCTAAACATTTCGGAATGGGCTGATTTTTGGGGAGGATGATCTTCTAATCATAGAGATCATCCTCACCAAAAATCAGCTCATTCCAATACTTCTAACCCATGTAGGACAAAAAACGTTTGTTAAAGTGTGTGGTAAAACTTAGGGTGCTGAACATTTCCCTATATATATATATATATATGGGAAATGTTCAGCACCCTAAGTTTTACCACACACTTTAACAAATGTTTTTTGTCTTACATGGGTTATAAGTTTTGGAATGGGCTGATTTTTGGTGAGGATGATCTCTATGATTAGAAGATCATCCTCCCCAAAAATCAGCCCATTCCAAAATGTTTAGCCCCATGTTTACACGTTGAAAAATCATGGACCGTCCATTTTTGGTAAACCATTTTTGATGGGGTTAGAAGTTTTGGAATGAGCTGATTTTTGGTGAGGATGATCTCCTCACCATAGAGATCATCCTCACCAAAAATCAGCCCATTCCAAAACTTATAACCCATGTAAGACAAAACACGTTTGTTAAAGTGTGTGGTAAAGCTTAGGGTGCTGAACGGGACCCTATATATATATATATGGGGGGCGTTCAAGGGCCAACTTTTTAGCAAACTTTTTGGCAAAACATTTTTCAAAACATAGGTTAGAGATTTTGGAATGGGCTGATTTTTAGTGAGGATGATCTCTATAGTGAGGAGATCATCATCACCAAAAATCAGCCCATTCCAAAACTTCTAACCCCATCAAAAACAGTTTATAAAAAATGGACGGTCCACGATATTTCAACTTGTAAACATGGGTTAGAAGTTTTGGAATGGGCTGATTTTTGGTGAGGATGATCTCCTCACCGTAGAGATCATCTTCACCAAAAATCAGCCCATTCCAAAACCTCTAACCTATGTTTTGAAAAATGTTTTGCCAAAAAGTTTGCTAAAAAGTTGGCCCTTGAACGCCACCCTATATATATATATATATATAGGGTCCCGTTCGATGGCTAATTTTTTGGCAAACGGATTGGCAAGTATTTAGTGACCATACGATATAACGTAATCTGACGGACGGGATTACATCTCACACGTTATAAAATTATATGTATATTTACAGCACCGTCTCTCAATTATATATATATATTTTGTGCTTCCTCCCTCTCCTCTTTAAACCCGAGAGAACAGAACTCTCTGTTCTGTCTCTCTTCTCTTTTCACTCTCTCATTCTCTCTCGCTTGCTCTCTCTTCTCACTCGCTCTCGCTCTCACTCTCATCATTCTCTCTCGCTCGCTCTCTCTCTCTCTCTCTCTCTCTCACTCTCTCGCCCTATTCACGCTGAAACCCTCGCTAAAACCCGATCGGAACCCTCTCTCTCTCTCTTTCACACACGAGTGACTCAAACATGGCAGCTTAGTCTCTGTAAAGTAAAAGAGCAAAATTCCAACAAAACATTGCCGCATGGCAAGTTATATATTTTCATAGAAACTTTCATACTGGAGGAAATATGACAATCATGATTTGGCAACCATATCATGACCATTCTTCCACACAACAGGACTTGTAAATTCTCTCTACACAGATTGACAAAATATAAAATCAAAACACCCAAGGTGATGTAATGTATAAGAACCCAAAAATACCCAGCATATCAGTAAAATACAATCCCCCTGAATTTCTCTATAAATCTCTCATTTTCACTCATAAGTTTTCTCCCAATCATCTGCCACTTCAGACAATTCTGCTTCACTAGTGTTGCCTCCAGTCCAACTTGTAAAATTTGAACTACAAGCTTTCGATTCTAACTCTGCAGTAGGAGTAGGTTGAAGAGGTCAGACTTTGTTATTTCTGTAGCCCGATTTTTCAGGGTAGTTCGGGTAGTTGTTGCATTTGAGTAGGTCTTAGTTGTTACCACGTCTCTAGGCTATAAACGTGGTTTGTTTTGCTTATGTTATTATCTGTAAGGCTTTATAAAAGCCTGTAAAAGTTTTCAATAAAGTGAAGTCATTCCCAGATCTGTTAGTATTCTTTGTGTTCAATTTTACATCTGGTATCAGAGCTCATATCATAGGGGTCTGATTGATACTTAAGTTTGAGTGTAAACACGAGAGAAAGTGAGGAAACATAAAAGGGTGTAGATGACAACAGAGAAGGAATCTATGTTGAGTATTCCTAAATTCGATGGTGATTATGAGCATTGGGCTATGCTCATGGAGAATTTGCTTCGCTCGAAGGAATGGCGGCCGTTGGTGGAGACATGAGTCATAGAACCAGCCAGAGGAGAGGTTCTTAATGGCGCACAGAGAACAGATCTTGTAGAGAAGAAACTGAAGGATCTAAAGGTAAAGAATTACCTTTTCCAGGCCATAGACAAGACTACCTTGAAAACCATTCTTCAGAAGGACACAGCCAAGCAAATTTGGGATTTGATGAAAAACAAGATTCCAAGGGAATGAGAGAGTCAGAAATGCGCAGCTGCAGACACTCAGAAGAGATTTCGAGGTGCTCGAGATGAAGTTAGGAGAATCAGTTAATGATTACTTCTCAAGAGTGATGATTGTTGCAAACAATATGCGCAATTTGGGAGAAGATATGCAGGATGCAAAGATTGTTGAAAAGGTACTGCGCTCTCTGTCTGAGAAATACAATTATATTGTATGTTCGATTGAAGAGTCGAAGAATATCAAGAGCTTGTCAGTTGATGAATTGCAAAGCTCTTTGTTAGTTCATGAGCAAAAATTTCGGAGGCATTCAAGTGGGGAAGAACAAGCACTCAAAGTCACTCATGCCGAAGGGTATAATGCGAGAGGGCGTGGAAGAACAATTTTTCGAGGAGGAAGGGACAGAGGAAGAGGCCGACAGACCTATGAAAAAGCTACGATTGAGTGTTACAAGTGTCACCAGCTTGGACATTATCAATATGATTGTCCAATGTGGGAAAAGAAGGCTAACTATGTGGAGTTTGATGAGTCAGAGGAGCTGCTGCTTATGGCAAATATGGAGATGAACGGAGGTAATCGAAATAATTTATGGTTCCTTGATTCTGGTTGTAGTAACCATATGTGCGGTGATCGCTCTTTGTTTTGTGATTTGGATGAGAGTTTCACCCAAATTGTGAGGCTCGGAAATAATATGAGGATGAATGTGGTTGGAAAAGGGAATGTGAGACTATTTCTGGAGGGCACTAGTTATGTTGTCACAGAGGTCTTCTACGTACCTGAGTTAAAGAATCATCTTCTTAGCATTGGTCAGTTGCAGGAGAAAGGACTAGCTGTGCTAATTAAATCCAACAAATGTCAAATTTACCATCCCTCAAGAGGCTTGATCATCAAAATCGACATGACTGCGAATAGAATGTTCGTATTGCTATCCGAATCACAGCCAGCAGAGAAGAAAGTGAAGAAGGAGGTATGCTTGCAAGCGACAACTCAAGACATGACTGATCTTTGGCACCAGAGGTACGGTCACCTTGGTTACCAAAGCCTCAAAACATTACAGCACAAAGGAATGGTGAGGGGTTTGCCTAAGATCAACGATACTAGGGCTGTGTGTATTGATTGCTTAAAAGGAAAGCAACATCGAGACTCTTTTCCAAAGAAGAGTACATGGAGAGCTTCTCAGAAACTCGAACTCATTCATGCTGATATATGTGGGCCTGTTACTCCCATTTCAAACAGCCACAAGAGGTACCTAATCTGTTTTATTGATGATTATAGTAGAAAAGCTTGGGTACATTTTCTGATTGATAAGTCAGATGCATTTGCCTCTTTCAAGTTATTTAAGAGCTGTGTAGAGAAAGAAACAGGCCTTGGTATTAAGTGCTTAAGAACAGACCGTGGTGGGGAATTTACTTCGGATGAGTTTAATGATTTCTGTAAAGAGAATGGAATTAAAAGGCAATTGACTGCAACATACACGCCGCAGCAGAATGGCGTCGCAGAAAGAAAAAACCGGACAGTGATGAACATGGTGAGGAGTTTATTGTCTGAGAAAGGTGTCCCAAAGATCTTTTGGCCGGAGGCAGTCAACTGGAGTTTCTATGTCCTAAACATGAGCCCCACTTTATCCGTCACAGACATGACACCGGAAGAGGCATGGAGTGGGGTCAAACCTTCAGTAGCGCATTTCAGGATTTTCGGAAGTGTTGCACATGCTCATGTTCTGGATGCACGAAGAACGAAGCTGGAAGATAAAAGTCGGAGCTGTGTTCTGTTGGGAGTGAGTGAAGAATCAAAGGCCTACCGACTTTATGATCCTATTTTGAAGAAAGTAGTAATTAGTCGGGATGTTGTCTTTGAGGAAGACAAGAAATGGAACTGGGATGAAAGTTTTGAAGAGGAGAATTCTCTTGAGTTGGAGTGGGGTGATGATGAGGAGCTGAATATTTCGAATGAGTCAGAAGACGAGAATGCAGGCAGCAATGAAGATGAAGAAGTTGCACCAAACGTTGTGAACCCAGAAACTCGTGGACCTCTTGGACCTTCAAGTGTGAGATCGAGCTCAAGGGTCATAAGAACTCCTGTGTGGATGGGAGAATATGTCTCAGGGGAAGAGCTTGATGATGAAGATGCTGAGGCTAACTGGGCACTTCTTGCCAATACCGATCCAACGAGTTATGAGGAAGCAACAGCTGATGCAAGATGGAGAGAGGCTATGGATTCGGAGATAAACGTCATTAAGAAAAATAATACATGGTACTTGACGGAGCTGCCAGCAGGTGCTAGAAGGATTGGGGTTAAATGGGTTTACAAGACAAAGGTAAATGAGCACGGTGAGGTAGAAAGATACAGAGCTCGCTTGGTTGCCAAGGGCTACGCACAGAAGTACGGCATTGACTACGAAGAAGTGTATGCACCTGTGTCACGTATGGATACTGTTCGAATGTTTATTACTTTAGCTGCACAAAGAGGCTGGTATGTTTATCAACTCGATGTTAAATCAGCTTTTCTTCATGGGAACTTGACAGAAGATGTTTATGTCGATCAACCAAGAGGCTATGAGGTGAAAACTGCAATGCACAAAGTCTATAAGCTCAATAAAGCATTGTATGGGCTCAAGCAGGCACCGAGGGCATGGTTTAGCCGCATTGAAGCTTATTTTTTGAACGAAGGGTTTGAGAAGTGTGAAAGTGAACACTCTTCACCAAGCTCAACAAACAAGGTAAACTTTTGGCTATTAGCCTTTATGTTGATGACTTGATTTATGCTGGAGTGATGAGAATATGATTGTTGAATTTAAGAGATCAATGATGAATGAATTTGACATGTCGGACCTTGGTAAAATGAGGTTCTTTCTTGGGATAGAAGTTTTACAGCTTGGTGAAGGAATTTTTATTCATCAAAAGAAATATGTGCTGGAAGTTCTAAAGAAATTTGGAATGGAACAATGCAACTCTGTTCAAAATCCAATTTGTCCAGGTTCCAAGATTTTTCGAGATGATAATGGAGTGGAGGTAGATGGTTCTTATTACAGACAATTGGTGGGTAGCATGATGTATATGACAGCCATGAGACCGGATATTATGTATGCAGTCAGTTTGATCAGTAGATACATGTCAAAACCAACGAAGCTTCATCTTTTGGCTGCCAAACGAATTCTACGTTATCTACAAGGAACTTCTAGCTTTGGACTGTTGTATAAGAAGGATGGGAATAAGGAGCTAATTGGATTCACTGATAGTGATTATGCTGGTGATGTGGAAGATAGGAAAAGCACCTCAGGCTATGCCTTTGTCTTAAGCTCAGCTGCAGTAGCTTGGTCCTCACGCAAGCAACCAATCGTTGCCTTAAGCACAACCGAAGCAGAGTACGTGGTTGCTGCTGCATGTTCAACTCAAGCAGTATGGATGAAGAGGGTGCTGGAGAAGTTGGGGTATGAAGGAAATGAGAGCACTGTCATTTTTTGTGACAATAGCTCAACCATTAAGCTAGCTAAGAATCCTGTCTTACATGGTAGAAGCAAACATATTCAGGTGCGATTTCATTTCCTTCGTGACCTTACAAATGATGGAGTTGTGCATTTGAAACACTGTAGTACACATGATCAAGTGGCTGATGTGTTCACCAAGCCACTGAAATTGGAGTCTTTTCAAAGAATGAGAGAGCAGCTTGGAGTTTGTGATGCATCTATGATAAACTAGTTGTTTAGATAGTCTAGTTTAGGGGAGGGAATGAAGAGGTCAGACTTTGTTATTTCTGTAGCCCAATTTTTCAGGGTAGTTCGGGTAGTTGTTGCATTTGAGTTGGTCTTAGTTGTTACCATGTCTCTAGGCTATAAACGTGGTTTATTTTGCTTATGTTATTATCTGTAAGGCTTTATAAAAGCCTGTAAAAGTTTTCAATAAAGTGAGGCCATTCCCAGATCTGTTAGTATTCTCTGTGTTCAATTTTACATAGGTTCCTTCCGATGGTTACCCAGATTCTCATTTCCAACTGACGAGAGCGAGAATGAAAGAGCGAGAGAGAGAGAGTTCTGATCGGGTTTTAGCGAGGGTTTCAGCGTGAATAGGAAGAGAGAGTGAGAGAGAGAGAGCGAGAGAGAAAATGATGAGAGTGAACGAGAGCGAGCGAGAGAGAATGACAGAGTGACATCGAGTTCGAAGAGAGTGAGAAGAGAAGAGAGACAGAACAGAGAGTTCTGTTCTCTCGGGTTTAAAGAGGAGAGGGAGGAAGCACAAAATATATATATAATTGAGGGACGGCGCTGTAAATATACATATAATTTTATAACGTGTGAGATGTAATCCCGTCCGTCAGATTACGTTATATCGTACGGTCACTAAATGTTTGCCAATCCGTTTGCCAAAAAATTAGCCATCGAACGGGACCCACATATATATATGGGTCAGGTTCAAACGACAACCATTTCAACACACATATAGACAACGCGTTTTGTCTTATATGGGCAAAAATGTTTGGAATGGGCTGAATTTTTTGTGAGGATGATCTCTGTGGTGAGGAGATCATCCTTGCCAAAAATCAGCTCATTATGAAACTTCTAGACCGTCCAATTTTTGTTGAAAAATTTTAGACCGTCCAATTTTTGTAAATCAATTTTGATGGGGTTAGAAGTTTTGGAATGGGATGATTTTTTGCCAGGATGATCCCCTCATCACAGAGATCATCCTCACAAAAAATCAGCCCATTCCAAACATTTTTGCCCATATAAGACAAACACGTTGTCTATATGTGTGTCGTAATGTGTGTTGCAGGAACCCGACCCTATATATATATAGGGTCCCGTTCAGCACCCTAAGTTTTACCACACACTTTAACAAACGTGTTTTGTCTTACATGGGTTAGAAGTTTTGGAATGGGCTGATTTTTGGTGAGGATGATCTCTATGGTGAGGATGATCTCTATGGTGAGGAGATCATCCTCACCAAAAATCAGCTCATTCCAAAACTTGTAACCCCATCAAAAATGGTTTACAAAAAATGGACGGTCCACGATTTTTCAACGTGTAAACATGGGGCTAAACATTTCGGAATGAGCTGATTTTTGGGGAGGATGATCTTCTAATCATAGAGATCATCCTCACCAAAAATCAGCCCATTCCAAAACTTCTAACCCATGTAGGACAAAAAACGTTTGTTAAAGTGTGTGGTAAAACTTAGGGTGCTGAACATTTCCCTATATATATATATATATATATATATATATGGGGGCGGTTCAAGGGCCATATGAGAAAACATATGAAAAAATTTTTGTTTTTCAAAATAAGAGTTAGAGGTTTTGGATTGAGCTGATTTTTTGCAAGGATGGTCACTATGATGAAAAGATCATCCTCACAAAAAATCAACTCAATCAGAAACTTCTAAATCCATCAAAAGTGATTTACAAATTAGTGATAAAAATTGATAAAAAATCGACGGTCCACATTCTAAATCACTTTTAATGGGGTTAGAAGTTTCAGATTGGGCTGATTTTTTTTTTTTTTGGATGATCTTCCCATCATAGAGATCATCCTCACAAAAAATCAGCTCAATCCAAAATTTCTAACCCATATTTTAAAATTTTATTAAAAACGAAAGTTTTTTCATATGTTTTCTCATATGGCCCTTGAACCTGACCCTATATATATATATATATATATATATATATATATATATATATATATAGGGAAATGTTCAGCAACAAACATTTTGGCAAAACATTTTTCAAAACATGGATTAGAGGTTTTGGAATGGGCTGATTTTTGGTGAGGATGAGCTCTACGGTGAGGAGATCATCCTCACCAAAAATCAGCCCATTCCAAAACTTCTAGCCCCAGTTTACAAGTTGAAAAATCGTGGACCGTCCATTTTTTGTAAACCATTTTTGATGGGGTTAGAAGTTTTGGAATGGGCTGATTTTTGGTGATGATGATCGCCTCACCGTAGAGATCATCCTCACCAAAAATCAGCCCATTCCAAAACTTCTAACCCATGTTTTGAAAAATGTTTTGCTAAAATGTTTGGTGCTGAACATTTTCATATATATATATATATATATATATATATATATATATATATATATATGTATGTGAGAGAAATGAATTATCAAGAACCCTCGAATCCTTTGAAGAAACCAACTCATAAATTCTGTTTTCCTGATTTTTCCAAAAAAAATATTGAATTCTTCGATTCTTGAATCTTGAACCCTGACTTCTTTAGACCCCTTTCCTCGGATGGAGAGCCCCTGCCACTTGCCATGATGTCTGTCCAGAAGGTGGGCGAGCTATTGGGCATTACCAGAGTCCCTGCCTCCATGGTGGGGAAGATGGGCAGGATTAGCACTGAGGTACTAATGGGGCTGTTATTGATAGAGGGAGAAGACAGAGCTCCGCCCACTTATAGAAAGAGATCGACTCGCTTCGGTGATCGTGATTTTGACATTATTTTTCAGATCTGTTTTCTCCTTCTCATCGGTAGCTGTTTCTTCCTAGAGGATGATCCTTCCGTCTCCACCACCTTTCTTTCGGTTATGCACGATATCGATCACATCGGTGATTTCGATTGGGGAAATCTCATTTATGGTACCATTTCGGCTGGACTTGATCGGGTCGTTGAGGGGATCACTGCCTCTTGTGGAGCTGGGATCTCCACACGCTTCTTTTGGCAATTTGTTGAGGTAAAATGGATCTCAATTTCATTTATTTTCAATTCCTTTCCCCATATCTCGTTCGTTGTCTGATGCCTTATTTCTTTTTTTCAGATTTTTGTTCTTGTGTATTTTCCTTTTTACCTACCTACCCGTCGTCATCCCGACGAGGGTTATCCGTTGGGTGCATTCTGGGCCACTAGAGACGTCAGGGCTATCAGGAGCAGTCCTAGGAGTGCTCGTGCCCACATTGACCGGTGCCGGCTTCGAGACGTGAGTAATCTAACATTTTTTTTTCTGTTTGACTTCGAAGCTATCCATGTCTGTTATCTGACTATCTCTTTTGCAGTATTTTCTGTCACTTTGCGAGACCTCCACCGCACTGTCAACGGGAGGTATGAGGTGACGAACGCCTACAGGCCTAACACCAGACGATAGCGTTACCCCTACTTCATCGACGAGTAGAGATATATATTTTATCTAGGGGAGCGATTGTTCTTCCAGCACGACGGGAGCCTTCGCATCCCTGTCGCTCCACCTGAGCCTATCTCGGGTGCGATGACGGTGGATGAGTATCTTGCCCAGGCGAGGGGCATAGATGATGCTGGGCTGGGGAGAGGGGATGATTACCAGGCATGGTTCTAAGAGGCCTCTATTGGGTGCATCATGCCTGCTGTCACTGCCCAGGCCGGGATCACCGAGATCGGAGGGGTCCTTCTTCAAGAGCACGCTGTCACGGTACACATTCTATCACTGTCTCTCTTCCTTATAATTTTTTGCGTTCCATTGTATCCTTGTCTCATTTGATCGATGTTCTTGTTCTCAGGCCGATGATCTTCGTAGCCTTCGAGAGGGCTACGACGTTATCGAGGCTCAGGCAGCGAGGGCATTGGAGATGGAGAATAGGTGGAGAGCTTTTAGGGCTGAGGTGGAGGAACAGGCTGCTCGGCTTGATTGAGGCAATATTGGGGTATTGGATTCCCGAACTTAATCTTTTTCGGTTTGGGGTGCATGAAATGACTCCCACCATCTAGGAGTTTGAGGTATTGTTGGAAATTGAGATGTCGGACCCCGTTGTGATTCCACTATTGCGTAATGGATTCCGAAGTGAAGCTTCTGATTTTTCGGGGATAAGTCACAAATTCTTGAAGATTCCGGATGGCGGATCAGTTTTGAGGACAGTATCCAAGTCTTTCTTGATTGAACGTCTTACGGACTCCTCGAAATCGTTGATTCACTTTAATGCCCTCACTTTGATGGTGGTGAGCCAACTCTTGTTTCCGAGTGGTGGAGACATCATGGATCTTTCTCTTATTCACGTGATTCAGTAAGTTCGGAAAGGACACCGGTTTGCACCGATGCTTTTGAGCGAGATGATCCAGTCTCTCACGGCTTGTTCTTCCGGTCGTGATCGAGTTTTTCGAGGGTGTGCTCCACTCCTGCAGGTAAATTCCTAACTTAACTTAGTTTTTAAATTAGATTTGAACTTGCTAGTTTTCAAAGTTTAGAATGCTTATGTTATTGTAGCTCTGGTTTATGGATCATCTGGCTTCCACCGAAGTTGTTAGTCATCCCTTTTGCGTTAATGCCGACCTCATACTTATGATGTAGAGGCGCGTGACTCCTTTCGTCTCGGGTGGCAAAGAGGAATGGTATTCTTTTATTGGTAACCTTGATGATGAAGAAGTGAGATGGGTTGGTGCCTTCCAATCTCGAGGGTCTCCCGTGATAGCATTCGATGGTGCCCGTTTTCTCGTTTTGATTGCTCTTCATGGGGCGACACATTATGTACAACTTAGGGTTCTCCGACAATTTGGCTATGATCAAGGCATGCTCATCCCTGAGAACTTCCATGAGTCAGTTGGCCCTTTATCGACTGCACTTTTGAGTCGACTCGTAAAAGAATGGGGTCGAGTTGAGGTTCTGAGTCGACCCATCTTCGTAGCACATCTGTTCCCGTCATACCTACATTGGATTCGAGAACTCGTTTCTGGGAGACCCTCGGTGTCGATAGTTCCCCAAACACGCCCTGGTGCTTCATCCTTCTTTGATTATCGAGATCGAGTGGAGGAGTCTCAGACTGATCATCGTCGAATTCAAGCCATTTGGCTCAAGTCTGAGAAGAAAATGCAGAAAGAGATCACTCGGCTGACATCGGCCCTTGTCCAGTTTGAATCTAGTGATGGTGGTGAAGTGGCTAGGATTTCGAGTTGAAGTTGCCGAGTTGAGGGATCGACTTGTTCAGTGTCCTCATTTTGAGGACTTTGCAGCATACTTGGTGAGTCGTGATGCTTCGATGCCAAGAAAGTGATGGTGAGTCAAGCTGCTCGGATTCGTGCTTTGGAGGAACGCCTTGACTCCTTTTTCATTTATTACCATGATGTTTGATTGATTACGTTGTACTTCCACTTCTTGTATTTTCTTTCATTATCTGAATGTATGCAAAATGTTGAAAGATTAATGCAAAGAAAATAGGTTTTGTACTTACTTGGCCTCAGGTATATCTATTGTTTCTAAAAACACGAAGTTTCGTCAAATGAGTCCTAGATTTGTCATCATTGGCCAAAATAGTAGTTTTGAAATGCAATTTTGTGAAATGTCTTTATCAAATAAGTACGATAAATTCAGAGTTTGTAAAATCTTTGGTTATGACGATTTTGGTGCTTTTGCCAAACACAGGGGATACAAGTATCAATTATCTTTTGGTTCATTTAGAGTCATCCCCAGTATCCTAGTATCGGAAGGTTGTTATTTGTTTGGACCACGGGTTTTCTTGGAAGGATTTCGCCATTCATAGTTTATACTCTTGCGGGCCAGGAGTTTCGTTTTTTTATTATTATTTTTAAATCCTCATTGCCCCTGGTGCTAGTTACGATTTTCACCAGACCCGATTTCCACATTTTTGCGCATCGATGTCCTTTTTGGGATTTTCATCGTGCCGGTGGCTTCGATCTTGCCATAGTCTGATTCTTTTACTTAGAATTGTGATGAGTGATTTGGAAATCTTCACACATCTTGATCATATCTTTGTTCTTGAAGTTCTTGGCATTATCAGTCACTAGCCCGCTGGGAAGCCCATATCTGCAGACAATGTTGTTCTTGACAAACTTTAGGACATTACTTTTCGTGACGTTGGCATATGAAGCAGCTTCTACCCACTTAGTGAAGTAATCGATGGCCACTAGAATGAAGCAATGCCCATTTGCAGCTTTAGGTGAGATTGGCCCAATGACGTCCATTCCTCAGAGTGAGAAGGGCCAAGGAGTGGACATATTATGTAGCTCTGAAGGCGGAGCATTGATCTTGTTGGCGTAGATCTGGCATAGGTGACATTTGCGAACATGCTGATAACAGTCACTTTCCATTGTTGTCCAGTAATATCCCATCTGCATAATCTTCTTTGCTAGCATATGACCATTCATGTGAGGTCCACAGACTCTACCATGTACGGTCTCGATTAGTCGTTTTTCTTTTGCTTATGCTTCTGCCACGCATCGGAGTAAGACCTCGTGGTGCGATTTTTTGTACAGAATGCCATTGTTGATGAAGAATTGCCCTGCCAATTTCTGGATAGTCCTTTTGTCATTAGGTGTTGCATCTGAGGGAAGGGTTCGATCATCGAGATATGCCTTGATGTCCGAATACCATGACTTTTCTTCAAATTCTTTAACTTCGACAGGTAGACAATAGGCTGGCTCGTCTTGAATCCCGAGCTCAATTGGGTTGATGACTAGATCTTCTGAAATACTGATCATGGAAGCAAGCGTAGCTAGTGCATTGGCGAACTGGTTCTTAGCTCTTGGCATGTACGTGAATGAAATTCTGTCAAAGTGTGAGCTTAGTTCCTCTAGATACTCATGGTAAGGGACTAGTCTCTGTTCCCGAGTCTTCCCTTCTCCAATCGTCTGATAGACTACTAGGCTTGAATCTTCGAAAACATCAATCTCATCTACCTTGAGATCTAGTGCTGCTTTCAACCCTACTATGCATGCTTCGTATTCAGCCTCGTTGTTAGAGCATTGGAACTTCAACCTGATTGCGATCGGTACATGGGACCCATCTGGTTTAATCAAGACTGCCCCTATTCTGTTTCCTTTCTGATTGGCTGCTCTGTCGAAGTACATTTTCCAGCCTGGTTCTTCGTCATCATCATCGTTCTCAATCTCAGTAAATAATATAGCTTCATCCGGGAAGTTTATCTTTAACGACTCGTAGTCAGGCAATGGGTGCTCGGCGAGGTGGTCCGCGATGGCTTGTCCTTTGATTGCTTTTTGAGTGACATAGGTGATGTCAAACTCAGATAACAATAACTGCCATTTTGCTGTGCGGCCTGTTAGTGCTGGTTTTTCGAATAGGTACTTCAGGGGGTCCATCATGACGATGAGTATAGTTGAGTAGCTGAGCAAATAATGACGCAGTCGTTGAGATGCCCAGACTAATGCACAGCAAGTCTTCTCAAGTGTTGAATACTTTGCCTCATACTCGGTAAATTTCTTGCTGAGATAGTAGATAGCCTGTTCCTTCCGTCATGATTCATCGTGTTGCCCTAGCACACACCCCATAGATGTTTCTTGCACTGAGATGTACATCAACAGAGGTCGCCCTGGCGTAGGAGGGACTAAGACTGGGGGATTGAGCAGATATTGCTTAATCTTATTGAATGCTTCCTGACAGTCTTTGTTCAACTTCTTTGACGTAACTTTCTTCAGTAGCTTGAATACTGGTTCGCAGATAAGCGTCAATTATGCTATAAATCGACTGATTTACTGTATTCTCCCTAGAAAATCCCGAACGTCTTTCTCTGTGACAGGTGCTTTCATCTCGAGGATATATTTAGTCTTAGCCAGATCTATTTCAATGCCCCTTTTGCTGACGATGAACCCCAGTAGTTTGCCCGATGTTGCCCTGAACACACATTTTGCCAGATTTAACCTCAAACTGTATTTTCTGAGTCTGTCAAACAAATTTTTCAGATTTACCAGATGGTCTTCTTCAATACTAGATTTAGCAATCATATCGTCTACGTAGACCTCCATTTCATTATGGATCATGTCGTGGAATAAGACGGTCATTGCTCATTGGTACGTCGTCCCCGCATTCTTTAGTCTGAATGGCATGACTTTGTAGTGGAAAGTACCCCATGGTGTGATGAATGCAATCTTTTCTTGGTCTTCTTTTGCCATTTTTATCTGGTTATAGCCCGAGAAGCCGTCCATGAACGAAAACATGCCGTGCCCTGCTGTACTATCGACTAGAATATCGATGTGTGGAAGTAGAAAATCATCCTTAGGATTGGCTTTGTTTAGGTCTCGGTAGTCAACACACATACGTACCTTCCAATCTTTCTTGGGTATTGGGACGACGTTAGCCAACCATTCAGGGTACGTAGAAACTGCAAGAAACCCTGTTTCGAACTGCTTCATGACCTCATCTTTGATTTTGAGGGTCCATTCAGGCTTCAGTCTTCTCAGTTTCTGTTTGATTGGTATACTTCCAGAAGCAATTAGCAACTTGTGAACAACGAGATCTGTATCTAACCCCAGCATATCTCTGTACGACCATGCGAAGATGTCTTGATACTCTCGTAAGAATTCGACCATTTCTTCCTTTTGTTGCGACGTTAACAAAGCTCTGATCTTGACAATTCGTGGGTCATCTTTGGTACCAAGATTGATTAAATCTGTATCCTCGATGTTTGGCTGAACACCTTTCTTGTGTCGTTCTACCAAATCTTTGATTTCTTTGGGTGGGTATTCCATTTCGTCCTAAGACTTTTCTTCTATCCCCATGAGGTCGAAGTTGAGTTCAAGATCAAAATCATATTCATCCCTTTCAACTTCTGTTTTATCTGAGTACTCATTCGATGGAGATAGATCCCTCGAAAACTCTTTTTTCGGTTTTTGAAAAATATCTGTGTTTTTGCGATTTTAAAAGTTTTTTGATTTTTTTGGTTTTTAAGAAATTTTTGATTTTTTTGCTTTTTGAAAAATATTTATTTTTTTGTGATTTTCTGGATACATGAAATAAGAAGAACAATTATGCAAACTTGTTAATAAAGATAGGGAACCCCCCAAATAGTCTTTACTCGAGGACGAGGGCTCGTTATGATCCTCGGGCAAATTGATGTCGCCTAACGGCATTTTTTTTGGAGGCCTCAACAGCCTTAAGTGTCAATGGGAATTCTTCCCAATTGTGCAATGTCTCCCCTTCTCTGAGGGGGCGGATGAGATGAGCAAGTGATTCGTTGGATGATTTGGATGGTGGTTCGGAGATGACCATGATCTCCGATTGATTGTTGTCAGATTGGGGCATAGTTCTTCTCAAGTTCGGTGGGATGACGACTGATGCCCAGTCAATACCCGTTGGAAAATGTGAGTCGTTCTCTTGGTTGGTAGTGATTTCCACTTTAGTGGATTCTTGAGTTGTCTCCGATAGACTTTCGTTAGAATCCCCATTGAATAGAACATCAATGCCTTTTACGAAGGAGGATTGGGACTTAATAACTGAGTCTTCATGAATGTGCACCGGTTTGGGATTTACCATTTTTGACTTTTTTGCTGATAGTGGTTCTGATAAGCTGTTGGGTTTGGCATGTGATCTTGGGAAGCTAACACTAATGTGAGGGACTCGGTTAGATTCCAGATGTTCGGTTCACGATTTTGCCTTCTCACTAGTCGAAGCTCCTTTTTCTTGTCATTTATTTCTGCAATATCCTTTTTTGTGGGCCTAAATCCCAGACCAAAATAACGAGTATGCTTTTTTGCTTCAACTGGTGTAGCTCTTCCTCTTCCTCCCGGTCCCAACCCTTACTTGGGCCGATAGCCTGCCCTTTTCATAATCCGACCAATCATCAGACTTATTCTTGATAGCTTTGCCCTTATCTTCTCATTTCCTTTCTCGATGTGATTGACAGCAGCGAATTGGTATGAATGGTAGAGTCCCTTGCCCTTTGTCATTTAGATATCGATGAATGGCACATCTGGAGCTCTCCCCACTGGAATGAGATTTTTCGCCAGCACGGATATCATCTTTTGTCCCATGATAAATTTCACTATTTTGTCTAACGAGGATGGTACTGCTCCGGCTATATGGATCCACAGCTTGCCCAGTAATAAATTGAAGGTTGTCGGTATCTTTATGATCTCGAATGTTACTTCAAAGGTGCAAGGACCTATAGTGACTGATAAATCCACTTCGTCCAGCGAATCCCTTCTTGAAGTATCGAACCCTCGGACGACCTTGTTGTTGGGTTTCACATGCAACCAATTAGCGTTGAGTTTCCGGAAGGTTTCAAGCGGACAGACGTTAAGCGTTGAGCCATTATCAATTAGTACTTTGGCGACCATCATGCCTTTGCATATGACCATGATGTTTAATGGGTCGACGTGCCCCATTCCTTTAGGCATAAATTCGTTCTCTGTGAAAATAATAAGATTGGGGGCCATGATCTGGCTGACCGTTTGCTCCAGCTGTGCTGGTGAGGTAGTTACAGGTACATGTGATTTCCTCAGAACTCTCAGTAATGCCTCTTGGTGCTCTTCCGATTTTTGCATTAGTCCCAAGATACTGATTTGAGCTGGCTGTTTATTAAATCTGTCCACTATATTATGCTCACTCTTGAGAATGAGCTTAACGAAGTCTGCAGCTTCCTTGTCTGTAACTTTCACCTTTTTTTTCCGTCTTCTCATCCTTATACATCTTACATTTTCCCTTCGTTTTCCTTTTTTCTTCATCTGTTTCCTCTTTTGCTGTCTCTTTGGTTTCTTCCCTAATGTTTATCCCATTTTCTAACAATTTTTTACATTTTCCTGCCCTTGTCATATGGGCAATATCAGCCACTATTGTTTCCTTCATTGCTTCGACCCCCGTGGTTGTAGTGATAGTGGTCTCATAGCTCTAGGAAACTGCCTGATTGGAACTATAGGGGAATAGTTTAGGCGAGCGTATGGTTATGGGGAGTGATCGGGTTTCATATTGAGGATGAGGGGTGGTGGTGACGATTTGGAGGTAGTGGTAGTAGGAGAAGTTGTGTGAGGAGCTGATGGAGTATATGGAATGACGAGCAGTAGACGTGGAGACGAAGTGTATGGTATGTGAAGGGGGGTTGAGTTGATCATTGAGAACATGGCAGTGTGTAGGGTATAACAAGGGGAAGCCGTGTCAAATTTTGATGATGGGGTGATCCGTAAGGTATGACTAAAGGTGGTCGGGTAGCAGTATTTTGATGAGTGGGATGGATGGTGAGGTCGACCAATCTGAGTGGTAGTAGTGAATTTTGCGATGGGTTTGTTGCATAATGGTTGATTGTGTTAACCGTTGACGTCCTTGATTTTTGGGTTAAGTGGACCTTGATTTTCGTCCTGATAGGTGCTATCAGATCAAAAGGATTAAAGTCGAGTTCTCCGCAGATGACATTTACCATGTGCCCACTCCCCTCTCCATTATGAGTAGGTAGGGGATTTTGATTGATATTCTGTTGTTGGGGCGGATTGGCAGACCTATCTAGGATGAGAGCCTTTTTATCGATCAGGTTCTGTACTTGATGCTTGAGCTGCCAGCATTGGTCTGTAGAGTGCCCTGGTGCATCCATGTGGAATTCACAGAACAAATTGGGGTTATATCCTGGCCCTTTGGCAGTCTCAGGATTTGGCGGACGTTTTGCGAGATACTCACCCCTAACTAAGATTGGCAGTAATTCCGATAGTGTCATGGGTAACCTGGTAAACACTCTGTTTACTCTGTTGGGTCATGCCTGCTGGTTCTGCCCGTATAGTGGTGCCTGCTATGCAACTGGTGGAGGATTTGCTTGAAACAGATTCTGAGGTGGAGGGTTCCATGTTAGCGGTGCTGGTACCTATAAAGTTGATGGTGCTTGTGGTTTTGGCACTGGTGAAGGGATGAAGAGGGGTTGATTTGACTGCACGTTATTGACCTGAGTTTCTTCCCTCTTCTTTCCTGAAGGTACTGGTTTTCTCTGAGAAGGGATTCCTGTAGTTGCCCCTAGACTCGTGAAATCGAAGATTAGACCGGTTCGGATCCCGTCCTCTACTCGATCCGCCACTTGTACCAGGTTCAAGAATGTGCTTGTGGTGTGCCCCACTAGATGAGTATAGAAGGCGTGCCCTAGTGTCGTGATAAACGTAGTGTTTATCTCTTGCTCTGTCATTGCAGGCCTTACTTGTGAGGCGGACTCTCGCCATCTCTATGCATACTCTTTCACTGTTTCCCTCTGCTTCCTTGTCATTTTGGCCATGTCGTTTCGATCTAGCCCTACATCAGTATTGAACAGGTAATTTTGCCAGAACATCTCGGTTAAGTCCTGCCAGTTCTTAATGAGTGAGTGATCCAACCCAGAAAACCATTTGAGTGCCGGCCCTGTTAAGCTCTTCTGAAATAATTGCACCAATAACCTGTCATCCTCGCCATACTGACACATGGATCCACAATACAACTTCAGATGCGACAGCGGACACCCTACCCTACTCCGTTATATTTTTCAAATGCTGGACACTTGAACTTGGCTGGTAATTGAGCATTGAGGTAAAAGCACAGATCCTTGAATCGGGTTCCACTCATGATATTGAGGCCCTTCATCCTCCTCATCTCTTCCTGTAGAGACTCGATTTACTGAGCCAATTTTTCATCTGTTACGCTTTTGGCCTCCGTAGCCCTGTACTCACATTCATCATCGGGAATGACCACAGGGGGTGGTCGGTTCTATGGAATATAGAGCGGAGGCCCCTGGTATTCGGGCACTATAGGTGGCATTGTGGTCTGCGGTCCCTGTGGAGGTTGTTCGTGTAACTCTTGATTCGACCCGGATGCGTGCTGCTGTATCGTTTGAGCTTGTAGGATGCTGGCATTGGCTAACACAGTGCTCACTATCTTTTCTTGCCTCTCAATTATCTTTAATAATGTTGTTATTTGCGGGTCGATACCTGACGCTTCGGTCACTGGAGGTTGTGCTGGTTCAGAAGAACTTATGGTGACTGTGGATGATCTGAGAAAATAGGGAGGCACTTCTGGCTGCTTGTATTTCTTTCGCTTGGTCACCTATGGATACAGAAGACCAAGTGTTACTATCTTATTTACAAAAAATGAAGATGCATAACGTTTTATTAGATCAGGTAAAGTTGTTTATTATGAATTTTAACGAAAAAATAATTTCTCGGTGCGGAACCGGCATCAAGACGGAGTTGGTAAAATATATATATATATATATATATATTTAAAAGAATTACATCAGCACGGAGCTGGCATCGACACCGAGTCGGTAAAATATTTTTGAAAACGGAATTAACTTAGCGCGAAGCTGGAATCGACACGGAGTCGGCATCAACACGGAGTTGGCATCAGCACGGAGCTGGCATTGACACGGAGTCGGTAAAATATTTTTGAAAATGGAATTAACTCAGCGCGGAGCTAGCATCGACACGGAGTCGGTAAATCATTTTTAAAATGGTAATTTCATCAGCTCGGAGCTGGCATCGACACGGAGTCGAAAAAAGATTTTGAAAAAGTAATTTTCATCAGCACAGAGCTGGCATCGATACGGAGTCGGGAAAGCATTTTGAAAAAGTAATTTCATCAACACAGAGCTGACATCGACACGGAGTCGGAAAAATATTTTGAAATAGTAATTTCATCAGCACGGAGCTGGTATCGACACGGAGTCGGGAAAAATATTTAGAAAAAGGTAATTTTATCAATACGGAGCTGGCATAGACGTGGAGTCGGAAAAAATATTTTGAAAAAAGTAATTTCATCAGCACGGAGCTGGCATCGATGCGGAGTCGGGAAAAACATTTTGAAAAAGGTAACTTTATCAGCATGGAACTGGCATCGATGCGGAGTCAGGAAAGCATTTTGAAAAAGTAATTTCTGAGATAAATCGAGTTGGAATGCCCATGTTTTTGGTAGACTCCAATTCAGTTCTCTGAAATCACCGTCGGCCAGGCGGATCTCCAAGGAAGAGATGGCGCACAACGGCACTCTTAAATCACCTTGTTCCCTTAATAAACGTAGTCTATCCCCCTCGTATCAACAGGGTAAGATCTTTCTAGGCACCGACTTTGATCAAGGACTGCCATTAGTGCCTTTTGAAATCTGATTTTTTTTTTTGAATACATTCGAGTTGATTGACCAGTTGTTATCTTTGTTAGATCGTGATCTTGGTTCAAAATTAGATCTGGATCTGATTTGTAATAAATCTAGGTTACGGACCGAGTTGAAAACGGATCTGGGTCATGGACCTAGTTGAAAATGGATCTGGGTCTTGGACCCAGATGAGAATGGATCTGGGTCGTGGACCCAGTTGAAAATGGATCTGGGTCGTGGACCCAGTTGAAACGGATCTGGGTCTTGGACCCAGTTGGATTGGATCTGGGTTGTAACCCAGTTGAAAATGGATCTGAGTCGTGAACCTAGTTGAAAACAGATCTGGGTCGTGGACCCAGTTGAACGGATCTGGGTCGTGGACCCTAGTTGGATTGGATCTGAGTCGTAGACCCAGTTGAAAATGGATCTGGGTCTTGGACCCAGATGAGAATGGATCTGGGTCTTGGACCCAGATGAGAATGGATCTGGGTCGTGGACCCAGTTGAAAACGGATCTGGCTCATGGACCCAATTGAAAATGGATTTGGGTCGTGGACCCAATTGAACATGGATCTGGGTTGTGGACCCAGTTGGATTGGATCTAAGTCGTGGACCCAACTGGAACTGGATCTGGGTCGTGGACCCAACTGAACATGGATATGGGTCGTGGACCCATTTGGAACTGGATCTGGGTCATGGACCCATTTGGAAATGGATCTGGGTCGTGGACCCCCGTTGGATTGGATCTGGGTCTTTGACCCAGTTGGATTGGATCTGGGTCGTGGACCAAGTTGGGATGGTTCGGATCGTGGGCCTAGTTGGATTGGATCTGGGTCATGGGCCCAGTTGGGATGGTTCGGATAGTGGGCCCAGTTGGATTGGATCTGGGTCGTGGGCCCAATTGGGATGGTTCGGCTCGTGGGCCCGGTTTAAATGGACATAAGCGGGGGCCCGGTTCACAAAATTATTTCGAGTTGGAAAATTTGTAAATTCTTCCCCCCCCTTTTTTTTTATTTTCTCATTTTTTATTTTTTATTTATTTTCGAAAACATTGACTAACAAAGATCCATTTTATTTAATTTGTCCAAAACTTGGGATTTTTTTTTTCTAAGGGTCATCAATGTTTGATCAATAGTAAGTGAGCCTATTAAAAAATGGACTGTCGAGTTCATTATGTAGGGTTGAGTTCAATCTAGTCCGTCTTAATGGCACGGATGTACTCCTCATTCTGTTATCCGTGTTTTGGACACGGATGAGACATTTACTGTTTCAACCGTGCTCAAAACACGGGTAAAGTAGTCTCTATTTCAACCGTGTTCCCAATACGGATGAGGCATGCTTTGACTCAACCGTGTTCCCAACACGGATGATACTTATTTTTGTCCATCCGTGTCATGGACACGAACCAGAAAGAAATCCAGTTTCTGGAAATTCCCAGAATTGTTTTCTTTACCACTGTTTTTCATGTCTCTTTGTTTTAAGCCCTTTGCTCACTATTTTTTTTATTTGAACATGATGCAACAAGCATTCCCTCCCCTTTACCTAAGGGGATATAAAAGGAGAGCAAAGTAAACCTATGATCTAATTGCCACTTTTGGGCTTACAACTTGGGTTTCAAGCCCGATAACAACTAAACCAATACAACTTTTGTCCGGGGGTCGATGTAAACTTTAAACTTGTGTCTTAGCATTGTCTAATCGGGCACATGCATGAGTTTAATAGGTGGCTTCACGGCTACCCGATCTTCAAACCTCGATGCATATCGAAATACACACGTCGTTGGTTGGTGATCGGATTTGATGTGCTCATTCCTGGCACTTGAAATAACGATATCAAGCCGTAAAACTACTAAGCATCGGGACTAAGTACATTGAGGGTGGGGTGGCTTGGAAGTGAGGCTATGCTCGCAAGTGCACACGTGCCATTTTTTTTTATTTCTTTTCATCGACCCCCTTACAATAATACAAGCAACAAAAGATAAATAAATATTACAACGTGTACATGCGAGAAAAACAAAAAAGAAACATAAGAAACAACAAACGAACAACGTTAGTAAATAAACAAAATCCTTCCCTTTTTTTTTTCAAAATAACCGAGTTGTCACGAGGGATGAGCCATGATCCCTAGTAGAGTCGCTAGCTGTAGATACGTGGATTTTGTCATTATGACGACCACATCTACGAAGAATTGGAGTCGTCACCATTCAAATTGTAAATGGGTGTGAATGGTCACCCGGTGCACATTTTTCAAAAAATTGTCATTTTTGGCGTTAGTGACTTGCAACGGATAGGGAACTAATCAAACCTAGAGATTCAGGCAAGCGGCACGGTTGGAGAAAAGGGAAGGGGTTAGGCACCCTTTTCTCACCGCCAAGTGACGGTAACCTCAACATAATTCGATCATTTTGGTTTTAAAGAACATCGGTAAATAAAGTGCCACGTGTAAGTGTTTGTACCCTCGATAGGGATTCATTTTCGACTTGATCATAGGGTCATTTCATTGATGGAAATGACCTATGAACCTTTAGCCTTGGGGTCCACTCATTTAAAATATAAAAATAAAAGAGTAGAAAGGGGGTATTAGAAAATGGAGAAGGAGAGGATAAAGAGAGATGGGGGTGCTTTGAACCCACTTTGAAGCTTCAAGTTCACCCTTCTTTCTTCATTTCTTCTTCTTCTTCTATGCTTCTTAGATCCTTATTGAAGTATGAGAGTGAAGTTACTTTTTTTTTAGAAGGTGGTATGAGAGAGTAATAGAGTAGAAGAGGGGTGAGTAGATTTTTTTTAGGAGACTTGGTAACCCTTTTTGGAAGGAGGGGAGGGGTATTTATAGGTGTTGAGATGGTTTGAGGGGTATAATGGGGTGAAGAGTTGGGATAATGGGTAATGGCATGATTTTTAGAGGATGGGGTTATGAAATTTGGAGTGAATTTGGGGGTAATTTTGTAAAGAATGAAAATGGGTGAGATTTTGACCCAAATGGTTTGGATCCTACCCAAATCTATTTGGATAGAGTGTTTGGTGGATTAATATGAGTGATGGTTGATGAGGGAGTGAGGATGTAAGGGAGTTGTTTAGAGAAGGAGTGTTAGGTTGGTTGAAGAGGTGAGGTGTAGATTTAAGAAAATGGGTTGTATAAGAGGTTGGTGGATTGATTTTTAGGAGGAGGAAGGGGATGATGCCATGTGGCATATGTGATGAGAGAGTGAGGTGATGAGATTGGTTGATTGGTTGATAGTGGTTGTTTGATTAGAGAGAGAAGTATGGGTTAGTTAGTTGATGATGAGGGGAGTATGGGTTGAGGTGATTTTATTGGAGTGTTTTAAGTAAGATGATGGATAAAGGTATGGGTAGTGATATGGGTGGTTGATGATGTTAGATAATGGTGATGGATTAGGGTATGGGTTGAGGTGTGGGTGGTTGATGATGTTAGAGGATGGGGATAGGTTAGGTTAGGGTAGGGTAGGGTATGGGTTGAGGTGATTTTGGAGGGAAGTGATGTGGGTTAGATGGAGTGTTTAGAGAATGGTCATGGGGTAGGTGATTAGATGAGGGAGGTGAAGGGTGGTGATGACATGTGCCATCTTTTGATATTGAGAGTGTGATTGGTTGATGTGGGTAGTGGATAATGGTTAAGGTAGTGGGTTGGATAATGAATTGGATATGGGTAGTGGTTTATGGGCTTTTAAGTGTTGGGCTTGGGTTTAGAAGGGTTGTAGGTCATTTTGGCTTGATTAAGATTTGTTTTAGGTTGGATATTTGAGGGAAGATAGGTGTTAGGGTTTAGATGATATGGAGTTAATTTTAGGTTAGGGTGTAAAGTGGAAAATTAGTTTAGGAGAGGGTTAAGGGTTTGTCGGCCTTGCATGGGCTTAAGGTGTTTGTGGATTTTGAGGTGGAGCGGCGAAAGGTGAATGATGGGTTGGCATCCCAAGTCCCCTATTTTTTTAATTTATTAATTTTTTTGAGATTTTTGTGATTGTTGATTTGATAAAAAATGCCATGTGTTTAGCAATTTGGGCCTTTTGGGCCCGTTGGAGAATTTATTGATTTTTGTGGCTATAAGCGTGGAGCGGCAAAGGTTGGGACAACGTGGGATGAGTCCGGTCCCCTTAGACCATTGGGTGGTCTTAGGAGCATCGATTCAATCCAATTGCTACTTTTTAGCATTTTGGGCCTTTGAGGCCTGTTGGCCTATTTTATCGAAAAATCGAGGTTTTGAGTGGAGCGGAGTAGAAGGGAGCTTGCTGAATCTTTTTGGTGGACCTACTAACCCATTGAGCGGTGTTAGAGGCTTTGATTTTGGCAAAAATGTCATGTTTCGATGATTCGGACCATCGAGGCCCGTTGGCTAAATTTATTTGAAAAATTACTATTTTTGGGTTCTTTCGAGTGAGGGCCCGTTCAAATTGGGGTGTCTACACCTTAAAGCAAGGATCATTAGCCCAAGGACCCTTATTAAGGGTGAAATCCTTACTTAACTTGGTAAGGCTAGTCGGTTTTTATCTATTATCAATAAAAAAAAACACAAAAGGGGTTAAACCAGAGTTTATACTTTTTAATAAGTTGAGTAGGGGATCCCCACTAGTTCCTACATGGCTTCGCCCTTTCGTACAAGAGGTCATCCATCACACACAAATCCACATTCAAAAAGAGATTTAATAGCACATAGAAATGCATAGATGGGAAACATTTGGTAATTCCATATATTATTGCCCCCACACACAGTATCTAAGCATATGTAGGGTTGGTTTACTTATTCTTTAAGGAAAATAGGGATACAAGAGGGCTTAAGCAAAGGGCCTTTGGTTATAGCAGTCAAGGTTATCCCCATAGCTCACTCCCAGTATGTCACAGTACCTCCTATAAAACCAAATCCGGCTCGCAACCTTATCATTAGCACCTTTGCCACATTCGACTCCTCCGTTGATAATGTTTGTGATGGTCCCAAAACCAGGGAGCCGACCTGCGGTCCTATCAACATTAGATGGTGTCCATTGTCCCGTTATGACATTGTGGCATGATGGCTTGGGTGATTGTGGGGTCATCCAGAACCAAAATGCTGTCTTGAAAGAAATGATTGCATCCTTGGCTACGGCGTCTGGGTCGTTGATGAGGTTGTAATTTATTTGTGGAGCACGTCCAGCTTGCCCATAGTTGTAGTTGCTGAAAAGTAATAAATAAATAAAAAAAACGATGATCAAATTCACAATCCCTTGGTTATATACAATGGATTATTATTATTATTATAAAATTTCAATTTGGTTTGGGGAATAAATGACGATGTACTTACTATGAAATTTGAATTGGTCCTCACCCATAATACTTTTTACCCGGAGCACATGGCCATTGTGCGCTCGGAGTGCAGTAATCACCGGGATTTCCTTGTTCCTGATCAAAGCAATATCCCCAAGAGTATGGGCCATCTGGTGCAGTTGGCCACCCCCCTGTAAAATTAATAACAAATCAATTGAAAATAAAATATTTTTTGTTGAATTGTATGATAAGCAAATTTACATCCATTGGAATTTTATAAATAAAAAGGGTATAGAAAAGCAAAATTAACCTAATAATATGATCTTAGAGATATAATGAGATAGATCAATTATATTTTTTATTGTGATAAGATATATCGATGATGGTACGATGTGTTTAGTCCACATTTATACACTGTGACATTAATTAATTTGTCCACATTTGTAAGTATGCAACAAGGGTATGTCAAATTATGTCCATGGTAGATGTTCAAATATTTACACAAAAATATCATTGTTTGGCTTTAAATTCTGAAATAATCAAAATATTTGTACTTGTCAATTCTCTATCAACTTGACTAACCTGTAGTTTCATGAGAAGTTTGAGCCAAGAACGCGGCAATCTCCCTTTTACGTGTGTTAGGCGGTGTTTGTTTGCGCTATTTTTCAGCGCTTATTGCTGAAAAAAATTAAATTCAGCACTTTTGTCAAAATAGCGCGTTTGTTTACTTGTGCTTATTGCTGAAAATAAGTGAAAAAAATTCAGCACTATTTTGATGTTGAAAAAAAGTGCTGAAGCGGTAAGTACTTCGCTTTTTTCAACACGGACAAGTATGTCCTTTATTTTTTTGAGCATGGACAAGTATGCCCTTATTCTTAAAAGGATATTACCTCTTATATCCCATGGATAAGTATATAAATACCTTACAAATTAATAAACCCACACCATAGCTAAATTATTTTGTCTTATATGGATTAAAAGTTTTGGAATGAGTTGATTTTTGGTGAGGATGATCTCTACAATGAGGAGATCATCCTCACAAAAAATCAACACATCTTGAAACTTCTAACCCTATCAAAACAAGTTCAAGAACCGTAAATTGTCCCATCTTTTTTTTTGAAAACTATTTTTAACGAGTTAGAAGTTTCAAAATAAGCTGATTTTTTATGAGGATGATCTCTAGACCATATAAACCATCCTCACTAAAAATTTGCTCATTCCACAAACTTTAATCCATATAAAACAAAATAAAAAATGGCTATAGTGTGGGTTGCCCTTATTAATTCATAAGGTGCTTTTATAATTACACATCCTTCATTTCCATCGAAAATTATTCATCCAAAATTAAGTTATTTTAAAGTTGATTTCAAATTTTGGTGACTTGATGACATTATTATTTTTAATTTGAAATTTGTGGGCTTTTATAAATAGAAATTATTATTTATAAATTGAAAATTTGAGTATTATTTATTATTTAAAAATAAATTGTATTTTAATTTTATAAGAAATAATATATTTTATTGTGTTTCATAATAAATAAGCATTTGAAACATGCAAACAATATATAATATGATTGTAAGGGTAACAAAGACAATTTATTAGTTTCAGCAATGTGTAACAAATATGATTCAGCATCTAAACAAACAATTTTTTCAGCACTTAAATTCAGCGCTTATAAGTTTCAGCGCTTAATGCTATTCAGCACTTATTTTTTTCAGTTTAACAAACAACACCTTAGTGTCACCAGTGGTCGCAAAGCCTCCAAAGGACTTTGCGGCGGTGATGAATGCATTGTAAGTGTAGAAACCCCTACCGGGGCAATTTGCATCATTTCGATGCTTCAACATTTGGTCGAAAAGGGATTGAGAAATGAGAGAGCCAATGTCACCCCCTTGTTGTGCCAAGGCACCCAATAATGAGGCCAAGGAGAGGAGGAGAAGCAGAGTCCAAGACTTCATTTTGTTTTGGTAAGTTGGTTGTAATTGAAGAAATGGGAACGTGGTATAAATAGGGTCCAGTGTTGGGGTGGTGATGAGGCGTTTGTGGGCCAGCTTTTGGATTTATTTGACCATTCAATTTGAGGACCTTGACTTTTATGTCTCTTTTATTTATCTTCTAAGTTTTTTCTCTCTTTTGTACTTATGCCTTAGAAAATAAGGTGCATATGATGGACACGCCCCCTTCCCCCTTCGATTTGGAAAAAAGATTTTGAGTGAAATTCGCCCTCTCATTGACCGCCACCATGGTCAAAGGTTCAAGGAGGCTTGTCTGTTTGAGGTCGTGATAATCTGATTATCCCACGTGGCAAACTCAATAGGCTACCTAACGTGACATGTTCGGAATTGTAGATCTGCGCCCCTCAGGATACATTGCTGCACTTCCTCATAAAAAACATATATCTCGAGAGAACCATGTATCTCAAGGAGTGCAGATCTATGGTTCCCAAACTTCTCACCTAGGTAGTAAATTGAGTTTGCCATGTGGGGTAGTCAGATTATCACGATTCTTTCTATTTTAGTCCAGGATGTTGTTAACTTGTGCCCTTGGGCACAAGTTAAGATGCATTAAGTACACCTCTAAATGTTATTTTATTATGAGTTGTTGGGTTCTGTGGCCTTGCCACGTCAGCTACTACTCAACCATGGACCAAAATCGCGTGCAATCATCATTATTCTTTTATTATATTAGAGAGTGGCATGTGCAAACATACATTTATCAAAAGGATTTATTTTTTACTTAAAATATTGATTAAATGTTCTTTTTTTTTCCTTAAGATTGCACAGTAAAATGGTTAGTTATGTAGTTTTGAAAATTAAAACAATGTGTAGGTGCAATTTTTTCGATGTTTTATTTATTTATTAAAATGATCTTAATTATATTAAATTTAAATATAAAAGTGATGGCATTTATGACCATTCAAATTTTGGTGTCAACCATTTCAACTCAGATTTCTGTCATAATAATAGTAAATTAACATGTAAATGGAATGCCTAAAAAAAAAGTCCTATAAAAATTACACAGGTTAACAAAAGAAAAATTCAATAGGAAAAAATAATAAATAAAAATTGAGGAATGCGTGACAAGTATGCTTCATTGTCCATGGAAGTAAAGGGGAAAAAATTTTCTTTTTTGAGGGTATCCAATTATTCAGATTTCATTAGAAATTTGACCTCTTCATTTGGTTAATCAAAAAGAAAAATTTAGATTGCTATTTTAATTTTCAAGCTTACCTCTTTATAATAAGTGCATATTTGACAATTTATTTGTATTATTAGATTTTTCTCTAAATAATGAAGCAGATTTCATGGTTCATTAAAACAAGGGTAAATTACACTTTGACCCCCTGTAGTTTGGTATAATTCTATTTGATGTTCTAACATTTTGATAATTGCACTTATCTCCCCCTTCACAAACAGTGTTAAAATTCAAATGTTATTTTACCATTTTGCACTCTTATTTTATATTAAAAACTAGATTTTAAAACAATAATAAAAATGCACTAATCCAAGCATTCACTGACCCCATTTTTTCACATATATATATATATATGTATATTTTTTTTCTGTGTGTTTTTTTGTTAATCCACATTGGTGAGACTAAGTCTCCCCGAGACTGTAGAGGAGCCCACAACTTCTGCTACACAAGTATTTAGAGGTTACACTCGATTTTGAACTCAGGATCAAGAGGAGCATACCTTGTCACAGGCATATTTTTGTTATGAAAAAAATAACATTTTAAAAAGGGTAAAATCGTCTTTATAAAAGGAATTTAACTGTTAAGTTTACAATACTTTGACGGTAAGTGAACCCCTTAGATAATTATAAGGGAGGTAAGTGAAATTATCAAAACGTTAAGGAGTCAAAATAGAATTATGCCAAATTATAATGGTCAAAGTGTAATTTACCCTTAAAACAATTCCTCAACCAGACTAACAAGTTGGAAAAAAATTCCTTTTTTGAGGGTATCCATCAATGTCTCTACTTGTCAATTTTGGCTCTAAGTTCCTACTGAAACATATATACAATGATTCTAAATTAATACTTAGAATTAATATAAGACTCAGTCGTTCCTATAAAATAGATTTAAGTGTTTTTGTGGTGGCACATTTTAGTTTGTCTATAAAACACCTCGGGTTCCTAATCAAGTTGTTCACGCAGCCCAATGTACTTATGTCCCAATCAAATTGTGCCACATAGACATCATTCCTATTTATAGAAACAAGACACCTTATGGGATCTCGACACTTAATATAAATGATTTTAGCTTTGGTTAGATCTACAGTATTCAGATTTCATAAGAAATTTGACATCTTAATTTGGTTTATCAAAAAGCACAATTCAGGTTGCTATTTTAATTTTCAAGCTTACCTTGCTATATAATAAGTGCATATTTAACATGCTTTCTTCCATTTATTTGTATTTATTAGATTTTTCTCTATATAATGAAGCAGATCTCATGGTTCATTAAAACAATTCCTCAACCATACTAACAAATATATTTCTATTGGTTTCGGTACCTATGGCTCTTGAAATTAAATCATGGGGACTATACACATTTCAAGAAATTCCACACGATTTTATAATTTTACATTATAATTCCCATATCAAGTCTGTGGGTTGGAACTATCTAAGAAGTATACCTACTTGAATAGTCTCGTGTAATCTAAAGAAGTGGGTTCTACGGAAATTTTGAAGTGGGCTGTCCGTTTCAAAGTTTTTTCCGTAGTGCTCCGACTTTTAGGGTATGTTTGATTGCATGGAAAGTGACTTTCCATGGAATTTGAAATTCATGGAAAAATAGTGGTGGAAAATAGGTAGAGTTGGAAAATCAAATTCAATTGTTTGATTTTACTTGGATAAAATCATGAAAAAAAAGAAGAAGAAGAAGGAGAAGGAGGAAGAAGATGAGAGGAGAGGGAGAGGAAGAAGAATATGAGGAGGAAGAGGGAGAGGGGAGGATGTAACGGTGACGGTGATGGCAACGGTGATAAGTGAGGAAGAAGAAGAGAGAACGTGATGGTGATGGTGGCGATGACGGAGGTAAGTGAGGAAGAAGATGATGAGGAAGGTGAGGGGAGATCGTGGTGGTGGTGACGGCAGATGTTAGAGAGAGAGAAGGTGGCCGGAGATGGTGGTGACGGCGACGGTGACGACGATGACGACGACGATGACAGCGACGACGACGACAACGAGATTAGTGTGATGGGTAGTGATGGTAGGGAAGAAGAAGATATGAGTGGGAAAGAATTAGGGATGGGAAATATGGGTAGATTTCATTTTTCCACCTATATAGGTGAGAAAGTAAAATCCATGTTTTAGTAGACTTTTTGATTGTGGTGAAAAATGAATTTTCATTTTCATGTGCAATCAAACACTTGAAAAATGTCATTTTCCATAAAAATTGATTTTCTACCTTATTTTTCATGTATAATCAAATATACCCTTAGTTATAATGCCGCATTGACTGCTTTGCATCAGAATGCACTAGAGAGAGAGAGATCATGATTCATGACCCCTTATTCCTGGAAGGTTTAGAATTCCACCATATACACTTTTGACTAAGCCCTCATTTTAATAGTTGATTTTAGAAGATATGGTCCGGTTTCTAGTCCATTGGGATGAATAACATTTCTTACTTTGGCATGGCGTGGCGTGGCGTGGTCTCTATGGATATTCAACGTCACATTTATGATAGACTGACCCACAGTTAGCTACTGCCTAGAGGTCTACCTTCTACGCTGTGTTTTGGTCTTTAGGGATAAATCCAATCGAAGGCATAGGTCAGTTAGCTGTCGAACATACCATACCATGCATCATGTGTTTCACTACAGCTCTTTCTATCTTTCAAGGATAAGTTCTTTGAGATTAGTTGAATTGTTGATTCACTTAATGTGGTCATTTTTGGAGCTACTCTGATAAGTAAAGGATAGAGTTTGGATATATACATATATGAGGTTAGGGTCCACAATGTTTATGGGTAAAACTCTAACCCCAAAAGCAAAACTGAATTTCTTGAATTACCACTAAATTTGCATCACTGATTGAAGGCCTAGCTATGAGAGCTGTACCATGTACTACAAGAAGATAAAAAGTGAATAAGGACTTTTCTTTTTTCTTTTATCTTTTTTTTTTTAGTGTGAATGTGTGTTTGTTTTCTTGAATTACCATCTCGACTTGGTCATGATTGGTGTGCCACATTCAAAGTTCTAAGAAAGAAAGAGTAAAAAACATTTAATTTTTAGTTATTACTTATTCTTGGGACTGAATTTGTCATCTCTCTCCTCACACAAATTAATTTGTATTTTATCAGTTTTTAAGATACTTTCAAAGCGTTCTAATGTAATCAGTGAAGGATAATATAATGTGAGGATTCTAGATTTAGTTGAATCATGAAGTTAGGATATGTATGCTGCTTATACATGGAAAAATGGGTCAAAATCCATTTCCTGAAAAATGCGATTGTCATTAATGTTTTTATCATCCAATCATAGGAAAATGAATTTTTCCACCTCTTAATGTTATTCTCTCATTATTATCTGTATTGCAAAATTAAAAAATCAACTCTCCTTTTTGACATTTTCTAAAGTACAACAAAATGATATGGAATGTATTTTGAATTATTCCACATCCATTTTCTAGAGTAATAATCATATCCCTTGAAAAAATGAATTTCGGGTATAACAGGGAATCCCCTGTAGACAAGGGACCGGGCCGTATCTAGGCTTTGCACAGTCTATAAATCATGGTTTGTCCAAAGACTAGTCCTAGGACATGTGCAACGCCCACTCATCACAAACATAGGTAAGTGAGGGTGCGCCCTTGAGGGTGATCCTTGTGGAATTAATACTCATATTGGGTATCAAACTCACAACCTAAGGGCATTTAACCGCTTATCGGTCCAAAATTGCCATTGAGACTAAAAACTTGTAAAAAAAGAAGAATTGAGAAGATAAGTTTATATTCTACTTCTCAACCTAAGAAGCAAGGGACTATATTATTGAAATAAATGTTGTACAAGATATAAGATTTATAAGATACTATCTCTACAATCAAGGAACACAATCTCCACTCAACAATCGTAAGCTCCACAATCTCTAACAATTGTGGGCTTCACAACTTGGTTTAGTTGTAGAATCCTTCTCATTGTCCTCATCATTTAGGATACATGTACAATTCCTATTACTACCCCTCAAACTTGGGCATCTCTAAAGACCAAGTTTGAGCCGATTTGCTCGAAAAGTTGATTGGGCTACTGTTTTGACAAAAATATTTACCATATGATTTTGTAGACACTCCAATTTGCACGGGCCCATCTCGAGAAAGCCCATAAAAATATGTTGTTAAAATCATTTTATCAATCAAAATGCCTAATGGCCTACTTTTCAAAAAATTGATCATTTTTTAAAATAAAAATCTAAGGCCCTTTATTTGGTCCACATGCTCAAAAATGAATAATTCTTCATCACATTATCATCCATTTCTAGATCATCTCATAACCTCAACTTTCTTTCAAATTCTATCCCAAACCAAATTCCTAATCCTACTCCATGATCCAACACAAATCAATCCCTAAAAATACCTTAGCCTAACATAATCCAATCCAAATCCTCAATCAAATTCTAGCCTAAGTCAATTCTAAGCCCAAGACATTGTCAAAATCACTTTCAACATCACCTCATTTCAAAACCCACAAACTCTCAAATCCAACCTCATTCAATTTAAGGTCCATTGACCACGATCAAAGCCCACAAGTCCTCAGAAACCCATGCTCACGAAGATGGACATAAGTCATCACCACAATTAACATCCCAAATCTAATATACCTAACCACATCGTCACTCTCAAAAGCTACACACACCACTTCCCCCTCCACACCACATGCCATTACCTAACCCAATCATTCTCACTTAAAATCTCATCACAAGTTACCACCATGTTATACCACTACCCATTCCCTTAATCAACTCACCTAACCCACACATATCCATACTCTTTAACCACATATTATTACTATACTTACCTCCCAAAATCTAACCATCTAACCTCTTATATTAACCATTCTCTCAACCAAACACCCATACCTCAACTCATTCGAATTGTATACATGGGTATGGGTAAAAAATAATCATTTTACCTCTTTTGCCATATTTATCCCTCCCCAATCTTAAATTTCAATTTTTTTTTTGTCTTTAATCCCATGTCTTTCTCTACCACCTTTTAATTTTGACCATTTTAACCCTAAAGGCAACCCTCAATACCTGTAAACCCCCTCTTCCTTTGAAAAAAAAAATCTATGCTTTAAAGCCCTCTCTATTAACCTAAAATTCTAGATAAATCACTACTCAGCTCTCTACTCTCTCACTCTCTTCTCTTAAAAAATGATTCAATATAAATATTTTAGTAAGGATCTAAGAAAAAGAAGAAGGAGAACTCAAGCTTCAAGGTGGGTTAGAATAGGATTTTGATTTTATTTTCCCCTCTTTCCCCTTTCCATCTCCCTCTCCTATCTCTTTCTTTTCTTTTTTTAATTTTGGTTTAGAAACCTTAGGATGCCATGAACACTTTCTCCCACTCCTGGTAGATTGAATTTCGGTTTAATCAAAAGTGTTGGGGTCGAAACCTTCTTTAAAACCAAATTGTACTTACTTCAATCCCTCACACATTTTGCACTCACTACAAAACTTGTTTTGAGGCTAAAGGTAATTGACCCCTCCTCATTCTATGAGAGTACTCTCATAATCACAAAAGCCCATACTTTTCAAAACCTGTGCTCTGAAAAAAGACATGTTTAGGGTCCTTTCTCTCAATGAAGTGATCCTCATGATCTAGGCCAACATTAAATCCCCTTGCGTTTAAAGGTACAAAATCGTTGTTTTTTTTTTAAATTTATTTTCTTTATAATTTTTCTAAAATGACCATATTTTTTAAAGGTTACCACCTGTGGGCACCTCATTTTTGCACTCGCCTGATTAATCAACTCGTCAACCTGATCGCAACAGTTCTCAATGATGGATGATTATTTCAATGCTTTATTTGTTACTAGACATGTTTCAGAAATTCGGATGAGGTATCTCAAACTAACAAAACTGTAGAAACCACACTAAGCTAGAAAAATATAATCCCAAAAACATAGAAATCATCATCTTGCAGACAAAAAGAAACTTTACGATAAAAATCACTAAAAAATGGCCAAATTACCAAAATACCCCTAACATCAAAACATCCTTAGAACCCACATTACGCTTAGAAAAATCCTTTCAAACACATAAAACAACAAATTGAAACCAAATAAACAATTTCACCAATTTTCACAAAATTCAATAAAATTACGAAAATGCCTATCATAAAATTAATGACCATTTCGCACAAAAAAATTTCATAAACGACACAAACCAACAATCCCATTGATCTTCTTATGAAAAATCAATTTTAAAACATCCTGTAACATTGAAAATCGACTTGAAAAGCAAAAGTTTTCTTCGGGGGTAAAACGGTAATTTTATAATTTTAATAATTAAAAATTCTAAAATTAATAATTAAAATATTAATTAATGTAAAGTGAAATCCTAATTAAAATTAAAGTCAATCAATTAAGACATAAGCCAAAACCCTAAATTCTAGTCAATCAAGTAAGACTTAAGTCAAAATCTTAAAATTAAAGTCAATCAAATAAGACTTAAGTCAAAAATTAAAGTCAATCTCACAAGACTTAAGTCAAAATCCTAATTAAAATCTAAACCAAGTCAATCTCATAAGACTAAAGTCAAAACCCTAATAGAATTCTAATTAAACTCTAAAATTACCTAAAAGAATTCTAATTAAACTCTAAAACTATCTAATAGAATTCTAATTAAACATTAACTCTATCTAAAAATCACTTAAAAAATCTATAAATAAGGGTCCCTACAACCTATTTTCGTATCAAAAAATAAATCCTAAGAAAAGTAGGTCAAAAAGCTTCCCTAGCCTCCCATAAACCTAAATTTTGAAATCCTAACTCCTTACCTAGCATCCATACCCCAATTTTAGCTCAAAAAACACTTAGAAACCCCTCAAAAACACCTAAAAATTCATAAATAAATTAGAAATATTTAGATCTAAAAAGGAGGTACTTCATTTTTGAGGTTTGAAGTGAATCCGGTGATAGAACAAAGCGAGGAGTAATATACGAGGAGTTGTTCTATCAGATCTGAGGGAACAAAACCGTTGCGTTGTAAAGGTAAATATTTTTATTTTTTTATTATTATTATTTAGGTCTTTTTAGCAATGTAATCGTTTTGGAAAATTAGTAGAGACCGATGTTTGCCAGACGGGATTGGTGCCTAACACCTTCCAACCCTGTAATGTGATCTCTGGACTCATTATTTTTTAATAGATTAGTTGTTTGTTTATTCATTTCGAGTCAATGTTTGGTTCTTAGATCGCAATAACTAGGTGGCGAATCCCAAACCTCAAAAGTCAAAAGCGGATCTGCACACCCCGCTAATCAAGGGCGCTTTCAATGGCGACTTCGCTGGGAAAATTTTGATGATCAAATTTGTAAACCTAAAAAATTGTCGCATTGCAAAATTGGCCTATTTTTTATTTTATTTTATTTTTATTTATTTAATTAATTTTATTTTTTTAGGGCATGTTAATAGAATTTTTTAATTAAGTATTTTTTTTTTTTTGGATTTTTTTATTTTGTGGACTCCAATAACAATGAAAAATACAAAATGGCATATAAAATAAGGATAGGACATCTGTGAAGAGAGAAAGGAAGAATTCGTGGGCTGCTATAATATATATATTATATATATATATAGGGAAATGTTCAGCAACAAACATTTTGACAAACATTTTGGCAAAACATTTTTGAAAATATGGGTTACAGGTTTTGGAATGGGCTGATTTTTGGTGAGGATGATCTCTACAGGGAATAGATCATCATCACCAAAAATCAGCCCATTCCAAAACTTCTAACCCATCAAAAATGGTTTACAAAAAATGGACGGTCCACGATTTTTCAACCTGTTAACATGGGGCTAGAAGTTTTGGAATGGGCTGATTTTTTATGAGGATGATCTCCTCACCGTAGAGATCATCCTCACCAAAAATCAGCCCATTCCAAAACCTCTAACCCATGTTTTGAAAAATGTTTTGCCAAAATGTTTGTCAAAATGTTTGTTGCTGAAAGGGACCCATATATATATATATATATATTTTGCGCTTGGTATCAAAAGTAAAATATTCGTTTTCCTTTTTCTCATCGGTGTTGCTGTACGTTGGTAATAACAACAAGAATAAAAAAAAAAAAAACTTTAAGAAAAAGAAATCTGATAAAGGGAAGAGAGAGAGAGAGAGAGGGAGATATGAAGGAAATGCTCGGACTGTCTAGGATGATGTAAGGTAAGGTGGGGACCATAGTAGGTCCCACAGTTTGTCTTTGAGATGGGTCCACAACACACCACCCACGCCTGCTCTAATTTGATGTCACCAATACATACACCTACAGCTAGGGGTGTCAATGAATAGCCGAAATTCGAATTCAAATTCGAATTCGAATTCGAAAAATCGAATATCGGATTTGGATTCAGATGTCAGTTTAACACTCGAATGAGTTTCGGATACGAATTCGGATATTGCGATATCTGATTCGATAATATCCACTCCGATAAGAATATACATATATTGTATTTATGTTTTACAACAAAACTTTTATATATGTATATATTCGTGTTATACAACCAAAAAAGAAATTTTAAACTTTATCTTCTTCAAACCTTCAAACGTGAATAACCAAACGACTGAATCGTGGTTTCGATTGTTGTAACCACCGTCTTCTCCGCCGGCGACAATCTCTCTCTCTCTCTCTCCGATCGAAACTAATAGGAGTGATTTTTCGAAGAAAATAAGGGTTTCGACTGTGCGAACTCCGACACGTCTTCTCCGGTCGGCGAGCATCCAGGTACATTCTCTCTCTCTCTCTCTCTCTCTCTCTCTCTCTCTGATCTGAACCAGTCGGAGTTTCCGATGAAATTTGGGTTTCGACTGTGTGAACTCCAACAGATCGAGGAAGACGGACTTTTATTCGATTTTTGATCGAATCGAATATTATCGGATATCCGATATAGTTTTCGAATTCAAATTCGAATGTTTGTTTGGGATATCCAATCGGATTCGAATTCGAATTCAGATAGTATTATTATTTTTCGGATTCGAATTTGGATAGAGCTATATCCAATCGGATATCTATCCGTTGACAACCCTGCCTACAGCACCTATAGGCCCTAGCTTTAGCGCACATTCAACAGTGCAATAGGTGTGGTAGATGGCGTTAGAGGCTGGAGAGACATGGGTATTGATGTTGGAAAACTCATGTCTAATTCAGTAACTACAATTAAAAGGGAATCGAAAGGTTCCATTAACCCAGCAAAAGTTTTAGAGAAAGCACACTCGTGTACAGAGGCTATAAGATCATTCACGGCATGCATTATAGCACTAGGAGACCAGGCCATTCAAGTCATTAATCTAGGTGACAGTGGGTTTATAGTCATTAGAGATGGACATACTGTCTTCCAATCTTCTGTACAGCACCATGGTTTCAATTTCCCATATCAACTAGAGAGAAGAAATAATAATGATCTACCAAGTGCTGGTCAGGTTTTTAATGTTCCTGTTGCACTGGGGGATGTAATCGTTGCCGGTACAAATGGATTATTTGACAACTTATACAACAGTGAGGTCGCAGCTATGGTTGTTCATGCTATGAGGGCTGGCTTGGGCCCTCAAGTGACTGCTCAGGAAATAGCAGCCTTGGCTCGCCAATGGGCTCAAGACAGTGTACAGCAGACACCTGTGGCGCCCCGTCAAACGCTAACACAAATCCCAAGGCCAAATCCCAAGGTACTAGGTGGCACCTCGAAATTTCGGCATGGTCTCCTCTGTTTATGTTAGCGTTTCACGGAACTCAAACCTGATAAACCAATTTATAACAATACCTGTATATAAAAATGTAGATACAGAAAAAAAATAACAACGGAAGACTAATTACATCTAACATGCAAGTAGATCAGAGTGCGGAAGATTTATCAATATACAGGCTTACCAAAACATTCTCACTCTAATATAGGCCTAAACTCTCAATCCAAAAACTACACACATCCTGGATGAAACTGACAATACTAAGGGATGTGGCCCTAGTGCTCACCAGGCAATAAACTCTGATCGTCGATCTGATCGACCAGATACTCCTCAATTACTGACTCTACGGCTGCCTCGGTAGCTGCAAGTGCTGAAACTAAAAAAAAATAGGAAGGAAAGGGTGAGTAACAATAGTTACCCAGTAAGTCCACAGCCAATTCCTACTAATAACCCTTCCTAAGCATGATCGAATAAAGCATGCTGAACATTTTAATACATACAAGGTTTTACAAGATGAAGTACGATCAACTGGTACATATAGCCAGGGATGAACAACTAAACAGTTTAAAAATTACACATAGCATCAATCGTCCATACTCATTATACATTTTCCATTTTATGCAAATAGTATTGACAACATTGAAATAAATGACATGCTTCTCAGTTTATAATTCAAAATATAACAACAGATACATACTACAAATGGTGGAGTATTGGAATTAAAGAGTTGGGATTCACGACTGGATTGCTCCCAGTCAGGACATGATATTCCTCAATAACATCGTAGTTCCTGATTTTGTGGCTGGTCGTGTCTACCATGCTTGCGGGACCATTTATCATGCTCGGGCTGGCCGTTTGACGTGACCGTAAGCAATGGGTCTCTTTTCGATGTGTCAGAACGTTCGACTACTACTAGATTGTTAGTGATCACTGACTAATCATCTTCGTCTATGCCTATCAGGCGTGCATGTGATTCCCAAATGACACTCCACTCGTATACGACCACCTTTACAATACACGTTCACTGGTAAAGATAAGAAAGGAATGGACCCGGATTCCAGTTGTGACTCCACTCTCATACGCGTCCCATACCACGTATGAGTTTGGTGGTCCCTACCGTACATCCCAGGATAGTGTACCCCTCCGGATGATGTGACACACTATCCCTTCAGGCATTCACAAACCCTTTAACAGCTCACAAAATAGCTACGTACATATATGATTTTTTATTTAAAATAAAAGAGAAATTAACAAAACAGGGTTGAGAACAAATATCCAGTTCCTACCATGCAACCGTGGCCACCCGGCCTAAAATAAATAACAGTACTCAGCGCACGCGCTAACATAATTGAAAATAAACATGCAACCCTTTCATTAATAACCTGGATATCCTTTCACCAACCTACACACAACATACAATGTAAAAGGCAGACATCACCCCTCGGGTGTGATTCTGACAATTTACCGTTTCATCCATTTTCCATTCTTTCAACATTCTCATTTTTCATCTTTTCAAATCAACCATCCATTTCCAATCTTTCAAGGTCATTATTTCGGTCTTTCCATTGAAAACCTTCACAGTTTATTCACAAACAAGGTCCCAATGACGCACGGGGCAAAAGCTGTTAAAAATAATGAAAGCTGGTGAAAATTTGGCTAAGTGTCGGAAACTCAATTTTTCAAAGTTCTCAAAATTGAAAATGGGTTTTTCGAAATGAAAGTCTCGCTTACGAGATTCGACACCATATAGTTTTTGTAATCTAATTCAAAGTAATGTGAAAATTATTATATTTTGAAAACTTGTCGAAATTTACGTTTTGTTCTTAAAACCAAAATTTGGATTTTAATCCTTTGAGATTTGGATCTTAAAACCATTCCCATTGTTCCGAAATGGGGGGTAAAACCTTAATTTCATTAAAGAACTTAAAGTAAATGGAAAGTAAAAATTAAAGAGGACATTTACTTAATTGTTTTTAATGAAATAAAGGGTGAGAAATAGTGTATAAGGTGTGAGGAGGTCAAGCCAAGAGTCAGAACACTGTTCTGGTCAAAACTGTGTCTGTCGGTGGCTGTCGGTGGAACCGACAGAATACACATCGGCAGATGTCGGTGGGACCGACGGTCCTGCTGACAGAACAAAGTTTTCGGGTGCTTCTTGATTTCGTCGGTGGCAGAAGCAACATTCTGTCGGTGGGACCGACAGAATGCCTTAGGCAGGTGCCGGTGGCACCGACCCTTCCCACCTACAGCCTGAAACTCACTCGCGATTTTTTTTTGGTTTTTCGATTTCTTCTTCCATTCTTCGAACCATTCGACCCACCCACGATTTTGTTATCAAAATTCGATAAAGCATAAACAAAACACCTACTTCTACCATGAATTTGAAATCAAACACCAATTTCTACGATTTAAATGCAAACAATAAGTTTTGTTTCAAAACCCTAAATGCACATTTCGGAAATCTAAAGCTACCAATAAGAATTGGAAGTCCCTTACTTGGTTGTGGACGCCAAGGATACAAGCTAGCACTACAAATCAGGGTTGGATGGCTCAAGAGTCGAGGTTGGGCTGACTTGGATGCCAAATAAGCAAGGGTTTGCAAGGTATCCGACAATGACGTTCTCCTTCGCTTCTACAATGAAGTATAGACCTAGCTCCTAACTCGATGAAACCCTCGGATGGAATGTGTTGAGGTTTACTCGAGTTACCCGGCTGGTTTTGATGGAGGATGGAGAAAACGAACAAGAATGAACAACCAAAGGTGGTGAAGTTGTAGCCCTCGTCGTGGCCGACAACTTTCCCTTCTTCGTCGAGGTTCAACTCGGACTCGTTCGCTTTAGAACATGGTGAGAATGGGTTGAAACCCTAGGTCTAGAGAATGGCTGAGTTGAGTTCTTTGGAGAAGAATGAAGAAGTGAAATGAAATAAAAGAAAGTGAGTTTTCTTTTATAAAAGGGCTGAGGGTATACTTGTAATTTTCCCATCATTTCTAGTTTCGATCATAACTTAACTATTCGGGCTCGGAAAGTGACAAACGAATACACCATTTCAAATAATTTTTCGTTGTGGTTCTAATGGTTTAGTCAAATTTTCTTGATTCTCCCTCTAACGAAAATTTTCTATTTTGGGTCCCACTTAACGCGAAATTCGAGGATTTTATAACTTTTTCCTCCGAACTCGAATTCAAACTTGCTTACAGGCTAATGTATATATTTCGATCCTTTTGAATCTAATGGAAAAGTCTATTTTCCTCAAAATTAATCATAGTAATATTCGAGTATTTTACTCTAAATCTCTCATTCGACATTTTCCTCCCAATCTCACCATTTAATTTCCTCGAGATATGAGTTGAAAATCCAGGGTGTTACAACACCCTTCTTTACTGCTGCTCAAATGGCTGGTTTACAGTATCATGGTGGAAAGCTCGACGATATCACTGTAGTTGTCTCCTATATAAGCATCTCCATTACAGCATGAGTTACTTATTTTTGTACCCATTCAATCTCTGCTTGTATAGTTCCTTTCTCTCTACCTAGGATTGTAACGAAATAGTAATCTCCTTTTAGCTCTAACCTTTGAAACCAGTGATCCCAATTGATGATTGGAAGGAGCATTTTGACCTCAAAATTATCTATCCACACACAACTGTTGAGTTAAGTAGTGTTATTGATGTTCTTCTGGTTTTTCATGTGCGTGTGTAAGGTTCCATTTTTGATGGGGTATGGCCATGTGGGATTTTCCTATCGATCGATTACTCAATGTTGCTATGATCATGAAGAAAGTTGATATATCATTTACTTTTAATGAAAATATTATTATTTTTGACTAGCTAAAAAAAAAAGTTTTTTCTTGTGCCTATGGTTAATCGATGGTTGATATCGTTTAAAGTGATCTCTTGATTATTTGATCATTGTTTCTCTTTTTCATTACCCTGATTAATTGTTTATCTGATATACCATGATCCTAGTTGATAGATATATCTTTGATGTACATGCCTTGATACCAATCTTGATGTTATGTATATTTTTTATTTCTTGATCAATATTTGAAATTCATACGTTTATGATGTGATCTGGCCCATGGGCCCATTTGTTTGAAAAAAGGCCCCGGGCACACCCCACTCTGTTTTGCACACACCACATACACGTTTACTATTTTGCACACTTGCATGTCCCAATATAACCAACGTGGCACTAATGTGTGGTCTGGTCTCTTCGAAGATGCGACGTCATTCATGAAAATCACAACTCCAGTCACGTACCTTAAGGTATATCAAACTGGGACATCAGTACTGTCTGATCAGGTGACTCTAAAAGGTATATCGATGCACCCAAGCTGAAGCGACCTGAGCCTTTGACATATTGTGAGCCACATAGACACATGTCACGATTGCCAACGTAATACTAGTACGTGGTCGATCCCCTCATGGGATGCTAAACCATTTATGAAAGCTACAACCTAAGACTCGTACCTATAGGTATATCAAATATAATATAAGTTCATCAATTGCACTTCTTGGTAAAAATCAGTGCCTAAGCAAGATCCTGCCCTGACGTACTACGGTAATAGGGGGATAGACTACGTCTATTCTAGAAGAAAGGTGATTTAAGAGTACCTTTGCTCAAGCATCGCGCGCCACCTTTCAATTGGGGATTAAACTAGCTATTTTTTACTTTAGAAAAGTGAGTTGGAATTCTAGATTATCACCTATGCGGTATATCAAACCAAGTCATCACGTACCGTCTAATTGAGTATGCTCAAAAGGTATATATGTGTACTTGGGCAAGGGTGGCCAGATAAAAATGCATTGCACGTAGTAAACCTAGAGACTAGAAACCTCCCTATAGGTCACGACTCGAACTTATCATGGGTGTTCCCGGGTTGCTTTATTTAATCCAATCAAAAGGTAAGTGGGTGGACCGGCCCGCACCGCTCCAATCGAACCCGCAGTATCGATCCAACACAATAGACTTAATTGATTAGACATGCCAATAAATATCAAATTAAACTAATTAGCCTAATTGGTAAATGGATCTTATGGATCAAGACATGGACCAATTGAAATAATTGGCTTAAAAATATTGGATGAAGTGATTCACGAACATTCGAATCCATTGGATCGAATCGGTCCAAACTCGATAGGGTACATAGTCCCAATCACCTTCATCAACCAGTTTAATTCAATGGATCGAATATTTCAATCAGTAAGAAAATCATATTAAGGGATGTACAATTTGGATCTTACTTTTAGAAAATCGTACAACCCTTAATCACTATTCAAAATTTTCTAAGATTCCTGATTAATCGATAAATCATCTTCATGTAATGTTTCTTGATCAGAATATTTCATCGGTTAGAGTTTTTGAATCTAGGGGTTTAACTTAACCAATGCTATCAAGAGGGACCTATATTTCTAATTGCTAAAAGCCTACTCCACCTTTGATGGGATTTCATGATATCATTACGGCTAAACTCAAGCGTCCATCTCTTAATTGGAGTCGTAAGTCCAGTCGGTTAGAACGAATGCCAATACCAATCAACAGTCGGAAATGGCTTCAGAATCTAAGCTTGTAGAGATCCGTAAGATTTTGACAGTCTTTGCCAATGATATCAACAGTATAAAAGGCAAGGTGGAAACCTTATAACAGATTTCAGAATCAATGGGCAATCCCTATGGAAACCCAAAAGGAAAGAAGGCAGAAGAAAGTGCAACAAGATGTTCACATGAGGTCTTTGAACTTGATGGAGATGAAAAACCCGTCGATGAAAATCCTGTGCTAGCCAACAGGATGTCTCAATTAGATTCAACTCTGAAGAGTATAAATTGATGAGATGCAGCAAGCATTGAAGCTTTGAATCGTATCCCTAGGATTCAATTACCGGAGAAACTTGTAATGCCTGAAATGGATAAGTTCAATGAAGTGGGTTGTGCAAGAACCCATCTCAAAGTATATGTCACTAACATGCGCACTATGGGGCTTAGCGACGAACATATGACATTACTATTTCAGCGAACTCTGTCAGGATCAGCTCTACAATGGCTGATGTCTCAAGATCCAGCTACAGTAGGTATATGGGAGAATATGTCTAAGGCTTTCTGGCATCAGTAAAAATGCAGTACCAAAATTGAAACTTCAAGAAGGGACTTGGAGTTAACTAAATAGAAAAATAGAGAAACATTTACTGACTTCATCGGTCATTGGAGGGCCAAGGCTGCACAAATATGGGATAGACCTTCAGAAAAAAAACAAGTGGCTATTATCTTAAAAAATCTCTCGTAAGGGTATGTCCAACATCTAGTCTCCCAATACCTTCTTACATTCGAGTCTTTATTGCAAGCTGGTAGCCAATTGGAAGATGCTTTCACTTCCAGAATCCTTTCCAATTCTTCTGACAACAAATTCAAAAAGCCTTTCACCAATTCCAAGTCTAACATTGTCACGCCTATATAACCAATACGTCTACCACACCCGTCCAATCTACTATCTTGCCTAGTAATCAAGTTAACCTTAGTAACCAAGTTAACCCTAGTCAACCTCGACCACATAGGAAATTCACCAATCTTGGTATGCCTTTGAGCATTGTCTTTCAAAAATTATTAAGTAAAGGGCTCATTGCACCTCTCCTACCTCGACCTTTACCAAATCCACTCCCCACTTCTCACAATCCCAACTTATTTTGTGAGTTTCACCAAAATCCCGATCATCTTACTGATTGTTGCATCGCTCTTCGTCATACAGTTCAAGACCTCATTGACGCCAAAAAAGTTACTGTCCCTGTCCCTGAGCAGTCAAATGTTACCACCAACCCTCTACCCACTTACCAACCTCCTCAGACTTTGAACATAGTATCCAATACTTAACTCTCGTTTGACCCAATCATTCTCATCCGCTTAGTCAATCATAAACCTCCTAGCCTCCCTCTTACCAGAGTGACGATCCCTAATGAGGTTTTCGCCACCAAATGTAATATTGGCCAAGAGAGAAGAAGTAAGTCTGAAGAACGCAAAGAATCTGAAGAAGAAACTCAGTCCAACCGCTTGGAAACAGTTTCTCAAGTTCTCAGTCTATAATCAAGTCCGTTGTGGGTAATTGTCTCTAGTTGTTTATAAGTCTTGAGTCCAGTTCTTTCTATCAATTCAGTAATCAAGTCTGTCTTTTTATTTTTTATTTTGTTCTAGTCAAGTTAGTTTGTCAAGTCTGCAATGGTGTTAGTCGCCCCATCTGAATTTAATTGAATAAAAGAAATTTTGAATACATCGAGCGTATTAACGAATTAACTAATAATTTGACTTCAATGATAGATTTCTCTTCTGAACAAGAAGATAAGAGTTTGGCTCAACTTTTAATCGAGAAAACAAAGGTCATTGACCTCGGAACAGAAAATAATTCCTAAAGAGATTCAAGTAGAAACCATCCTATCTCTAAAGGAACACAAAGGGATAATAAATTTACTCAGAAATTTCAAAAGACTTGCTCACGTGGTCTGATGGGGATATGTTAGGTGCAAGCTTGGGTGTTGTCCGACATGGAATAGATACTCGCTTGATAAAATGAAAACACCAACGAGATCAAAGAAGATGTTACAAAACGTATCAATGTTGTCCTCACTGCATCTATCATAAGTCAATACAGGGTACCTTTAGAATTGATATCTGATAACGGGTCATACTTCAAAGCCGAGATTATTACTTTATGCTCAAAGTTTAAGATCCAGCATCATCTCCTTACTGTCCTCAAACCACTAGAGTAATTAAAGCGATCAATAAGAATCTGAAGACAATCATTAGGAAAACATGTCAATCACATCAAGATTGATCAGAAAAATTACCATTTGCACTATTGGCATATCAAACTTCAATTCGATCCTCTACTGGAGATACTCCCTACTCCTTAGTGTATGGCACGGAAGCAATCTTGTCAGTCGAAATGGAAACCCCATTTCTTAGGGTCTTGTTGGAAAGTCAATTTTCAGAAGTAGATTAGATCCATTAAGGGTATGAAAAACTAAACTTGATTGAAGAAAAACAACTTAGAGTTCTGTACCACATGCAAACTCATCAAAGAAAAGTCACTCACACGTTTGACAAGAAAATCAAAGTTCGCCACTTACAAGTCAATGATTTAACCATCGGACTTCAAATAAAATTAAGCACTTGTTCTCGACCATAGGAGGAAGTCTGAATTCAATTGGAGAGATTCATTTATTAAGAAAATACTACCTGAAAAAACCCTCAAATTTTAAGATCATGATTGAACTACCAGAGTCAACCAACCATGACCAGATCAAGCGGTACTACATTTAAGGAGGGTTTCTTTGGCCGAATCAATTTTTCTGCTACCCAGTTCAATATTTCCTTTCTCAGTCCTTTGCAGCCTTTTAAAAAAAATGACGCATTTTTCTTTCTCAGCCAGATCACCTAACCTAAGGGAGGGAAGAATTCGAACTACGTTTTAGTCTGATCCCAAAATTCTGGGGTACGTAGGCAACCTAAGAAGTTACTTCAGGCCCAACCACATCAAAATAAAAATATATATTCCCCAACAAAGAAAAAAATCTAAAAATTCAAAATTCAAAATTCAAAAGAAATATCATCTAAAATGGGAAAAAAATTTCAAGGAAAAAGAAAACAATTTAAAAGGAAATGCCACACAACGGGCATTTGGGTTTTTTAGCCTTAAAATTCCTTTCTTTTTATGCCCAGTCCTAAGCCTACCCATAAAAGTCCTCCTAAGTACTGTACGAAAAAGTTAAGGAAGATAGTAAAACATGATCAAATAGTAACTCCAGAAGTTCGAAATGAAAGAAAAAGAAAAATGAAGCCTGTTAGGTTGAAAATCTAAAAGGGCAACTTAGGCAAAAATCAGGGCAAGCTAGCAAGGTTCAAAATCTTAAAGGACGACCTTGGCAACAATCAGAGCAAAGAAAAGAGAAAAAATTGTAAGCTCGCTAAATCAAAAACCTAAAAAGGTGATCTAGGCAAAAGCTAGAGCATGCTCGTTAGATTGAAAACCTAAAAAACCAATCTAAGCAAAACTTAATGCAACCAAAAAATAAAAGAAAATCTCCATTGAGTTGAGAAGCTGAAAAGGCCGTCCGAGCCAAAACATCAAAAGTCTGAATGATCAAGTTTTAATACCCAGTTTGAACCAAATATAGACTATGTGGATATAAGTATCTCATCTATGATTGATTTGAAGAGTTTTATGTCCCTAAGCGAATCGACGGGGAGAAAGAACAGATTCTATGATGAATTTTAAAAAGAAATATTTTGTTCCAATTTCTTTGAGTCTGACTTGAAATCTTCAATATAAAAAGTCAAAGTTAAAACTTTATTGCGTTTGCGATAATCAAAGATTTCAAATTTTGCTAACAAGGGCATTTCCTTTTTTTTAAGAATATAGTTTCTCCCCTTACACTAGGGGCATTTATTTTCAAATTATGTTCAATTATCCCCAATAAAATGTTCCTTGTCAAACTAAGGGCATTTTGATTTTGAAGCCTGGTCAATTTCAACCCCAAAGGATAAGGTTAACTTTTAATTAAAGTTTACCCTCTTGATAGCAATTTTGAAAACTCCTAAGATTCAAAGAGAGTTAAAATGTTTACCGGACCTTCATAAAATCCAATTTTTTATTTTTAAAAAAAAATTAAATGAGAGATAAATCCCCCGTTTGTTCCCTCAAAGCTTAATTCATTACTCTTTCACTCCGACTAGGTAGAGTAGAACTTTTCAAAAAAAAATTAGTTCATTACTCTTTCACTCCGAGTAGGTAGAGTAGAACTTCCCAAAAAATTAGTTCATTACTCTTTCACCTTGGGCAGGTAGAGTAGGACTCCCCAAAAGCTTAGTTCATTGTTCTTTCACTCCGAGTAGGTAGAGTAGAACTTTTCGAAAAAAAAAATTAGTTCATTACTCTTTCACTCCGAGTAGGTAGATAATAGAACTTCCCAAAAAATTAGTTCATTATTCTTTCACCCCGAGTAGGTAGAATAGGACTTCATAAAAAAATAATTCATTACTCTTTCACCCCGAGTAGGTAGAGTAGGACTTCAAAAAAAATAATTCATTATGCTTAAATTTTACTTAGTTTTTGCTCAGATTTTGCTCAAACCATCTGAGATTATCTCAGATTTCAAGTGCATAAACTTGTACATTGTAGTCAGGGAAAATTTTCTAAAATTCAAGGATCTGACACCGTCAGTAAGAGCTCTCGCTCGAAGACTTGACAACCTTTTTTCGGGGAGAGTTTTACCCTCAAAGATCCGAACGTCGCAATGAATTGCTAAATCAGGCTGCAAAATGAGCTGTCACTAGCTTTGGCAGTTGGATATCACACTATCTACCAAAATAGATTTGCTATCTATTTTGCTTCAACCCTCTGCCAAAGAGGGGCATCTGTAGATACCCTATTTTTGCACTCATTTGATTAATCAACTCGTCAACCTGATCACAACGGTTCCCAATAATAGATGATTATTTCATTGCTTTATTTGTTGCTAGACATGTTTCAAAAATTCGGATGAGGTATCTCAAACTAACAAAACTGTAAAAATCACACTAAGCTAGAAAAATATAACCCCAAAAACATATAAATCATCATCTTGTAGATAAAAAGATGTTTTACGATAAAAATCACTAAAAATGGCCAAATTATCAAAATACCCCTAACATCAAAACATCCTTAGAGCCCACATTACGCTTAGAAAAATCCTTTCAAGCACATAAAACAACAAATCAAAACCAAATAAATAATTTTGTCAATTTTCACAAAATTTAATAAAATTACGAAAATGCCCTTCATAAAGTTCATGATCATTTTGTACAAAAAAATTTCATAAACGACACAAACGACCAATCCCATTGAATTCCTTACAAAAAATCGATTCCAAAACATCCCAGAACATCGAAAACTGACTTGAAACGCAAACGTTCTCTTCGAAAGTAAAACGATAATTTTACAATTTTAATAATTAAGAATTTTGAAATTAATAATTAAAATATTAATTAATGTAAAGTGAAATCCTAATTAAAATTAAAGTCAATCAAATAAGACTTAAGTCAAAATCCTAAATTCTAATCAATCAAGTAAGACTTAAGTCAAAAATTAAAGTCAATCTCATAAGACTTAAGTCAAAATCCTAATAGAATTCTAATTAAACTCTAAAACTACCTAAAAGAATTTTAATTAAACTCTAAAACTATCTAATAGAATTCTAATTAAACATTAACTCTATTTAAAAATCACTTTAAAAAATCTATAAATAAGGGTCCATATAACCTATTTTCGTATCAAAAAATAAACTCTAAGAAAAGTAGGTCAAAAAACTTCCCTAACCTCTCATAAACCCAAATTTTGAAGCTCTAACTCCTTACCTAACATCCATACCCCAACTTTAGCTCAAAAAACGGTTAGAAACCCCTCAAAAATACCTAAAAATCCATAAACAAATTAGAAATATTCAGATCTAAAAAAGAGTACTTCGTTTTGGAGGTCTGAAGCGAATCTGGTGACAGAACAAAGCGATGAGTTGTATACGAGGAGCTGTTCTATCAAATCTGAGGAAACAAAATCGTTGCGTTGTAAAGGTAAATATTTTTATTTTTTATTTTTATTATTGTTTAGGTCTTTTTAACAATGTAATCATTTTTGAGAATTAGTAGAGACCGGTGTTTGCCAGACGGGGTTGGTGCCTAACACATTCTAACCCCATAATGTGATCCCCGGACTCAGTATTTTTTAGTAGATTAGTTGTTTGTTTATCCGTTTCGAATCAATGTTCGATTCCTAGACCATAATACCTAGGTGGTGACTCCTAAACCTCAAAGGTTAAAAGCGGATCCACGCACCCCGCGGATATAGGGCGCTTTCAACACCTAAGGTGAAGAAAGATAGAGAGGTACCTAAAACCTTTTCTAATCTTTCATCGAACAACTTACCCAAATCTTAGGTAGACTAGTGTTATATTCGTATGAGATTTAAAACACTTTATGGGTAACCATTTACATCCTTTTCCAAAAAAAATTGATGGCAACTCCAATCAACATAGTATTGATGTTTCGAACTCAAAAATTGCATAGTTATAGATTTTGTGAAAAAACATACCAGGTAAGTAGATTGCCAAAGGCAACTTTTTTTCTGAACAAAATGATAATCCAATTCAACATGATCAGTGTGAGCATGAAATACTAGATTAATTGACAAATTTAAAACACTCATATTTTTGCAGAAAAGAGTTGGTGGAGTGAGAAGTTCAATTTGTAGATTACAAAGAAGAAAAGATAACCACGTGAGTTTAGCTGCAGAAAAAGTCATGGAGCCATATTCTACTTCAACAGTTGAGCGTGCAACTGTTGCTTGTTACTTTGCATTCCAAGAATTAGATCCAAGAAAATGCAAAAACCTATGATCGATCTTTGAGCAGTAGAACAACTAGCCCAATCCGCATCAGAAAAAATATACAAGTTAATTGAGCTTTTAAAAAAATACGAATGCCAAAATCTTGAGTCCTATTTAAAGGAAAAGAGAATTATTTTCACAACTTCAAAATGCCCAATATTAGGTGCATGCATGTGTTAACAAACTGAGTTAACTGAATAGGATAAATCTAAACGTGTAATGATGATATATTGTAAACTTCCAACTAATGCTACAATAGAAAGTTGGATTTGGAAAATGATCTTCAGAAAGATAGAACTGGCGCTCCACTGCCAAGGGAGTTGAGATGGCTTTACTATCCAACATATGTGCCTTAATCAACAGGTATTTTGTATATTTAGACTGTGAGAGAAAAAAACCATCAGAAGCAGTATGCACTTCAATACCTGAAAAATAATGAAATGGTCCCAAATTCTTCATTCAAAATTCTCGGCCAAGACTATGATTAAACCAATGTAAATATTCCAAGTTTTCACCCGTAACAACAATATCATCAACGTATAGTAGCAAATAAATAAAGTCTATGAAATTTTTTCAATGAGCAAAGACGAATCAGCAGTGTTACAGAAGAACCCCAAACTCATCAAATAATCACTAAAGTGATCAAACCAAGCTCTTAGAGCTTACTTTAGTCCATAAAGTGCTCTTTTCAATTTGCAAACATGTGTTGGCTTTGAATTATCAATAAACCTTAGTGGTTGTTCCATGTAGACAATTTCTCAAAGATGTCCATGCAAAAATGCATTTTTGATATCAAACTGTCGAATTGGCCAACCATTCATTGTTGTAATGGAAATAATAAGATGTATAATAGTTGTAGACATGAAATGTTCACCATGACCCTCAATGCTACATTGTTTGGAGTCGCCACCATTCTTTTTTGGAAATGGGTGTGAATGGGCACCCGAATTGATTTTTTGAAAAACCACTTTTTCATGGCATTGTAGTGACTCATGTGTTGAAAAGGGCAAAGTCTACCTAAGATCTAGGTAAGGAGGTCCGGTTAGAGGATAGGAAAGGTGTTAGGCACCCTAACCTCTCCACCAAAGGAAATAAATGTTAAAATACATGAGAATATATGATAAGAGTAGTGTGTGCATTGGAGTGAAATGTCCACTTAGCAAAAGATTTTGATTTCAATGTGATATTAAGGGCATTATATGGAAAAAAATAACCCATGTACTCACATTAAATTTATGAATATGAATGTAGGTTTAAGCTCTTAGAGAGACTCCATGATAGAGTTTCCTTGAGGCTACAACCTTGATGCGTGTATGCATGGCTAGAAACTTAGTGTTTCACCTCATCAAGAGGGTGACACATTTATTCATCATTGCCATACATAGGTGAGTGTGTGCATTGTGTAAAATATGATGCATGAATTTAATGTAAAAAAGGCTTCAACCCCCATCCTTTTGATCGAACCTCAGTCCAATCTACCAAGGATGGGAGAGGGTATGTATTACATCCTAAGGCTTTTAGAAAGAAGAAAATGAGAGGGATAAAAGAAAAATATGCAAACTTTAAAATAAATAAACTCTATTTTAAACCCCACATTGTCCCTTGATGAACTTGAACCTTGAAAGGTAGACTTGTGAGTTGAGTGAGATGGTTGAGGGTTGAATGAGTTGAAGTTTAGAAGATGAGAGAATGAGTAAGAATTTTGGTAGAGTTTTAAGTTGAGAGATAGGGACTTGAGAACATGAATTATTCATAGAAAGGGAGGGTATTTATAGAGTTTTTGAAGGACTTTTGATGATAAAGTGGTCAAACCCTAAAAGTAAAGAGAATGAACATGAGGTTTAGCTTATTTCTTTTTAGATTTTTCATTTCTATGAGGGTAAAGATGACATTTGTGAAAAAATCCTAAAAACATTCTTTGATCTTTAGGTTTTTGGTAAATAAAGGTGAGAAAACAAAAATTACTTTTAGGAGGGTGAATAGGGGAGTGACATGTGTAAAGGTGGAGTGGTAGGTGAAAAGTAAATTTTGGTTCATTACTAAATAACTTATAAAATAAGGGTGGAGGTATATTTTTGAAATAGACCAATAGGAGAACAAAAATACTTTTGGGAGGGTGAATAGGAGAGTGACATGTGTAAAGGTAGAGTGGTAGGTGAAAAGTAGACTTTGGTTCATTTGTAAATAACTCATAAAGCAAGGGTGAAAGTATATTTTTGAAATGGACTAATAGGAGAGCTCTATGTATGTACTTGAAAATTCCCACATTTTGAAGGTATGATTGGAAGTTCCTTCAACTTTATAGATTATTATCAGAAGACCAGATAACCTTTTTGATTTGACCACCCTTTTTGAGAAGGGTATTCTTGGACTTTCACAAAGGGGAGTTGACTCTCCAATTAGATTAAGCATTGGGTATTGAGGACTTATGGGAGATCAACATGTGTCACCTTTAGAGGGGTTGTGAGAGAATGGGCTCAAAATGGACTTGGTATTGGGCTTAGGTAATGGACTTGGGCCATGGACTATGGACTTTAAGAATGGGTTAAAATAATAGACTTGAATTTGGGTTAGAAGGTAGACTTTGTCTTGGGCTAAGGTTGGATTAGGAAATGGACCTTGGTTATGGTATGGGTGATAGAGCGGTGAATGGAGAATGATTATGGAACCAGATTGGATCATAGAGGTGGTATAGAATTAGATTGGGTTAGGGACAAGGTTGAGCATGCAAAATTATGTGACATGATGCATGTATGCATGAAAATGATGCTAAGTGGCAATGCGGGTCCATTAAAAAGCTTGAGTTCTAAATAGGAATCAATTCGAGGAAATTTGAATTTTCCTAATAGGTTCGTGCAAATTGGGGTGTCTATAGCTATTCCTCTTTGCAGGAGTTGCTTGCAAAGAATAAATTAAACCCTTTATTTGCACCAATCCATAATAATTTATTGCATGATAATTAAAAACGTCGGATGGATTGAGAAATTTTTTGTAGAATGTGGCTACCCAAGCATAGTATCTGACAGAGTTAACCTTTTTGAAATCCTTGACTTCGTGGCACAGAGCTCGTTTGAAATCTTAGATAGAATTTTTGATGATTTTTGAAAATGATTAACGTTTTAAACCATGAAATACAATTTTGAGATATCTTTCTTTTCCCTTGATAATTCCAAATTTTGAACTTCCTTCTTTCCTTTTCATGGAAGTTACGAGATCGTCTTGAGAGAGCTTAGCGTAGCATGACCGTCCTTGAGAGAGACATGCATGATGGTATGATATTTGAGTATTTGGTGTGTCATCGTGCCTCGGATGTGGAGAGAATCATCCTTGACCAAGCTACTCAGATCAAAGTCCTAGAGGATAGACTTGATACCTACTACGCTTCCCAGGGAAATGTTTGAGTGGTTCTTGCCAGTTATTCCTTCTTGTACCCTACTTTTAAGAAGAATGATGTAGTACTATTTGAAATAAATGAAATAAGTTTTTTACGTAGTAGCCTCAGATATATCTAATGTTTTCGAAAACTCTTGATTTTAAGAAAAGTCATAAATTCTTCGTCATAGGCCAAAAATAGTAATTTTGATGATGTATTTTTTTCGTTTTAAGTTTTAAAAGATTGCCTTTGTCGAATAATCTGTGACAGACTAGTGTTTGACGACTTTAAACGTCAACGATTATGGTGCCTTCGCCAAATGCAATGATACAAGTATCAGCTAATCCTTAGCATCTTCAGAGTCATCCCTTCGTCGTATCTGTTTGAACATTGAGGATTTCGAGATTTTTGCCGTTCACAGTTTATACTCTTGCGGGCCAGGAGTTTTTTTTTTCATTATTTTTTTTTTCATTTTTTCCCCTAGCACCAGTTACGATTTTCACCAAACTCGATTTTCACATTTTTGCGCATCAACGCCCTTTTTGGATTTTCATTGTACCGGTGGTTTTGATCTTACCATAGACTGATTTTTTTACTCATAGTGCCCTTACATGTTTTCATCATGCCCTTTCAGTCTATGCTTACTTTATAGATTTTCACTTTGAATACATTTTCGATTTCTCTGTGCCCTTTGTGGCTTGGTGACTCAAATTGAGCTGCGAGACCGAACACTAGTTCTAGTGGCGCTCTTTCTTGAGTAACAGATCTAGATTCCCATTCAAGTTCCTCTGACGATTTTAATGGTGCGGTAACTCAAGTTGAGCTTCGATATCAATGACTCTACATTTCAAGTCATTCTTTTTTCAAATATTTGACCTGACCTCCCTTCTTGAGTCTTCCAACGACTTTGGTGGCTTGAAATCCGAATTAAGTAGCAAAATCAACTATACCCTGACGATATTTTTCATAACATGCTTCCACCGTGATTGAGTTGCCTTGAACCATTCCCTGATCTGAGAGGACTTTAAATAGGACGAAATGTAGGCTTAGGCTAGGATTGTGAAGGGATGTAAGGAAGGTTGAATCTGGATTTATTGAGGGGTAGAATGGACGCGAGGTTTATCTATTTTTGTTCCGAAAGTATGATCTATGTCTCCTCCCAACATCTGACGAATCGTTTAAATGGGAGATTTGGGTCTAGCTTGAGATCAAATACTTGAGATTTTTGACTTTTTAATTTTTTTTGTACTTTTAGCCGTTCATAGTTTATCATCATGCGGGCCAAAGTATACTTTGGTATTTCAAATAATGACTTTAGGCGTAATATTTTTTAACGGTGTCAGCATTGATTGGTTGCGGAAAGACTTCCCCGTCCATCTCTGTGAGAATCAACACTCCCCCAGACAGTACCTTTTGGATGACGAATGGCCCCTCGTAATTTGGACAAAACTTTCCTCTCGCATCTTCTTGTATTGGTAAAATCTTCGTCAAAACTAGGTCTTCTGATGTAAATTATCTAGGTCGAACCTTCTTGTTATAAGCACATGCTATTCTCCGTTGATAAGTTTGCCCATGACAGATTGTTGAAAGTCGTTTCTTCTTTATTAAGTTCAACTGATCGAATCAGGCTTGGACCCATTATGCCTCATCCAATTCAACTTCTTTTAAGATCCGAAGATAAGGAATCTCAACATCAACAGACAAGACTGCCTCCATTCCATAGACCAGTGAATAAGGTGTTACCCCAGTCAAAGTTCGGATTAACGTTCGGTAAGCGTGCAGAGCAAATGGTAACATCTTGTGCCAATCCTTATATGTGACAGCCATTTTCTCGATGATCTTTTTGATATTTTTGTTGGCGGCTTCAACTGCTTCGTTCATCTTTGGCCTGTAAATGATTGAATTATGATGGATGATCTGAAAATCCTTACACATCTTGGACATGTCTTTGTTCTTGAAATTCTTGGTGTTACTAGTTACTATTTCGCTTGTAAGGCTGTACCGACATATGATGTTGTTTTTCACAAACTTCAAGACGTTTCCCCTTGTAACATTGGCATAGGATGCGACTTCTACCCATTTTGTAAAGTAGTCGATGGCAACTAAGATGAAGCGATGCCCATTGGAAGCTTGGGGACTGATCTGTCCGATGACATCCATGCCCCAAAGTGAGAGGGCCAGGGAGAACTCATATTGTGCAACTCTGAAGGTAGTGCATTGATCTTGTTGGCATAGATTTGACACAAGTGACACTTTCGAACATGTTGATACCTGTCGCTCTTCATAGTCATCCAGTAGTAACTCATTCTCATAATCTTCTTTGCGAGCATATGTCCATTCATGTGAGGTTCACAAACTCCACCGTGCACGGTCTCGATTAAACGTTGAGCTTCTATTTCTGCTACACATCTGAGGAGAACCTCGTGGTGAGACTTTTTGTATAAGACTCTACTACTCAAGAAGAACTGTCTTATCAATCTCTGAATAGCCTTTCAGTCGATTGTTGTGGCATCGGATGGGAAAGTTCGGTCCTCTAAGAATGCCTTGATGTTTGCATACCATGATTTTTCCTCAGGCTCTTCAATCTCCACTAGCAGACAAAATGCCGGTTCGTCTTGAATACCAATCTCAAGGGGGTCAACGATATTATCTTCGGAGATGCTGATCATTGAAGCAAGAGTGGCTAGAGCATCTATAAATTGGTTCTTAGCCCTTGGCATATAAATGAATAAGATTTGAGTGAAATTTGAACTTAGATTCTCAAGATACTCATGATAAGGAACTAGTCTCTGCTCTCGGGTCTTCCATTCTCCCGTTGTCTAGTAGACTACCAGACTTGAGTCTCTAAATACATTTATTTCATCCACTTCGAGGTCGATTGCTGCTTTCAACCCCACAATGCATGTTTCATACTCGATTCGTTATTGGAACATTGAAACCTTAATCTGACTGCAATGGGGATATGAGTTCCGTCCGGCATTGACCAAGACTGCCCCAATTCCATTTTCCTTTTGATTTACTGCTCCATCAAAGTACGTCTTCCAACTTTTATCTTCATCATCATCTTTGGCCACGGCAAAAGAAATGGCTTCATCAGGAAAATTTGTTTTCAACGGCTCATAGTCGGGTAAAGGGTACTCCGCTAAGTGGTCAATAATGGCTTGTCCTTTAATGGCTTTTTGAGTAACATAGGTGATGTCGAACTCTAATAAAAGTAGTTGTTATTTCCCAATGTGTCCCATTAGTGCCGGTTTCTCAAAGAGATACTTCAAAGAATCCATTCAAGCAATGAGCATAGTCGAATAGCTAAGCAAGTAGTGGCGTAGTCGTTGTGATGCCCAGAAAAGGGAACAACATATTTTTTTGAGGGTCGAATAGTTCACCTCGTAAGTTGTGAACTTCTTGTTAAGGTAGTAGATGGCTCGTTCTTTTCGACCAATTTCATCATGTTACCCCAATACATAACCCATGGAGTTTTCTTGCACGGAAAGATACATCAGTAGAGGTCGACTTGGTGTAGGTGGATCTAAGACTGGTGGATTAAGCAGGTATCTCTTAATCTTGTCGAAATTTTTTTGACAAACTTCATTCCATTCTTTCGACTCATACTTCTTTAGTAGTTTAAATAATGGCTCACAGATCGGTGTTAGTTGTGCGATGAACCGACTAATATACTGAATTCTTCTTAGGAATCCCTGATCTATTTTTCTGATTTGGGTGGCTCCATATTTATAATGTACTATGTTTTAGCCAGATCGATTTTGATACCTCTTCTACTGACAATGAACCCCAACAGCTTCCCTGATGTGGCCCCAAATACACACTTAACCGGATTAAGTCTTAAGCTGTACTTCCTTAATCGATCGAACAATTTTTTTAGATTCACCAGATGATTCTCGTCGAGATTTGATTTAGCTATCATGTCATCTACGTAAACTTCTATTTTCTTGTGAATCATGTCATGGAATAAAACAGTCATAGCTCGTTGATAAGTGGCTCTGGCATTCTTAAGATCGAATGGCATGACCTTATAGTGAAAGGTACCCCAAGGTGTAATGAACGCAGTCTTCTCTTGATCTTTTTCCATCATTTTTATCTGATTCTAACCCGAGAAGCCATCTATGAAAGAGAACATACTGTGCCCCGTTGTATTATCCACCAGTGTATCGATGTGTGATAATAGAAAGTTGTCTTTAGGACTGGCTCTGTTCAAATCTCGGTAATCTACACACATGCGTACTTTTTCGTCCTTCTTTGGTATAGGAACGACGTTAGTGAGCCATTCAGGGTAGGTGGATACCGTGAGAAATCCTTCTTGGAACTGCTTCATTACTTTATCATTGACCTTAAGTGTCCACTCTAGGTTCAACCTTCGTAGTTTATGTTTAACTGGCTTGCTTCCCGATTTGATAGGTAACTTGTGAACGACTAGATCTGTGTCTAACCAGGCATATCTTGATAGGACCATGCGAATACATCTTGGTAGTATTGTAAGAACTTTGTCATCTCTTCTTTCTGTTCAATCGTTAATAGGACTCCGATTTTGACGATCCGTGAGTCATCTTCGATGCGTAGATTTACTGAGTTTGTATCCTCTATATTTCGCTAAACACCCTTCTCATGACGTTCCATGAGTTCTTTGATTTCTTTTGAAGGATATTCAACATCTTCCTCTGACTCTTCTTTGATCCCCATGAGATCAAAGTCAAACTTGATGTCAAAGTCGTATTCATCTCTTTCATACTTTGTTCTGTCACAAGGCTCATTCAATTGAGGAAATTCTTTGAAAACCTTTGGTATTTTGAAGATTTTTGATTTTTTTTAATTTTTTAACATATTCAATTATTTTGAATTTTGCAGATTTTTTGATTTTTTTGAATTTTGAAAGATTTTTTATTTTTTTGAATTTTGAAAGCTTAATGATTTTTTTGAATTTTGAAAGCTTAATGATTTTTTTGGATTTTGTGGGTCATCTGACTTCCTGAAACAAGATAACGAAAAGTCATGCGAATTCATTAGTACTGAGGGTGAGCCCCCAAAATAGTTTTGCTTCGAGGACGAGGGCTCATTATGGTCCTCGGGCCAATGAGATTCTATTAATGACATCCGTAGGGATTCTGGACCCCATGGCGGCCTCGTAAGTAATTGGGTACTCCTCCCAATTTTTGAAGACTTGCCCCTCCTCTATAGGGTAGATAGGTTGGGAGAATAACTCCCTTGATGGTTCAGATATGACCATTACTTCCGGGTGACTGTTGTCTGATCCGGGCATAGACACTAGAAGGGTAGGGGGAATTACAATAGATCCCCAATCGATTTGAAAGAGGAACAGTGATTTTTCTTTTTCGCATATTGCGACTTTCGCCTTAGCGGGCCCTCTTTCTTCTTCCTCTTGACTCCATTTGGAATCCCTTTGAACAAGACGTCCATACCATCCATGAAGGACTATAAGGACTCAACAAATGAGTCTTTTTGTACTTGAATAAGCTCGATACTTATAACACTTGATTCTCCTGTGTAGTTTGTTGGTAGTAGTTCTGACAAGTCATCTGGCCTCTTCGAGGATCATAGGAAGCTGACGCTGATGTGCGACACCCTGTCCAAGTTCCATACACTAGGCTCTCGATTATGTCTTCGTGAGAGTCGAAGTTCCCTCTTCTTATCGTTCATATCAAAGATGTCATTCTTCGTAGGTTTGAACCCAAAACCAAAGTAGGGAATGTGCTTTTGGACATTGATCAAAGTGGCCCTGCATTTTTCTTTAGGTCCTAGTCCTTGTTTTGGACGATACCCCGCCTTCTTCATTATTCGCCCAATCATCAAATTTGATTTCGACTATTCTACCCTTATCTTTTCTTTTCCTTTTGGAATATGATTGATAGATGCGAACTGAAATGAATGATACTCCTTGTTTTCCCTGGTTATTTCCACATCAATATAAGGTACATTTGGTGATTGATCGACTGGTATGAGATTCTCTGCGAGAACAGAAATCACCCTCTACCCCATGATGAACTTGACCCGTTGATGTAAAGAAGAAGGAACTGCTTCTGCGATATGAATCCAAGGTCTTCCTAGGAAAAGATTGAATGTCGAGAGTATGTTCAAAACTTCAAATGTGCATGATCTGATGGTGATAGGAAGATCCAATTCCCCTAGCGACTCAGTTTTTCTATTGTCAAAAGCTTTGACGGTCCTCTTAGTCGGCCTGAGGTGAGACAGATCTGCATTTAGCTTATGCAGAGTTTGTAGAGAACAGACATTTAGAGCCGAGCCATTGTCGATCAATACTCTAGCTATCATCATACCTTTGCACATTACTACGATATGCAGTGGCTCAATATGACCACGTCCCCCATTGATAAATTCATCTTCTGTGAAAGTGATTGGATTGGGGGTCATGATCTGTCCCATTATTTTTTCCAACTCTTCTAGTGAGGTGGTCTCAGGTACGTATGCATTACTAAGGACCTTAAGTAATGCTTCCCGATGATGCTCCAAATTTAATAGCAGGTTCAATATACTGATCTGAGTTGGCATCCGGTTCAATTGTTCCACTATGTTGTACTCACTTTTTCTAATTAGTTTAAGGAGATCAGCCGCTTCCTTGTCAGTCACTCGACTCTTCTTCTTCTCCGACTCTCTTTGTGATGTTCACTATTCCTCCACCAATTTTTCTTTTCCCTTTTCATTCTTTTTTTCCTCATCCTCTAACTATTTCTTCTGGTCCCTTTTTGGTACCTTGTAGCACCTCCCTGATCTGGTCATATGACCAATGTTTGTTACCATGGCCTCCTTCGATTTTTCGACCCCTGCCGAGGTAATGATCATAGTCTCATAACTCCATGGGACAGTTTGGTTTGAGCGATATGGAAAGGATTTAAGAGATATGATGGTCATGGATTGAGGATCTGGCTTTAGATAGAGGATAAGAGGTGGTGGGTTGGGATTGATGGTTGATGTAGTAATGTTAGGGGTTTGTGAGTTAGTGTAAGATAGGATGAGAGGTGGTCAAGAGGAGAAGTTTAAAATTTGAGAGGTTGGCGTAGAGCAAGGTATGATAAAAGGTGGTCGAGAAGAAGGACCGAAAGTTGATATGGTGCAAGGAATTACGAGAGGTGGTCGGAAGGAAGAACTTGTCGTTGGTAATGTGTAGGGTATAATGAGATATGGTCGTGAAGGATTTGAAATTGGGTAGTTAGAGTAAATGGTGAGATAGGGTATTACGGCTGCAAGTTGGGATGGTGATTGGTTGGTTGAATCTTGTGGCAATGTATTGATGCTGGAGGATGCTGGCTCCTTCCTCAAGTTGACTATGATTTTAGAGACAATAGGTGTTATCAACATTGAAGGGTCGAAGCTAGGTTCATCACTTTCTATGGCATTTATTGTGGGTCCACTACTATCCCCGTTGTGTGTTGATAATGAGTTTTGATTGATATTCTGCTGAGGTACTTAGGTTGTCGGACCATCCAAGATGATCATTTTCATGTCGATTAGATTCTGAACTTGGTACTTGAGTTGCCAACATTGGTCGGTGGCATACCCCGGTGCACCCATATGAAATTCGCATAATTGATTGGGATTGTACCCTGGCTCCTTTATCGCCTCTGGATTTGACTACCTCTTAGTGAGATATTCTCCCTTGAGTGGTGCTAGGAGTAGTTCTGATAAATTCATAGGCAAGCGAGTGAAAACTTGAGGCACCCTGTTGGGTCTGCGCTGTTCGACTTGATGATTCTGGGCAAACTGTGGGTTTTGACCAAACCCTATTAGACTCCTTTGAAATAGCTGAACCAACAACCTGTCATCATCTCCAAACTGGTACATAGATCCGCAGTGGAGCTTTAAGTGAGATAGATGGCACCCAATGCCATTGTATTTCTCGAAGTCGGGGCACTTGAATTTTGGCGGCAATGATGCATTAGGGTATAGGCACATATCTCTAAACCTCATTCCATTTGTGGAGTCCTTTCCTTTCATCCTTCTGATCTCTTTCTCGACTGTCTCTAGTTTACTTGCAAGTTTCTCCTCTGTGGTACTCCTTACCTCAGCTACCCTGAATTCACATTCTTCTTCTTAAATGACCTCATGTAGTGGTGGATTGCAGTAAATGTGAATTGGTGGTCCTTGATTGGCAAGAACGGTGGGTGGTAAGGTATTCGGTGCTTACGGAGGCTGTTGTTGCTGTTGCTCTGGCATAGCCTGATTTGAGCTAGAAGTTTCATGTTGGACAGCTTGGATGATGCTTGAATTTGCCATTAGCAGATCTAGGATCTTGTCATGTTTTTCCAATGCCTTTACCACTATATCTAGCTTTGACGTAAGATCTGTTATTACTTCTATCATTGTCTACTGAGGTTGCTCTGAAGTGCTCATGATTGGTTGCGAGCGTAGAAAATATGAAGGATTGTCAGGTAGCAAGTACTTCTTTCTGGGTCGTTTGGCCACCTATGGAAAGAGGTTAAGCATTAATATATCATTTACGTAATGAAGATGCATGATGATTTATTAAGTTGGATTGGATTAATTGGTAAAGTTACATTAAGAGAGCCCTGAATTTAGTTGGAATTGAATTTTTTTTGTCAGCATGGAGCTGGAATCTGTTAGAACGAAGCTAGAGGTTTATCAACATAGAACTAGAGGTTTATCGGTATGGAGTCAAAAGTTTGTCAACACGAAATTATAGGTTTGTCGGTACGGAGCTTGAGGTTTGTCAGCACGGAGCTTGAGGTTTGTCAGCACAGAGCTGGAGGTTTGTCGGTACGGAGCCGAAGGTTTGTCAGCACGGAGCTAGAGGTTTATCGGCATGGAACCGAAGGTTTGTCAACACGGAGCGAGAGGTTATCGGCACGGAGCCAAAGGTTTGTCAACACGGAGCTAGGGTTTGCCAGCACAGAGCTGGAGGTTTATCAGCACGGAGCTGGCGGGTCATCAGCACGGGGCCAAAGGTTTGTCAGCACGGAGTTGGAGGTTTGTCAACACGAAGCTGGAGGGTCATCGGCACGGAGCCAAAGGTTTGTCAGCACAGAGCTGAAGGTTTGTTGGCACGGAATAGAAGATTTGTCAGCACAGAGCAGGGGTTTGTCAGCACGGAACTGGAGGTTTATCAGCATGGAACTGGCGGGTCATCAACACGGGGTCAAAGGTTTGTCAGCACGGAACTGGAGGTTTGTCAACACGGAGCTCGAGGGTCATCAACATGGAACCAAAAGTTTGTCAACACGGAACTGAAGGTTTGTCGGCACGGAGTTGAAGGTTTGTCAGCACGGAGTTAGAAAAAATATTTTGTAAAGATGGATTACCATAAAAAAGATTGAGTCGGAGAAACCACTTTTTTTTAATATAATTTGTTGGAAAATGATTGGATTTATTTGAATTGATCAGTCGATCGTTGATCTTGACTGTTTACATATAAATCATGGATATGGTTGAGATTAAAGGATAGATCTGGTTTGGGTTGGGCACGGGTTGGAGACCTGACTCGAAATGGATATAGGTCATGAACCCAATTGAAGTGGATCTTGAAACGGCTATGGGTTGTGGACCCATTTAAAATGGATATGGGTCGTAGACCCATTTGGAAGTGGATATAGGTCATGAACCCAGTTGAAATGGATCTTGAAGCGGCTATGGGTCGTGGACCCATTTAAAATGGATATGGGTCAACGACCCATTTGGAAGTGGATATGGGTTACGGACTCATTTTGATGTGGATATGGGTCGTGAACCCATTTGGAAATAGATATGGGTCGTAGACCAAATTCGGATTGGACACGGGTTGTGGACCCGGTTTGGGTTGGATATGGGTCTTTGACCCAATCTGAAATGGATATAGGTCGTGAACACAATTAGCCAATGGATATGGGTTGTGGACCCATTTGGAAGTTGGCATAGGTAATGGACTCATTATGGTTCATGGACCCATTTGATAATGGATATGGGTCGTATACCCAGTTTGAAGTAGGTATGGGTCGTGGACCTAATTCAAAATAGGTACGGGTCATGGACCCTGTTTGGACTGGATATGGTGGATATGGAATCAATTGGAGCCCTAGGGTGGCTAAGTAAGAAATGGGTCCTAAGGAGGACTTCTCTTCTCTTTTTGAAAAATTGAATGTGGATGGGTAGATTGGGAAGTTTAGATAACTGAACATGGACAATAGACTTAGGGCTCGAAAATTTAGTCAATGGAGGCCTACAAATCAAATTAGTCAAATGAGTCAATGGAGACCTACAGGTCCGTGTTTACAGAGCGGACTGAAGTAGCACACTAGAGTCCGTTTACATAGGGCGGACTGGGATAACATGTTTAAGTCCGTTCATACAGAGCGGGCTTGGATAAAAGCCTCCAGTCCGTTTTGTATGTACATACTTTGACTTGTTTCCTCACTCCGCTATATGTGACTGGACCAGTAGCTAATTTTTCGGTTCGAATTGATTTGTTGCCCACTGCTTAGTGTCTTGCTCATTACTATAGGCCCAATGTCCACTAGTCTTTTTTTTTTTTTTGACATGCAAATTAATGGTAAAAACCATAAATTCTAGGAGAGTTTCACCCCTTTTACCTAGGGGAAGAAACAATAAGGGATCCTAGGATCTATACACCCTTGCCCCTTTGGATATTACAACCTTGCCTTCAAGGGCTAAAAAAGAGGATTTACAACATTCCCAAGGATTGATACATCTTGACATTTGTGTCCTACACCTCTAATCGTATTGATGCATGCGGCTATAGGTGGTTTGAGATTACTCAATCTTCAAACCTCCATGCACATTGAAATGTACACTTCTTAGGTTGGTGATTGAGGTAGATGCTCTTCTCCCTGCCTCTCCAAATGAACGATCTAGGGGGCTTGAGAGTACCGACATCCGGGGTTAGATTTTAAAATAGGAGAAGGTGATTTGTGCAATGAGCTATGAAATGAATGTGTACAAGTGCATTTACAAGTGTATATCAACCCTTACAACCTTGAATCAAAACAAGTAAAGAAATAAATATTACATGCACTCCCACAAAGAAAGGAAAACAATAAAGACAATGGAGTCAATCAATAAACAAACATGTTAGAAACAAAAAATAAGAATAAGAAAGAAAGTTGAATTTTTTTTTAAGAAAAAGAAAAATGGCCAAGTAAAATCGGTTTGGACCTACTAGAACATGGACTATCCCCAGTGGAATCGCCAAGTTGTAGACATGAAATGTTCACCATGAACCTCAATGTTACATTGTTTGGAGTCGCCACCATTCTTTTTTGGAAATGGGTGTGAATGAGCACCCGAATTGATTTTTTGAAAAACCACTTTTTCATGACATTGTAGTGACTCACATGTGTTGGAAAGGGCAAAGTTTACCTAAGATCTAGGTAAAGAGGTCCAATTAGAGGATGGGTAAGGTGTTAGGCACCCCATCCTCTCTACCAAAGGTAGTTACCTTACTTGGCCATTTTTCTTATAAAACTTAAGAAAATAAATGTTAAAATGCATGATAATATATGATAAGAGTAGTGTGTGCATTGGAGTGAAATATCCCCTTAGCAAAAGGTTTTGATTTCAATGTGACATTAAGGGCATTCTATGGAAAAGAATGACCCATGTAGTCACATTAAATTTATGAATATGAATGTAGGTTTGAACTTTTAGAGAGACTCCATGATGAAGTTCCCTTGAGGCTACAACATTGATGCATGTATGCAAGGCTAAAAACGTAGTGTTTCACCCCATTAAGAGGGTGATACATTTCTTCATCATTGCCATACATAGGTGAGTATGTGCATTGTGTACAATATGATGCATGAATTTAAGGTAAAGAAGGCTTCAACCCCCATCCTTTTGATCGAACCTTAGTCCAATCTATCGGGGATGGGAGAGGGTATGCATTACATCCTAAGGCTTCTAGAAAGAAGAAAATGAGAGGGGTAGAAGAAGAATATGCAAACTTTAAAATAAATAAACTACATCTTAAATCCCACATTGTCCCTTGATGAACTTGAACCTTGAAAGGTAGACTTGTGAGTTGAGTGAGATGGTTGAGGGTTGAATGAGTTGAAGTTTAGAAGATGAGAGAATGAGTAAGAATTTTGGTAGAGTTTTAAGTTGAGAGATAGGGACTTGAGAACATGAATTATTCATAGAAAGGGAGGGTATTTATAGAGTTTTTGAAGGACTTTTGATGATAAAGTGGTCAAACCCTAAAAGTAAAGAGAATGAACATGAGGTTTAGCTTATTTTTTTTTAGATTTTTCATTTCTATGAGGGTAAAGATGACATTTGTGAAAAAATCCTAAAAACATTCTTTGATCTTTAGGTTTTTGGTAAATAAAGGTGAGAAAACAAAAATTACTTTTAGGAGGGTGAATAGGGGAGTGACATGTGTAAAGGTGGAGTGGTAGGTGAAAAGTAAATTTTGGTTCATTACTAAATAACTTATAAAATAAGGGTGGAGGTATATTTTTGAAATAGACCAATAAGAGAACAAAAATACTTTTGGGAGGGTGAATAGAAGAGTGACATGTGTAAAGGTGGAGTGGTAGGTTAAAAGTAGACCTTGGTTCATTTGTAAATAACTCATAAAACAAGGGTGGAAGTATATTTTTGAAATGGACTAATGGGAGAGCTCCATGTATATACTTGAAAATTCTCACCTTTTGAGGATATGATTGGAAGTTCTCTCAACTTTATGGATTATTATCAAAGACCAAATAACATTTTTGGTTTGACCACCCTTTTAGGGAAGGGTATTCTTGAACTTTCACAAAGGGGAGTTGATTATCCAATTAGATTAAGCATTGGTATTGAGGGCTTATGGAAGATCAACATATGTCACCTTTTAAGGGGGTGTGAGAGAATGGGCTTAGAATGAACTTGGTATTGGGCTTAGGTGATGGACTTGGGCTATGGACTATGGACTTTAAGAGTGGGCTAAAAGAATAGACTTGAATTTGGGTTAGAAGGTAGACTTTTTCATGGGCTAAGGTTGGATTAGGAAATAGACCTTGGTTATGGTATGAGTGATGGAACGGTGAATGGAGAACGATTATGGATCTGGATTGGATCATAGAGGTGGTATGGAATTAGATTGGGTTAGGGACAAGGTTGAGCCTGCAAAATTATGTGACATGATGCATGTATGCATGTATGCATGAAAATAATGCTAAGTGGCAATGTGGGTCCGTCGAAAAGCTTGAGTTTTAAATCGGAATCAATTCGAGAAAATTTAGATTTTCCTAATGGGTTCATGCAAATTGGTGTGTCTACAATAATTGGTTTGATAACAAGACTAAAAGGTTTAGCAAACTCAATACCTTGACATAACTAAAAACTTTTGGCAACCAACCTGGCTCTTAAACGTTCGACAATGGCTTCTTACTTTAGTTTTTTCTTGAAAACCCAAAGGCAACCCATGACAATCGCATTAGAGGGCCGTGATACAAAATCCCATGTAAAGTTTGAATAAAGAGCAAATAATTCCTCTTTCATAGCTTGTAGCTAGCCTGGATGACATGTAACGGTCTTAACGATTTTAGGCTCAGTTGGGAGAACTTTACTAGAGACAAAAAAGCTTGCACTAGATTTGCCTCTTGTTAACATGGAATGTGTATGGTAAAATTCATAGTTTTATTCATATATTTTGAGGATAATATTTGAACTCAAGACCTTTTGAGTGTTACTTGTAAAAAGTAGAGATTTTCTTAATTGTTGAAACATAAGTCATAATTGTTCTTCCCTTTTTTGTATAAGTTGAGAATCAAAGATTCTCTTAGCTGTCTTGTTTATAAGAATTGTAGAGATAACTTTTCCAAATTTTAATCACACATTGGGTAAATACAAGAGTGGTGGTTATTTAATATAGAATCCCTCTTTTTCTATTACTTGAGTGTGAGTGAGAAAGAGAATAGGTCTCGCACGCACATAGGGGCCAAGGCACCGTGGGACTACAGTCTAATGTGTTTGGGGCCAACCCGTTTGAAAATCGTAGTGTGCATATGATCCATGCGCATGAAAGCGCCCTCGATCCTCGGGGTGCGCGGATCCGCTTTTGACCCTTGAGGTTTGGGAGTCGCCACCTAGTTATTACGATCTAGGAACCGATCAATGACTCTAAACGGATAAAAACTAATCTAAAATCAAAAAAACTGAATTCGGGGATCAAGTTACGGGGTTGGAAGGTGTTAGGCACCAACCCCGCCCGGCCAAAGCCGGTCTCTACTAAATTCCCAAGTAAATTACATTGTTAAAACCTAGATAAGAAAATAAATAAAAATAAAAAGTTTACCTTTCCGATGGCAAGGACTTGGTTCCCTCAGATCTGACAAAAAGAACTCCTTGTACCGTGCTCCCTTGCTTCGTTATGCTTCCGGATTTGACTTCGGATCTCCGAGACAAGGTATCTCCTTGTTTTTTTAATCTGAACTCTTCAAGTTCGTTGCGGATTTGGGGATGTTTTTAGAAGGCTTTTGGGTGTTTTCTAGACTAAAATTGAAGGAGGGATGTTAGCTAAGGAGTTGGGGCTCCAAAACTAGGGGCTAGGGGAGCTTCTAGACCTACTTCTCTTAGGGTTTTTCATTTGATACGAAAATAGGGTGTGAGCACCTCTATTTATAGATGTTTTTAGGAGTTGATTTGGATAGAGTTAGTGTTTTAATTTGACTTGTTTTAGGTAGAATTGTGTTTTAATTAGAATTGTTTTAGGTAGAATTATTTTTAAGTTAGAACTCTATTAGATAGAGTTATTAATCAATTATAATTCTATTATGACTTTTGGTCTTATTTGATTGACTTTTAATGTTTTGACTTTAGTCTTAATTGATTGACTTTTAATATTTTGACTTCAGTCTTGCTTAATTGACTTTAATTTTGACTTCAGTCTCACTTGATTGACTTTAATACCTTGACTTCAGTCTTGCTTGATTTACTTTTAATTTTGGGAGAACCCCCTTCTAAAATATCTTTAATTCTTTGGACCCCTAAATGGAGGGGTCCTTAAAGAAATATCCCACTAACCCTCAACAATTTTACCCGAAAGTCCGATTGATCGATTTTTTAGATTCAAAATTTTAAATTAATTTCATTAATGTTTAAATTTAATAATTTAATGTTTTATTTATTAATTTCAGAATTTTTTATCATGAAAATTGTGAAATTACCGTTTTACCCCCGGAGAGGACTTTTCACATTTTAAGTCAGTTTTTAATGTTCTAGGATGTTTTAGAATCAGTTTTTCGTAAGGAATTCAATGGAAATATTAGTTTTTGTTATTTATGAAATTTTTTGTGTGAAATGGTTGTGAACTTTATGAGGGGCATTTTCGTAATTTTGTCAAATTCTGTTAAAATTGGTGAAATGATTTATTTGGTTCCAATTTGTCATTTTATGTGTTCGAATGGGTTTTCCTAAGCGTAACGTAGGCTCTAAGGTTGTTTTGAGGTTAGGGGTATTTTGGTAATTTGGTAATTTTTAGTGATTTTTATCGTGAAACTTCTTTTTGGTCTGCAAGATGATGATTTCTATGTTTCTGGGGTCGTACTTTCCTAGCGTAGCGTGGTTTCTAAGGTTTTGTCAATTCGAGATACCTCATCTGAATTTCTGAAACAAATCTGGTAACAAAGTAAAGCAATGGAATACACATCCATCATTGGGAATCCTTGCGATCGGGTTGACGAGTTGATTAATCAGGCGGATGCAAAAATGGGGTGTCTACAGCGCAAGGGAGTGCAAATCTCAAAATTTAAGCCTCATGTGAGTATACATGTAAGGCCCCCTTTTGCTAAATTTTTAGTTTATCTAACTCGTTGAATTGTGTTATTACTTGTTTCTATCTCAACCGTTGATAAGTGAGTTAATGTGTTGACCGTTCAGTTTCTCTAATGTTCACAAATAGGCTAATTAATGCCTAATCATCTCTACATTTACTATTGTGGACCATTAGGCCTATTGTCTATAAAAATAGATCATGTCCTATTGGTTATAATCTATTGTTTCAACAACACATAACCAGAACCAGTATTTACAACAATCTTAAAATCAATTTTACCTGTATTTTATTTCTATTTTTGAATTTTGAAACATGGATTTCAAACCTAAACATGTGAAACCTGATTTTTTGAAACTTTTAATGGGAAATTTTACCGAAGATGAAGTCAGAAAATGATCTTTTTCCTTGAAGCCTTTAATGTATTGTTTGTACTTAAAGGAGAAAAACTTGCAAAAATATATCATAATCTGTAAAACTGGGTCAAAACAGATGGGATTTGTAGGAATTACATTTTGCCTTGTCTTGTAAACACTTTGTATGATATTTATTGTGTGTATGAGACTTCCAATGATCATGATTGGGATTTTTCATGTATAATAACTTCTATAGATAATGAGAAAATATATGAAAATTACCTCAATTATTTCATGGTATCAGAGCCATACCTCTAGTGACTTTGAGAGAATTTTTTTTTTTTTAATTTTATTTCTCATGGCTGCTTCTTCACCTATCCCAAACATTTCACACATTGTTTCGATCAAGCTTGATCAAACAAACTATGTTATTTGACTAGAACAATTTCTTCCAGTCCTTAAAAGCAACAACTTGTTTGGCTTTGTTGATGGAACAAAGCCCTATCCAAATGAATTTCTCATTGATCAAAACGGGAATGAAGTTCCAACAGTTGATCCAAGCTATTTGTTATGGCACCAACAGGATCAGCTTCTTCTTAGTTGGATCAATGTTATACTTACTCCTAGCGCTCTTTTTACTGTGGCGCATCTCTCTACATCTTGAAATGTGTGGACATCTCTTGAAAAGTGTTATGCTTCATAGTCTAGAACACGTATCATGCAACTAAAGAATCAGTTACAAACTACAGAGCAAGGAGATTTGTCTATTAATGACTATGTCGACAAATAAGCAATATTGCCGATAATCTTGCCCTTACTGGAAAGCCTATTGATAATGATGACTTCATCACATCCATTTTTTATGATGTTGGACCTGTCTACGAAACCACAGTTTACTCGGTACAAGCTAGAGAGACACTAATATCTCTTGATAACCTTATTGGATTATTATTAAGTGTTGAAATGCATCTTGAAAAACAAATTACTCTTCATACTGAACAGACCACAACAACTCTTTTCACGACTCAAAATAGGTCATTCCAACGTGGGAAACATGTGGGTTTTTCTAATAAGTCTTCTAACCCCAAGCCTTCATCACATCAAAAAAGATCTTTTCGATCTTCTGTACCACAGCAATCTCCAAATTAAACTCATCCAACTTGCGAAACATGTGGTAGATCAGTGCATTCTGCCATTAATTGTTATCATAGGATATACCACTCTTATGATGAACACGTTCTGACGAAGAAATTGACTGTCATAGTGGCCTTGTAGAGTACTCAATCAAATAAACAAATGTGGGTCACAGACAGTGGTGCTACTACTCACATTATTTCAGATCTCTCAAACCTAGCTTTGCATAATGAATATCATGGTACGAACTAAGTTGCAATAGGGAATGATACAAGTTTGCCGATTAGTCATATTGGTTCTACTCTTTTCCATCATAATTCTTATCATTTTTGTCTTAATAATGTCTTACATTGCCCATCTATTTCCACAAATCTACTTTCCGTTCATCAATTCTCACATGATAATGATTGTTATTTTGTTTTTCGTGCTGGTGATTTTTTTGTGAAGGACACCAAAATAGAAAAGATGTTTTTACATGGCAAGAGTGACAATGGGTTGTATCCCCTTCGACTTCCCCAAGGTCTTCAAAATAAATGTTCCTTTGCTTTTTTTGGTGAACAAATTGCCACTCCCATATGGCATCAACGTTTGGGTCACCCTGTTTTTCCAATCTTGCACCATTTGGCAGCAAACAAGTTTCTACTCATGAAAGGATCCGTTAAGAATTATGTCTTTTGTGACTCTTGTCCCTTAGGGAAGAGTACTAAATTACCTTTTTCTTCATCAAATTAAATTTTTGCCATGCCATTAGAGTTAGTACATTCGGATATTTGGACATCTCTGCATTACTCCATAAAAGGGTCCAAGTACTATGTTGTATTTGTTGATAATTTTTCTAAATATACTTGGATATTTCCAATGCAGTTTAAACATGAAATTTTGAATAACTTTGTTAAATTTAAAGCAAAAGTTGAGAATCTTCTTTCATGTCTAATTTAATCTCTTTGTACGATAAAATCTTTACAAACTGGTAGTGGAGGTGAATACCAAAGTATCAATTTTCAATCATTTTTTACTCAACATGGCATTTCTCATCGCCTCTCATGTCCACACACACCTGAACAAAATGGTGTTTCATAACGAAAACATCATCATATTGCGAACATGGGAATCACTTTATTAGCTCAAACCGGTATGCCACCTCAATGTTGAAGTGTTTAATATTGTTGTTTATTTAATTAATTCTCTTCCAACAAAACAACTCAACTATGTTTCACCATATAAAAAGTTGTTTCACAAGTCTCCAAATTATTCCATTTTTTGTGTGTTTGGATGTTTCTATTTTCCTTATCTCCGACCTCACAACAAAAATAAACTTCAGTTTTGATCTAAACATTGTGTCTTTTTGGGATATTCTCTTCAACATCAAGGATATCGACGCCTTGATATGGAAAATCAACGGGTTTATCTATCACGACATGTAATTTTTAATGAGTCTACTTTTCCATTTAAATCTATGCAAGTTTCGCCCATGTCACATCAACCTATGGAAGCATCTTCACCAGTGTTCTTAACTCCTTCACACTCTTCATCTTTTCAAAAGCAGCATGCTCCCTCTCAATAAATCTTTTCATCTTCTTTTAACCACGTGGCCCACTCACCTTCTGATAACAACACCTCTCATCTACTTTCTTTGGTCTCCACTCTTCCCATCTCTTCTCAACCAAGTCAACCATAAGTATCTAACCCAAATGAAGTACCTAGACATCCCATGGTAACTAGAACCCAAACTGGAAAATGCAAACCTAACCCCCATCATGTACTTGTTGTTGTTACTAATAACAATCACCTTAATCAACCTGTTATAGTCAGGCCATTAAGCAACCTGAATGGAGGAAGGTTATGTGTGCTGAATTTAATGCTCTTCAACAATTAGGGACATGGTCTCTTATTCGTCTTAAGCCTCATATGCACGTGCTTCCCAATAAATGGGTCTGTGGAGTAATATAAAGCCCGACTAGTTGCTAATGATTTTTACCAACAAAAAGAGTTGAATTACACGGAAACCTTCAATCCCGTGGTGAAACATACCACTATACGTACGGTTCTTGCATTGGATATTCATCAAAATTGGCCTATTCGACAACTTGATGTTCAAAATACATTCCTCCACGGCATTCTTAATGAAGAAGTTTATTTGCGCCAACCCAAGGGATTCGAAGATCCTAATTTTCCTTCTCTTGTAAAACCTAGATACTCAACGTTCTTGAAGGTGATCTTCACATTGTAGTCGTAGACTTGTGACAACAGGAATGGGATCGATTTCTTATTTGGGTTCTTACTAGAGTTGAGTGTAGAGATTTGATGAGTTTCTAATGTAGGATATGTACAATTATAAGTAATTTCCTAATTCTATTAGGGTTTGTTTTTATTTTCTAGTTCTATTAGGATTTATATTTATAGTTAATTTAGTAGTACTATTCCTTATTAGTTTCTAATTTGTTTTAAATTTATTATTTAGACTATAATTAGAAGTGCTTAGAAGTATTCAATTTAAGTTCTAACAGGATTATAAAGTTAGTATTATGTTATACATAGGATAAGAATATTAATTTTTAGTATTTAAGTAGGATTCTAAATTATTTTGATGGATTTATCTATATAAGAAGTTCCAAATCTGAAAATTAATTATAATCATCAATTCAATTATCTTTTCTCTTTTTATTATTATTATTTTTTAGCATAATGCTTTATTTTCTTTTAAGTTATTGTTTGATTATCAATTGAATATATTAATTCAAATTGATTTTGAGTGTCTCATTAAACACAACCTATCAAATCTATTGATTCACACATTTCCATTACGTTAAGTGGTATCAGAGTTCTTATTACGATCCACAAAAGATGGTTGGTGAAGGTGATTTTATCACAGAATCTTATCTAGAAGTCCAATTGAAAGTCAAATTAGATAAATTTGAAGAAATAATCACCAACAAAATTATGGCTATGTTGGAGTCCCATGTTCAAGGCATAGTTCTTAACACCATTGACAAGGAGAAAGGTAAGAAACTTTTAGATATGAAGATCCAAAGGATTCCCACCATCCCTTCCTCAATTTCCTTCATAATTCAACCCCTAAAACCATAACCTTACCCATAATTTTATTTTTTCCCAATTCGCACCACCCCCTACACCTCATACCACTCCTATACTTTCAAAATCAAAACCCGCTCCCTTCAACTCAAAACCCTTCTCGAACAATCTTATCCATTATACTGATTCTCTTGATAAATTTGAACCCTACTTTACTCCACCATTCACTTGAATCCATCTGATCAAATTCTGGCTTAAGGCAAACATTCCCCAATTCAATGACCCTTTCTAAATCAAGGATTTTCTTGATTGGTTATTACTATGGAACGCTTCTTCGAGTACAAGCATAAGCGTTTCAAATCCTATAAATAAGTAGATTTGGTAATGGTCTACCTTAACAATGATTATTTTTCAACGGACACCTAGAACAAGACTAAGGTCAAAAAGATAGATCCACACCGCATCCTCACGAAAATCAACTATAATATTTATGTTGTGGACTTATCGAAGACATACATTTCTTTCCTTACTATCCCAATGATGAAGTTTCTTTATTTGTACTGAACTCGAGAACAAATTCTCTTCAAGAACGGGGGCCTAATGTAGGACATATACAATTCGAAGTAGTTTCCTAATTCTATTAGGATTTGTTTCTATTTTCTCTCTTTATTATTTTTTAACTTGATGTTTTATTTTATTTTAAGTTATTACTTATTTATCAATTGAATATATTGATTCAAATTTATTTTAAGTGTTCCATTGAACACAACCTATTGAATCTATTAATTCACATACTTCTATTACGTCAATTTCACCAAAGAGTTAGAGATAAGTATAAATCTCCATACTTGTAATTTCTTCCTCGAGTAGTAAATTTTTACTTGCCTGCTTGAAGGCAAAGGAAACCCTATTGTGGGTGAACCACGTATATCTTGTATTGTGATTGTATTATTTTCTCTACTCTCATTATTATTACTTGCATTTGATTTGCAATACATTTCTGGGGTTTGGTTGTTGAGATTGATTGTTTTTGTGGTGGAAGGGATTAATTTCAATAATCAAGTTTCCATATGTGAATTGGGATCTTACCACAACAAAATCTATGGTTCTTGCACATACCACATCAGTGAGTTTTTGAGTTATTCTATCTGGTTGAGTTAGAAAATATGTACTCAAAAATGTGTACTTAATCAGTTGATCACTTTTCAGCCCTTTTGTTTTTTTAATCCTGTAGACAGTAGTGTACTGTTTTGTCTCAACCTCAATGGACTGATTCAACTCATTTTAATGTAATATGATCTATCCTAGCCGGTGAACATGCAAGTCAATTTTGTTGAGTCACTTAACAGATTCAAGTCACGAACTGAATGTGCTATAAGACTGATTGTTGAGCCTATTTTAAAAACATTTCTTTTTGTGGTGTAATTTTATGGAATTTTTGAGACATCATGCTATGAATTTCTTTGATGGATTTTGGTGTTGTACCATCATAGTAGTATCGGTTGACAATTCAAATGTGGGTTGGCTCAAGCTACTTGTTTTTTAATGGCATAGAGCCCTACCCGTGTTGAAGTGATGAGATTGAATTCCAACCCCTACTTATTAAGGATAAAAGTAGTGGAGTCAGCTTACCAATTATCTTTATCTTAAACCGACTAAAATCCAACTTGGGGTCAAATTTTTGTTTATAGACTTTGAACTATACGGGGACTTAAAACCCAGAAAAATCCAGACTTCCCCCCTCCCCCCTCCCCCCAAATGTTTATGTGTGCATCCCAACTTTGATCTCCTCTTGTGGACCAATGAAAATGACCCCACTATCCTCACCATCAGGACCGACTCCATACAAGTTCAGGCCTAAAGCCAAAACTCCAAAACTCGAAAATTAATTATCTATACAATAAAAATTTATTTAAAATTCATCATTCTCATTTTTAAGTTGTAAATAATTTTCAATAAATAATAGGCTAATCCACTTAAAAACACGAAAAAATCAAATTAAATTTAAAATAAAGATTAAACAGTCTTCCTTTTTGAAGATTCAAAAATAAGCTAACAACAAATAGATAGTAAACATATTAATCAATTATGTGAGATTAAAAAATGATGATGAAAAATTACCTTGTGCCCCAAATTCTCCTAACTAAATTGAATCTCTAGTTAGATTTTTAAGGTGTTTATAAAAAGAGGTTATTTGTATGTGTGTGAGAGAGGAAGATGGAGGTCATGACCTCAGGAGGTGAGAGAGGTGAGTTGAAAACTTGAGATTTGAGAAATAATACATCAGATGAAAAATATTTAATTTTTTTTTAGGCATTCAACGTGTATGGGATTTCATATTTTTATTTTTTATTTCTAGATCTTTTAAAGTAGGCCTTAAAACCGATGAGAGATATGAAGAGTTTGATTTTTGGTAACTACCAATTTTTAAGGGATCTAATCTAAGAGATCTTAATATATATATATATATAATATATATATATATATATATATATATATATATATATATATATAGGGAAATGTTCAGCACCCTAAGTTTTACCACACACTTTAACAAACGTTTTTTGTCCTACATGGGTTAGAAGTTTTGGAATGAGCTGATTTTTGGTGAGGATGATCTCTATGATTAGAAGATCATCCTCCCCAAAAATCAGCCCATTCCGAAATGTTTAGCCCCATGTTTACACGTTGAAAAATCGTGGACCGTCCATTTTTTGTAAATCAATTTTGATGGGGTTAGAAGTTTTGGAATGAGCTGATTTTTGGTGAGGATGATCTCCTCACCATAGAGATCATCCTCACCAAAAATCAGCTCATTCCGAAACTTCTAACCCATGTAAGACAAAACGCATTTGTTAAAGTGTGTGGTAAAACTAAGGGTGGCGAACGGGACCCATATATATATATATATATGGGTCCCGTTCAGCACCAAACATTTTGGCCAACATTTTAGCCAACCATTTTTGTCCTACATGGGTTAGAAGTTTTGGAATGGGCTGATTTTTGGTGAGGATGATCTCTACATCGAGGAGATCATCCTCACCAAAAATCAGCCCATTCCAAAACTTCTAGCCCCATGTTTACAAGTTGAAAAATCATGGACCGTACATTTTTTGTAAATCATTTTTGATGGAGTTAGAAGTTTTAGAATGGGCTGATTTTTGGTGATGATGATTCCCTCACCATAGAGATCATCCTCATCAAAAATCAGCCAATTCCAAAACTTCTAACCCATGTTGAAAAATGTTTTGCCAAAAAGTTAGCCATTGAACGGGATCCATATATATATATATATAGGGCTATTATTGTCACACCAATTTGTGTTATTTTCACACCAATTTTTATTATTGTCACACCAATTTAAAATCTCCGATAAATAATATGGGGTGTGAGGAGTAAATCCAAAAAATCACTTGTTTTTGTCTGTCTCTATCTTTCTCATCTCTCATCTAAGATAATAACAAGTTGGAAAAGGTACTCTCCCTCTCTTTACATAATTTTCACCCTACCATAAAATCCTTTTCTCTCCAAAAGCCCAAAGTTTATTCCAAAATTGGAGATCTATAAAGTCTTTGGAGATTGGAATCAATTGGCCAAATGATGCAAAACGCCACAAACAAAAACAACACCTCCACCCCTATAGGCGATGGTCACCTTAGATTTGAGTTCTTCGTAGATAGTTGGTGTAGACATGAGATTTTCGATTTGAAGATCTCTCCTACTTGGGTTTTGGACTCGCTACCATTCCTTTTTGTAAAAGAGTAAGAATGGTCACCCGGAATGCACTTTTTTTTAAAAAGTGTCGTTTTGACATTTAATGACTCTCATACGAATAAGGAATTGGTCCTCCTTAAATCTAGGAAAGAGGATCCATATTAGGGACTAGGGATGGTGTTAGGCTCCCTACCCCCTCCACCATTGGTGGTAATCTCAAATTCAGTTGATTTGAAAATAAAAATGAACAGTCAGAAAGACTTGATTTGTGCCATCAAGTGCGAGGGACTTTGATTTTGGTTTAAATCGTTGAGGACTTCCTTATCGGGGAAGGAGATCTTTCTATTGTTCAAACCTTTTGGCAATTTTTAAAAGTGTAGACTTTTTAGTTAATGGCCCATTTCCATAAAGAAAGAGCCCAAGGCCTTAGTCTCAAACCTTTTGTGGTGTATGCATAAATATAGAGAGAATGAGAGAAGTAGAAGAGAGAAAATTAGAGGGAAGAAAAGGGGAAAGGAGATTATTTATTTCTTTTTAATTCATATCCTACATTATTCTTCTTTCTCTTTGACTTTCTTTTGGGCATTCAAATGATGATTTTCATTACCTCAATCTTCAATATGTAAGATTTGATAGAGAATTGAGAGAAGACGATGCTTGACTTAAGAGTGAGTTGAGAAAGTGATTTTTTCTAAATCAAGTCTTAAGGGCTCAAGCATGGGAAGAGATTGTATTGAGAATGGATGAGTTTTATAGGATTTGAGAGTTATTTTTAGGAGTAGGATGAGGTAAAGTAATGAAAATGAGTAGAATGGTTAGAGGTTTGTGAGAGGGGGTGTGTGTAAATTGAGGGTGGTGGAAAGGCATTTATGGAAGGAGGTATAAGTGAGTCATTTGTGACCCATTTGAGTTAAGTGTTAAGTGAGGTAAAAGGGAGTGGTGTTTGGTTAAGAGAATGGGTTGTGTAAGGAATTAGATGGTTATGTTTTAAAAGTGTGAAGGATGTGATGACATGAGTCCAGAAGATATGGAGATAGAGTCTTTAGATGAATTGATTGGGGATAAAATGTGTGGGTATGACTTGTGATGATGGATTTAAGGAGAATGACGAGAGAAGGGTATGAATTGTGATGTGAGTATGTGGTTTTGTTAAGAAATGCGATGAGGGTAAGTAGTTGAATGAAGGTAGTGGGTTGAGGTGGTGACATGTGTCCCACTTTGATGATCTTAGATGATTAGTTGTGATTTTTGAGCTTGAGTTGAGAATTGGGCTTGTGTAGAAAATTAGGCTTCGGTAGAATGGTTAGACTTGGGATAATGATTGGGTAATGGGTTGCATAGGTATAGTGTTTAGGTTTTAAGTCCAATGAGCTTAGGTGGTGGGTTAAGTAGGCATAGTGATGGCTTGAGTTGAATTAGACCAGGCTTAGGTTAGGTTGAGAAGTAATGATGGTGTAAAGGAGGAGTAAAGTAGGTCTTTGGCCCATGGGCCAAGTAGGAAGGGACCCTAAGCCTTTTGTTAAAAGAAAGAGAAAATAAGATATTAAATTCCTGAAGGTTTGAGTTTTGGGGTCCATTCTAATTTTTATGAATTTTGGGGCACTTTGCATGAAAGGTTCATCAAAGTTCGAGTGTCTACAATTAGGACTATGATGAACCTAAACGACTTGACCTAGACAGATGGATGCATCAACTCGAGACTAATTATAGTGATTCACTTACTCGTCTCATCAAGAAATAAGCTGAAGAGGCTCGACCCGTTTCTTGCATCGTTAACAACCCATGCATACCTTGGGTGTCTGATGTAGCAACCGATTTGAGGATCCCATGTGTCATGTTACAGGTTCAATCACGTGTGGTCTCCTCGATTTACTACCACCATTTCCATTGATTAACATCTTTCCCAACAGTAGAACAACTAGTTCTCCCTAGTTTGCCCACTTTGAAATCAGACAGAGTACCAAGTTTCTTGATTCCATCAACTCTCTATGCTTCACTAAACAAAATCATCTTGAGACAATTCGAAAATCTCTCGAAGTCATTCTACATGTTGGTCGATTCATTTGAGGAACTCGAACATAAAACTCTAGAATCCATGTCTCATCTCTCACAATTAAGGTGTTTGATGAAATGTGTAAAAGAAGAATGGATGCAAAGGAATATCAATTCATCTCAGATTTTTTGTTTTAAAGCATTGGTGTGTAATTAAAAAAATGGTGTGTACATTTATTTTTGGTGGGCACATTCTTTTTTATTGGTGTGGCATATGCAATTTCAATAATTGATGTGGCAAAAGCATTTTGTCTTATATGGGCCAAAAGTTTTGGAATGGGTTGGCTTTTAAATTAAAATCGAGTCAAGTGAATATCTAAATCCTAGACAATATTTTAAATTTTAGAAAAACTTCCAAATTCGATTTTTATTTTATTTTTTATGATTTCCAAGTGAATATCTAAAGAAATCCAAACGGTTCCTATAGAATAGGAAGGACTACTAAGTCCTAATTGAATTTAAGACGTTTTCTACATGCTACGCAATCCAATGTGTTTAATCTCCAACAAAAAAAACTGTATCTTGTTTCAAGATAAATAATTTTGGAGAAAAAAATTCATTTTTCATTCGTCTCTATATAAGAAAACAAAATTAGTCACTAATCATTCTAATGAGCTTTTTCTGTTAAAGTTATGAAGCAAGTAAGTACCTGAGTTCTCATATGCTGGTAAGTGCTCTATGGTGAAATTTTTAGTTAAAACAAATACCCTTTATTTATTTATTTTTACTGTTATTATTTTTAATTTAAATTTGAATTTTTGTATAAACTATGATAAAGCTATTTATTCATCTACCTCACTCTTACTGTCTTCATTGGCATCTCATTGTAATTAGTAGTTTCTTTCTTATTGTTTTTGTTTTATCTCTAGAGTGTAAATTTTAGAATTTTTTTTTTTTTTTTAATTGTTTTTAATTTTTGACAGATTCAGTTGGGGACAAATTTTGGCTTAAACTTACATATTGTTTAGCAGAATTTATTGTTTTTTCGTGGGTATCCCCACCTTTGGGTTGAGACTAATCCCACTGTCACATGCACCATCCCCTCAGAAAGCCAAGGGTCAACCTGACATGACCTTGGAGGGTGGTCCCAAGGAATTTATTGCTTCAATACTTGACGCCTAATCCTTCAATGATTTCCCATATTTTCTTCTATATATATTCATGATATAAATCATCTCCTCATCAAGTAGTATTTTGTAATCCAAAATCATATTGGAGATTAGATTGACATCTGCATAAATGTCCAATTGTGTAGTTGCCATAATATTAAAGCAAAAGCACAGATAAAGAGAAACTTATTACACACAGTTTGTTTCTTCTGGTTAACCTCAAAAAAATAAAAAATAAAAAAATAAAAATAAAAACTTATTTCACAGAAATTTTTTAATTAAGGTTAACCTATATAAGTTGCTTTTCCATGGCTATAACAAGGAATGTACCTTCTGCCGTACCATGTGAGGTTGTTTACTACTCTCCCCTCCCATGTTTAGTGTAGTTAATATTTTTTGCAGAAAATGAAATAATTTTTTAAAAATAAAAATAAAAATTTAAGATTCTTTTTCGTATCTCTGTCAACTAAACAAGACATTTTACTTGGTATCAAGCATGGCCTAAATAAAAAAGGCTTCCCAAAATCCAAGACGGTATTTAAATTATTTAAAATAGGGAGTGTTTAACACTTTGTTTTATAAGTGACATTGGCATTCAAGTATAGTGTGGCTTCACAATCAGATTTTTTACTGGTGGTTTTATCTAATATCCATCTAGCTTTTCCTTGATTTGCATTCTATCTATTAGTAAGGTTTTTGTAGTATCTTACTTCTCTCTTTATGTTTTCTGTTTAATATGTGGAACTCAGTTTTGAGTTCTGAGAAATTTAGCCTTACTTTTTTATTTTTTTAACAAATTCAAGTGGGAAGAAATTTTGGCTTTAATTTATATACTGTGTGATTTGTCAAATTGTTGGTTGGTGTTTTGGATTTCATATGATTTAAGAGGGATTTTTTATTTTTTATGCCCAGTCATTTTTTTCAGAAATCCAACTAATCATTTCCTCACAAACCAAGTAAAAGGGCAGGCGAGAAGGCGAGCATTTTTAATAAAATAGTCCATAATCAATCAAATCCATCCGTCCAAGACAATAGTTTAGTTTGTGATATAGAATCAAATCAAGTAACATCATCACCACCGGCTATTTGCTCGACAATAAATACCATACTATACTAGTAATAAAATGTAAAAGTGAGTATCTGTTTAGAAACCAACCACACCCAAGATTCAAAAACTCAATGTTGCATCTCTATCCTTGGTTGGGATGGCTCTGTCTTGCCCTCTGCTTTCCTTAGCAGTAAAACATAACCCTCTTCACGTTCTCCTTAAGGGCAGGGAGGGGCCTCACAGCGGCCGCACCTGGGATCATCCTTGTGCTGCGGGCTCCACCACCACCACCATTCCCCCCCATTGCTGCACCACGGCCCATTGCTGCACCACTTGTTAATGACCCACTATCCGAAGTCTCTGGTTCCATATAAAAACGTGCTCGGAATGCAGCCAAGTGTGCATAATATGCTGGGGGTACTGCCATAACACATTCATTCATACATTAACCGTCAATTAATAACATAAATACAATATATTTCTCAAACAAATTTGCAATAAAGCTTTCTTATAGCACTAGACATTATATGCAGTGAAATCGGAAGTACAACCAGTGAGATAGAGAACAATTTAAATTTTGTTCAGAAAAATGTAAGAGATTTGTGTGGTTGCGACAGTGCAAATAATTTTGATGTAGACCTAAAAGGAGAAAAAGGGAGGGTACTGATAGGTATGGTGGGGCCAAGACTTCAGCCCCATGGAACAAGCCAAATGTCTGAACATCATTAACTACTTCTATTTCACACACAAAATCCATATAATAAAACATAAAGATGGGTCCCACCCAAGCTATATTTGGGGCTATATACAGAGATAGAGGGCAACTCACCAATGGAGACAGAACGGGTACACCTTGCATAGCTGCAAAAAAAGGAAATCACATCTATAACATGCAACTAAGGAGTAACACAGAAGAAAAAAAAAAGGAGGAGATTTCATACGTGTAGCACAGATTATTGGTAAGAGACTGAAGCCCATCAGCAGTAAACTTATTTTCATCCCAAAGGACATGGTAATGAGCTGGGCGGCTTGTACCCTTTAGATTTCCACAGTTAAACATCATTAGAAAAATCCTTATAAAGTTCGAAACAAACAAAAACAAAAAAGGATTCTAGCTTTTACTTGTATCCCAGCATGACTGCACAGATAGAAATCAAACTCGGTTGGATGGCAGATCTTGGAGTCAACGACAGTTCCTAAAAGCAAACAGAGAATGAGATTTTCTAGATTACCATGTAATCCATCCCAAATCAGATATGTTAAAAGGATGAACATGAAGTCCAAGAGAATTTGGTTACCAGGTAAGATGTTTCCACTTCTATCGACAGCATTGCGATCAGCATGGTTGTTTGCAAACAACCTTGTGTGATGACGCTTTTGAACCACAACAAATGTCACAGGGGGCTGATAATTTGGCTCAAGGGAGGCACATGCCTGAAAAAAAGGAAGGAAAAAAAAATTAGGTTCATTTCAACACAACAAGAAGCATTAGGAGAAAGAAGAGAAGGAATCAATAATTCACAAAATATTAATAACAATGCAGTGATTCCCAGCACAGGGTAGATGTCTGGTTGGCACTGAATACCAAAATAAAACAAAACAAAACAAAAAATCTATATAATAAAACACAACTGTAGGGCCAACTTTGCTACAGTTTTATGGGAGAAACCTCCAATCAAGCTATAGTTTTGCGAAGACAAGTATCACATCCAGCTACAAGTTTTATGGGGTCCACTTAATTACATTTCCTCTTCACCTCCTCTAACTTTACTATATTTTCTCCTTATCCCCTCTTAAACCCATTTTATTGTTTTCATCTTTTGCCCCCTTAACCTCAAATTTTTAATAATACCCCTCCAAAAAAATTTCGCTTTTACACCCTTAACCTCAAAGAGGATGACCGGGCCATGGGCACGGACGAACTCTTGTAGTTTAACAAAACTGCTCACTTTGTGGATCAAATTAAACAAATAGACCAAAAGGCAAAATGCCAATCCATTGTACAAACTTTCTTCCATCAGTAGAAAGTTTTGAACAAGGGCTATCACTGAAGTGAACTCTTCAAATTGTTGACTCAGAGAAACGAAAAGATATGCAAGTAATACAAATGTATTTACCTTTCGAATTGCATCCAGTTCATAAAGCAAGACTTGATAAAATTGTCCTTCACTCACTCCATCCCTGCAGACATAGACCATCATTAAACTGATGAGAGAGAGAACCCCAGGAGTAGAAAAACAATCAAAAAGGAAATACCTGTAGAATATGATTCGCTGAGGTTTTTGCCCGGTTGCTCTATGGAAGGATATTAGAAGGTCCCTGAAATACGAGAACATCAAATTTATTCAAAATCCAGTTCACGTTGGATTTAGTTTCACCAGTTAAACGCACATTTCACCAAAGAACTTACTTGTAATTCAAAATATTAATTATTGAAGGGTGGCTTTGAAGATTGCATAGTAAAAGGGATATTTTTGTAATCTTTAAAACTAACCCAAGTGATGTTAGGGATGCGGGCTTGCAATTCTCTTGGTTTTTTACCAAAATAACCTGATTATATTAACTTTAAATGCAAGGTGGGAGCACATCTGGAATCCAAATTTTGGTGTTGAACGACTTCTACTTTCACCTTCTCTCATTATAATAGTAAAGATTGATCAAGAAATGAAAGAACATACTTGATCATGCCTCCAGTCACAGTTCCTCTAACAGGATCTTGCCATACTTTGAACAGATCTTGTATGAGTTCCTGGCGATGGGCTTGAGCACAGACCAGACCAGCGTACTTCGTGACCTCGGGCCAATCTTGAGAAGCCACAACCTATACAGAATTTACGCCAAAAAATCAGATCACAGTTTAGATAAAAGATGAATCACTATACAAGACCTAACTTGAGCAAGAAAAGTGTTTTATATAATAACACATAAATATAAAGAGATTCTATTGCCACACCAACTTTTGCTAACGCCACCAAAGACTTAGCACACATTTGGGGTGGCATTAGCAAAAGTTGGTGAATAGAAACTCTCCAAATAAAACAAGAGAGCTTCTATTGGCACCCCATCTTTTTACTTATTCTTTTTTTTATAAGTAACTTTTCACTTGTTCTCAATCATTCATTTATTTTTAATTTGGGTTATTTTTAATTGGGGTGTAATAAGTAAAAGTTGGGGTGCCTATAGCAGATCTCTAAATATGTACCAGATGAAAATGAAAATCTTACAGCAGCTATAGAAGGACTTGAGTCCTCCCCAGGATGAGGATGAGTGACATCTGCACCGAAGATGATGGTTGGTCTATCACTGACCAGAGGTATACGTCTCGACAACGCATCAACAAGAACTGTGTTCCTTCCCCCAACCTTTACGTTTATCTTAAGGGCTACATTCGCCAAGTACTGCTTACTCATCTTAAAGACATGTTTGGTCAGACAACATTGGGAAACAAGTCCAAGGTCCGTCTCACATATTCGCTTCAAATCACCTGAAAACAAAAAATCACCCTTGTGATTCACTTTGCAAGAACATAATTTTCGAAAGCTGAGCATTCAGATTAGAGTCCAACTAGCCTTACTAAGTTAGTAAGGATTTTCACCCTTACTAAGGATCCTTCGGTTCACCTTGTGACATCAAAAAACATGATACAATGCTTCAGGGTTGTAGAGGACAAAATTCTATGAAATTTAAAAAAAAATTAGAAGAAAAAAAAAATGTTATTTTTAACCGTTGAATTTGAATTTTAAATTTTGGAGTAAGGTCGAAGTTTGGTAGCCGTCCATTTTCAAAACCTTGGATCAAGCTCAAACAAAATTGTTTTTTGAAATTTTGTTTTTTGGAATGAGTTTTTCAATGAAAATTTAGAGGGCCGAGGTGTTGGATTGCTAATGTGGTAATCCACTTGAGCAAAACAACCCTAAGTAAGGTTTAAAATCTTACTAAGTAAGGAAAATGGTTCTCTTCAGATTAAGAAAAAGTGGGTCCCATACCATAGAGGGAACCGTTGTTATCAGGCAAAATAACAATCAGCAGGTCAAGTTCCTTGCGCTGCGGTTGGAGTTTGGCCATTGCATCATGGAACCGAGCCTTTAGGGCTCTCTCAACTTGGTCAGGACGAGCACTGTATGGAGGAAGTGTTGGCTCGGGATTGTATGCCTACACAAATTTCAAAACAATGTAGCTTACAGCGGTGTGTTTATAATAACAGCAGCCAAGAAGATTTTAAAAGAATCCTCCACAACCTCAAAAATATACTACATGTACAGAAGTGTAGAAAGCCATACCATGCCTGAAATGTGGCACATTTGAGCAAGCTCGTGACAAAACCCACGGGCAACGCTATCTTGCACATTACGGGAAAAGTTCATGCAGAACCAGTTGTTCACCGTTCCCCCATTAACCATTTTCTGCAATTGAACATCAGTCAAACTTGCGCTAATGACAAGTTAGAAAAATACTTGCAATTCTCTCAGATATATCTCCAAACACTATTACATAGAAGTCAAGTGTACATAAGACATGCAATTATTAATAATTATAGGAGAGATATTGAACCATACAGCTTCCAGTATACCACAATTGCCAACTTAAAATTTTGAACCACCAGCACATGCATCAGCAAAGATTTCATACAAGTCTATCTTTGTCACACAATTACATAATGAATGCTTTCATCTTATTTCAATAACAGGCTCAACTACAAGGGGGAAAAAAGCTATTTATTGTGCAATCAGTAGCTAAGCTTTAATGTTCTGCAGTCAGCCATTTGTGCTGTAGCTCCATCCTTTGAAATAATACCCACTTTCAAGAAACCAAGCTCATGGTGACAAGGAATAAGAATGGGAGCTTCTTTGAGATGCAAAGAAAATTTGGCTCAGCTGCCAAGAACCATGACCCAAGGGAAAGAACGTCGAAACAAAACGTTTTAAACAATTGTCATCAAACAACATGGCACTCACCTCTACGTCCTATCCACAAATTACTATTATCTATATTTTAAATTTTATTCTTTTCTTCTTTTATTTTTCAATAATGATAGCATAAAGTATTGCTACCTTCATTTTCTGAAAAAATAATTGACTTCAGTTAATAAGCCAGTATAACTATAGGAAATTTTTCATGTGTATTCAGATATATATGTATTCAAAATCCCCAAAACATGAATTTTCTAGATGTCCTGGCTTTGCATTGACAACAAGAGAGCTCATCTATAATTTTCTAGACTACAGAAACATAATTCAATAGATATTTTTCTTCGTTGACTAATTCCCTGCATTTCTTAAGAAAAATCAATTTCCTACTTGAGATCCTCTCCCAGCTACGTCGGTATGCAATAAGTTCTTAGCTATGTCCAACAATCAAAACTAAAACATTTTTATGATGCACATACATGTACACTGATTCAAGGTTTAAATCTCGTTTTATTCCATTGCTCAAGTTTTTAAAAAAATCAAAATGGAACCAAAACATGAATTAGTTTTTTATCAATCAAAAATAACTTTATTCACAAATAATAATAAAATAAAGGAAACAAATTTTTTAGGTATTTAAATGAAAATAATCCAAAAATAAACATGGGGTATAACTCAAAAAATGGCACTTGATGCATATATAATGTTTGAAAAGTCTGTTTAATGTTATTGACTTATTTTTTATATAAATTATGATGTTTCTTAAATGCTTAATTTAGTATAAACCACGCATGGCTTAAAGGTCATATCATATACATACTTGTTATAGGTACCAATATGTTCCACAAATCATTCCATACATTGCAAAACATTTGAAATTACAAAACATTTACCGATGTTCTTACCGATAAGGAAAAATAAACACTACATTTTGACCAAAACATTCCAGAACAAAATGAAACCTTAAATCATTCGCTAAATCAAGAATCAATGAATCATAATAGATGCAGATTAACATAAACCAATCCCCAAATGTGTAAATCATATCAGGTTCACTTTAATATTGTGGAAATAAATAACATTCTTAGAGGTTAAAAAATTTCAATAAGAATAGAAGGCAAAGGTGCAGATAAATTCCATTAGAATAATGCTGAAATTACCCCAAGATTGGACCTCATATCGCACATCCTAGCGTGAAAGTGTGTAGCAACCATAGATGATTTCATCAAGATACGAGTCAAAAAGCATCTATGGTTCCTACACACTTCCACGTCAGGATGTGCAATATGAGGTACAATCTTGAGGTCACTCCAGCATTACTCATACCATTAACAGATTAAAATGCAAAGGGTTTTAGATTTTCAAGTAGATGTCACCTTGTTCATCATATTCCACTGACCAACTTGTGGTAAGCAATCTTTTTCTCTTCCTGTGTCATGGTATTTAAGCTGCACGAGCAACAAACAGCAATCAACATACGCGCTAACACACATCAAACTGCAGTTTGTAAACTACAGTAAAGAAAGACTGCAAATTTTCTTACCCAAGGTGCAGGCAGGATACGTGCTTCAACTGAAGCAAGTTTGGCACTAATCTTGATACCAAACTCATTCGCGTAAGGGTCTTCACCATAAGCATTGTGATGAACCGTCTGAACAAAAGAAATAAGAATAGTTTTTAGAAAAGCATGTAACAGTAAACTTTGAATAAGATTATAAAATAGGCAAAACTTGTACCATGCATTGTTAGATACTACCACAAGTACTTAACAGGAAAGTACTTAAACTATTATTTTTGGTGAGCACCATAAACCAAGTTTTGTACTAATGTAAGAATTCTCAGGAATAACAAAGCTGAGCTGGCACCATACAAAGAGAAATTCACTTCTTATATTTTAAACATTAAATTTCAATTTCAATCAAAGCTTTTGCCAATGACCAAAATTTCACATTTTCGGTGACCTTGAAAAGATCAGAAATGCTAGGGTATGCTTTTCTTTCTCTCTCTAGCCACCAAAATTTACGGTGCAAGTTTTTGCTACAAAACAATAGGCTGGTTCATAGTGCATAAAAAATGTGGGAACAGAATCAACAGTTCTGGCATTAGAGACAAAGAATTGTGCTACAAAGCAACCCAGGGTACCTTTTGATTGCAAGGAAGAACATAAACATTATAACCAAACACTAATTTTTAATTGTATAACAGAAGGATATATATTCAAGAAAATGTTGCAATTGATTCAAGGTTATGTTTAACAAGACTGCTATAGTTAATAAATGGGGAGATGAATTGATAATTTGACTTGACATGCAATATTCCCTGCAAAGACAGTATTCCTGTGTAGCAACTGAGGTAGCAGGCTAGCAGGACCAAATGCAGAGGACAGATGCCCCGGTGGTATCTCTTCTCCCTGTTAGCAAATCTCATGGAGTTCCTCATTTTTTTATTAAATATTAAAAAAATGGTATATTATCTGTATCTTTTTTTATATGGAAAGGATTAGTGGATGGTAAGGTGGTGAAGTAGGTCAAGGGGTTTAAACCTAGGACATGAAAACAGCACTCTACATGTCTTACTAACTTAGCTAAGTTGGCACTTCATAAAGGATGGAGCAAAGTTAATAGCCACATGGACAAAATGGAAAAATCAGAGGATCATCAAATGAACATCCAATTTGACATCTGCATTTGGAAAAAATTTGAAATTTTCGTATATAATCATTGACCATGTTAAAATACAGTGAAACCCAATTTTCAATTAAATGGCACACACAATTGAAAAAATTGGTTGGTCAATGAAATTCCTATGAAAAAACCTGCTCCGCTTCTGTACTGGGACACAGAAGTCCAAATTCATGTTCCTGGCATTTCTTCTCATTTTATTCAACTTCCTTCATCCTCAGGTCAAAGTATAGTCTTTGTAATGACATAATAGATTGGCTTGAAAAGATAGGTGTTTATACAGGTCACGAGCCCAATTTTAAACCTAAATATGTCACAATAAAGCTGGCAGCATTGAACATGTGTAAGCAACCACTGAATATTCACAGAAAAGACACCTGCAAAATATCAAGCTCTCGTTCTTGAGGCCGCTGACATGTCACTTTCAGCAGAGCAGTTATCTGTCTCTCATTTAATCTCTTGGAATACCTCTGGCCTTCAACAATTTTGCATACCTGGATTCAATAATAGCCTATCAGCACCCAAATTCATATAACACATGGGGCAGAGGTTGATAGTTCAAGATTGTATTGACCTCCATAGGCAGATAATTTGGCCTCTGCTGATTCCCCACTTGTAGACAAGGCCATTGGGTGTGTTGAATCACAAAGCCATACGTCTCTTGGAAATATTGCACGACAGATTTCATTGTACCTCTGTCGTCGACAGGGAAACTAATGGAACCCATAGGAAGAACAGCAAACCACCCATGTCAGAGACGCACGATTTGTACAACATACCAAAAATGAATAATCAAATTAAGCAGAAACGGTGTGAACTATAGAAATCAGTGATACTTACGTCAGCTCTCGTGTTGCCTGCGATGTTAAACCAAATATACGGTATTTTCTTCGCATGTTTCCTCGGTGAGTAACTTCAACCTTCACACCTCTAAGAGCCTTCTTAATCTGTTATACCCAAATGAGGACTTTTACTGGAAAACAGAAACAATGGCAGGCAACAACAATTGTAAGATGAGTCAAAAAGAACACAAACCTTGACACGATCAGCATCAGATAAAGGCCTAGCTGAGGCGTCCCTATTCAAGAGCTGAGTTACAAAGTCAATAACTGGTAGAGGCTCAATAAATGCCGTGGACGACATATCTGCAACATCAACAAATCTCTTAATAATGGGAAGCCACACATATATGATTCACATTGAGCTTGTTTGACATAATTCATAGTCTACAGCAATCCAACTGAAATAAAAGAGAACCCAAAATAGTAAATTATTTATAATATGTAATAAGAAAGGATCTAAGTACCAATATTCAGTGACAGTCCCATCTGAGTTGGACGAATACTTTGATAAAAACCACGCCAACTTTCCAACCCCTCACCAAGTGGCTGCCTTTTCCCTAAATTTGGGGAATAAAATGATCGACCCACAGGCGAGTACCTGCAACAATCATAAACAAGATAATGTTAATGAACCTAAGAGTACGGAAAAATCTTCAAACAGAAACACAGAGCACAATAGAAACATCATATATACCTTGAAGTGGGTAGTTCACGCAGAACAATGTCGAGAACCTGAAGAGCTTCTTGAGGTGCGTCAGCTTGCCTACCTTGTAAAAACATTCCTAAATGGTGCAAATCAGCACGGGCAGCTAATTTTACAACAACTCTGAATGGTCTTTCTCTCCTGCATTATGGAACAAGAAATCATGAATTTAGTTAGACACAGATAAGGTTGATAGAGTGAGGAAGAGATTAAAAACATGTAGGCAAAGACCTGGGAGCACCCGTGCCATCATCTTCATCAACTAACGTAATCGAGAACTCTCGTGAAGTAAAAGGCAGTGCTCCAGCAGTATAAAGACTTTTTCTTCCATCGTAAACAGGACGTCGCCTTCCAAGGTGTGATTCCCTATACAACTTCACCAACTGTTCCATAACAGCCCGATTCACACCCCGTGAAGTACCTTCAGGTATAATAGAGACCTGGTTTGCAAACAAACTCAATCATCAATATGTAGTTCAAAAGCGATATCAGTAAAAGAAGGAAGAAACAGGGAAACTTACATCATACTGGTGTAGATCTTTATCAGGTAACTCAACAAAGAAGTGGTTTGCCTTAACCACACACTTTTTCCCAGTACTACCCTTGCCAGGACGAAGGGGGAATCTCATCGACTTACTTGACGCAGCCAAGGGTTGGATCGCTTGGCTGGAAGACCCTTCGGACTGGATTGTAAGTTGTTGAAACTGTTGTGTCACCACTGAAGGGCTCGACACGGGTGATGGAGATGACGGACCAGCTTGGTAGGACGATTCCACTGGTGTCAATGTGACTTGATATGGAACAGGAGTAGCTTGGTGCAGCTCGGGATACGGTGGCCTCGAAGGACCACCAGAAGAAGGGCCTCCACCACGACCACGGCGCCTCCCACTAGATTCGGGACCAGTACTAGGGTATTGCTGAGGTGGCATTCCTCGTGGTTGACTTCCCCGAATTTGATATTCAGGGGGAGGGCCACTGTATTGTTGCTGAGGTGGCATTCCACCACGCGGCTGATATTCACCACGTCCCTGAGGGTGACCATAACCCCTACGTCCTCCTTGTTGGGTTTGTGGGGCCATCCCTCTTCCCCCTTGATATTCTCCTCCTCCAAGTGATGGTTGTTGAGGTGGAGGGCGTTGGACACCACGACCGCCACCACTGGGTTCTTGAGACTCTGAGCTCTCACCACCGGAACTGCCAGGAGCATCAGTTCTCCTCTTCCTCACCATGATGACAACTGCAAAGGGGAAAAAAACAAAACATAAGTTATTTAAATAAAAAAATTCTAGAACCCTAAAAGCCTTGAACGATTACTTACGCGTGTGTTGGCAATGATGAAAACCTAATAGAGGGAATTTCCTTGGGAACACTAAAATTACAATTCAACAAACTAAAATACTAGAGTCTCAAACTCAAATGCTAGCAATGAAGAACCATCAGATGCACTTAACATACAAACAAAGGGAAAATAGAAGGAAATTTTTTATTTCGGGCACTAAAACTATGATTCAACAAAATCAATAAACTAAAACACTAGACATTGGGTCAAACCCATATGCTGGCAGTGTCAACAGATACTCTCAACATACAAACAAAGTGAAAACAGATATCTTTCTTTTCATCTGGAAGAATAAAACAATGATGCAATAAAATTAAGAAACTTAAACACTTGAAATTGCAATTTGTAACTCAGCTGGCAGTGAAGAACATCAGATACTCTTTTAACATGTTGAAAAGAGGAAATAGAAAGAAAAATTCCATTTGGAACACAATATGTCTATATTAAGTTCGATTCAAATTCATCAAACTAAAACATTAGAAATCATCCCAAACTCAAACGCTGGCAGCGAAAAAAATCAGATACTCTTAACACACTAAAGGAAAAATAGAAAGGAACTTTCATTTTAACACTAAAACTATGACTTCAACAAAACCAACAAACTTAAACACTAGAAATTGTCACAATCTTAAACAATGAGAGCGAAGAACATCAGATACTCTTAACACACCAACAAAGGGAAAATTGAAAGAAAACGTTCATTTGGAACATTAAACTACGATTCATCAAAATAGAAAAATTAGAGCAATAGTAATCTTCTCAAACTCAAAAGCTAGCAGTGAAGAACATCAGACACTTTTTAACATGTCACCAAAGGAGAAAAAAAAAAAAAAATAGTAAGAAAATTTTCATTTGGAACATTAAAACTACGATTCAACAAACCAAAACACTTGGAATCGTCTCAAACTCAAATGCTGGCAGTAAAGGACATCAAATACTGTTAAAATACTAACAGATGGAAAATAAAAAAAGAAAACCTTCATTAGGAACACAAAATATATACGAATTAACAAACAAACTAAAAACACTAGAAATAGTCTCAAACGCAAATGCTAGCAATGAAGAACATCAGTTGCTCTTCTTAACATACAAACAGAGAGAAAATAGAAAGAAAACTTTCATTTCGAACAATAAAACTGTGTTTCAACAAAACAACAACAACAAAAACATTTAAATATAAAATAAAATATACTACAACGCAAGCACATCTGATAAAACCCTAAACCCTAAAGTCTCGTCTCGCTTCACACAAATAGTACAAAGCGCACATCAACTCAAAATCCAATAACCCTAACTAAAACAACCTCGCCATTGATGTTCTCAGAATAAACTCTTGATCTAGAACATTTCTGAAAAAAAAACAAAAAAACAAAGAAAAGTACAGAAACGAGCGGTAGAAACAACAGAGGCGAAGAAAACAAGATCAGAACCAGCAACAATGACGAAAATACTTCAAAACTCCATTCATAGTTAGATCGACTCAAGAACAAAATCAAAAATGGAGAAAAACAAACAGAAACGACATCAAATGACAGAAAACCATTACTCAGTTCGAACAAACCCAGAAATCTAACCATCAAAAACAAAATACCACCATTAATACCTGAAAACAGCTATTAGAAAACCGCTTTAGTCCCACAATACCACTTTTTTCTGATGGAAGTATGGTTTCGTCGATCTAGAAACCAAACCCTCCTCACCAGAACAGTGAAATCTCACGCACGCTGTCTCACTCTTCATATTTAAAGGAGGATATATTGGAAAACGACAAACCTCTCACCTTTTCTCTCTTCCTTAACGTAGATCCTAGTCAATTGATGACGTGTCATGCCAATGTGGCAATGAAATGCAGACGTGGCAGATTATCACATGATTGGACACGATCGGTCTCGATAGCTGGAACGAAAGACAGCCTTTGGATCTCATTTCTGCTTTGTTTACTAATAATTGAGTTTAATTCTTTATTATCTTTACATTTTTTTTATTTTTTTTAAATGATGAATTCTATCTAGAAGTTTCCATGCTGCATTTTCCTATTATTTTTAGAAAAAATTAATCGGGTGTCACGTGATGCTGTGGTTATTAAATAACCAATCTACCCCAAAATACAAACAAGGTGGTCCTATTTACCCACTTACTCGCAATACCACATTAAAGATAAAATATCTCATTGCACACATCTAGTTTTTATTTTATTTTATTTTTAGTTCTAGTTGCACCCACCCACTTCGCTATCGAACACTTTTCATTTTTACAAGAATTGTGCTAAAGTCAACGGGGGATACCATGACATGGTAGTGCGCCCGTGTTTGTAGATGTGTTTTACTTGTACCTCGGAGAAATGCATCTATGGGCATGCCCGCACCACTACTTCAAGATGTCTCTCTTGTGTTCCCCACTAAAGTCACTCCAACATTAATCTATTTTTTACAATGTTCGATAAGTACTTACTGGTCCTATACATAGATATTCGATATTGGCATACCAAACACAAATTTACCTGAGAAAATTATGATCAATAGGTACCTACCAAATCTATTTTGTAAGAATCGGTATGCACTTATCGAATTTGTTGTAAAAAGTTTTGACCAAACCTATCATACAAAATATGTTAAAAATATTCGAATTCTTTAATTCAAAATTGTCGTTTTTGACATTTCAATAGTAGTTTTTCCATCTTCCTTGGTGACTACATTAAAATAAAATAGAATAAAAACATAACTTGAAAAATAAAAAATATAAAACATAATCTCCATCGATTTAACTTCTCACAAAACTCAAAAGGAGATGAATATGAAAATAGAGAGAGTGTGGGAGGCAGTGAGGAGAAAAATGGTGGATGCAATGAGCACATAAAAAGGATAAAAATGTAAAATACAATTTTTTATACATTTTTTTACTAAAAGTGAATATAATCTATCACTTTGATGTGTGCAAATAGCACAAGAGAAAGTAGGGTTGATGGGATTCAACACCATAATTAAAGTGGCCATAAATGTCCTCACCTTTATATTTGAACTTAATAAAATCAGAGTCATTTTGATCAAAAATCAAGAAAAGCGCTATATATTACTTAATTTTTAAAATTACAAAATTATCCGTTTTAGCATGTAATTTTCAAAAAAATCATTTAATCAAATTCTTACAAAGAAGTTACTTGGATAAATGTGTGTTTGCACATGCCACTTTCTAGTTTTACAAACCTTAATTGTGAGAAATCCATCAAAATCATCAAAGTGTGGTATTTTGAATTCTCATCAAAATGTTCTACATCTTAACTAGTATAAATATTTTACGAGCTAAGTCTTACCTGACATAACATAAAATATTGTAAAATGCAAATTTTGCAATTGCAACAATTTTTTCTTAATTATGGTATTACATATCACTTTCACTTCGTGAGTGATGGTATTTTAGTTTTCTCCGGTATCATATTTCTTATTGAAACATTTATTCTTAATAAATTCACTAAATAAATGAATTATATACTATCTATAAAAAAAATGAAACAAATGAATGTTTTGTAACAAAACTATTATAAAAATTTGGTAAATATGCTCGAAAGAAAATGCATGGGAATTTTTCAAAAAATGAACTTATAATGGCATATCATGAAATATGCTTACAAAAACATCTTATATTTATGGAAGAGATTTAACAATGTAAAAAAACATATATTTCATATAACGGTGTAGTCCATGTTAATTTCATATACCCATTACTTCATATTTTCATGCCTCAAAAGCATTCTCATTTTCTTGGTTAGCTTCCAATTTTTGGGATGTACAATACGTTTTTTATGACTTTTAGTGAATATTTATCAAAAATGTTAATTGTAATAATTTTATTAGTTAAATATTATGATTCTTGATTAATAATTTGGATCTTTTCTTGGCTATTAACCATTTTTAGATTTTTGATAACTTTTACTATTTTTATGTATCTCTGTAAAATAAAATAATTTTAATTGGTATTAATTAATTTAATATTTGAATATTCATATTTCTTATTAATGAAACTCTTTTATGACTTTTGGCGAGACTTTTTTGTTTGCAAGAAATCATACATTTGTACTTGTAGTTTTATGGGTTTTTTTTTTTTTTTTAACGGTGAATTACATGTGGATTCATTTTTTGGTATTGAAAACAAGCACACAATAATAACAAAATCTTAAAAAATTTGCATCTGCGACAATTCATTGAGGTACCAAGCAAGGTAAATAAGCGTTGTGATCTGTTGACTCATGAAAAAATCTGAAATCTTGATCGTTAAAACCAAAAATTTAATGGCCAAGATTGATTTAGAGATACATAGCCTCACAATTAGAGAAGAAATTGCTTTTTTTTATGGGAATTCAAAAAAGTATGATTAGAGACTCATTCTCCTTTTATTTGACAAGAAAAAGTAGCTCTATTAGTTTGGGCACTTTCTTATTGGGAATTGGGCATAATATGAGATTGACTAAAATGTTGACTAGTATAAAAATGATTGTTCTTACAGTTAATAATCTCGATGAGGCAGTTAAAATTACCCTCATTTGACCTTGTTCTTTCCTATAATAATTTAAAGAGTCATGATTTTCTAACTTGAAAATTTTCACTCAGTCGACGTGGCAAGGGCACATAACCGTAGACCTTTTTCTTCTGGATACGCAAGGAAAAAGATCTATGATTATGTGCCCTTACCAAGTCAACTGAGTGAAGACCGAGTGAAAATTTTTGAGTCAAGAATTCATAAGTGTAATTTAAAATAGTTCAAGTAAAAAGGGTCTATGAAGTTGGAAATTCGCATTACATTGATCCCAAACAAGACAGTTGTGTTGGCTATAAGTCATTGGGATTGGGAGTCGATTTAAGTGTAGGTCATCACCACTCATGGTTTTAAAACTTGTTTTGACATCTCGTCCATGAATGAGATTGAGTCATCTCGTCCATGAACGAGACCGTGCCGTCTCGGACAAGTTGTCTAATTAATTCAAGTCGTCTCATTCAACAATAAGGCAAATGGAGAAATTTTGAGCATGCTTTCACTTTTTGAGATGACTTGTCAACCTGTCTTGTTGGTGGATGATATGAGACGAGTTGTCTCAATCTTGGATGAGATTTAAAACCATGTCACCACTTGAGCAGGGACACCCAAATCCTCTATAACAGTTTATAAATGATCGGAATGGACAAGTGTTGCCATTATCTATTGCAAACACGAAAAAAGGGGAAAATGAGTCAATTTACTGCAAGCTCTTAACAAAAAAAAGAAGAACAAATAGTGAGAAGACACTAAACCAAAGCCCACATTAATAATATCCAATTGTCCACAAACCATCATAATAAGATAAAATCAAAAAAACTAAAGGCGGCATTTGTGTACATGCGACCCGCGGATTGGGTCGTATGCACATTCACAAAGCTAGTGAGTGGGGCCTGATAGTGCATGTGCAACCAAACCAACCAGGCAGATTTTAGGTTTCCACTAGATTCAAATGCACAAGACCTGCCATTCCCCTTCGTACTTGTGCAGCTGGGGGAATTGTTGATCATATACCCATTCTTTCTAGGTTGTAGGCCTTATTAACCAAATAAGCAATCACATGCCACTTTGGGAAACATATTAGAAAGAATAAACATATGAAATGACATATAACTCCAAAGGAAAAAAAATAAAATTATGAAGGTCATCTCGTGAATGTTGAATTAATTAAAATGTTAACTAAGTTAAATAATTAGATTAATGATTAATTAACTCGAAAAAAGCCACATGAAATTCACTAGTTCACATGGATGTGTGTACGAATCATAGATCCTTTTCCTTATGTGTTACGAAGAAAAAGATCTATGTTTCTGCACATGCCACATCAACGAGTGAATTTTGAGTGATTTTTTTTTTATATCAGTTTAACTCGTCTCAAATCATAAATCATTATATGGAAAATATGGGTAAATTTGACACCAAGATCTGTTGAATTTATCACTTTTTTCACATAGTGAAAGTTCTTGTAGGAAGCATGTGTGAACCCACATGCATTACAAAAATTAGGACTTATGCCTTATAAACATGTTTTATAATTTCTTTAAAAATCAGTTTAAAACAGTTAATCTAATTTTATCATTTAATATATTGTAAAAGTCTTTTTGTAATTTAAAATACTAATTACATTTTTTGAGATAATATGATAAAATGATATTTTTGTAATGTTAGAAAATTAAAATATAATTAACATGGTTATATGGCCATGAATTGTAATTTTGACAAAAATGTTTGTTTTTTTTTTTGGAACATGGTATCTCTGAGTTTAGCAGGTTGACCATGATTTATGGGGTATGCAACTTTATCCATCAAAACTAATCCATGTGTCATGCTCCATCTAACACCTTGTCACGTGACACCATTTAAGTAGTCACATTATTGTGGAGGAGCATATAAAGACTCAAAGTCAGGACCTGAAAAGCATACTCAGTCCCTTTTAACATCTCAACTAACCTCAGTGGGTACAAAAATGATCTTTGTAATAATAAGTTTAAATGTAAATGTTGGAGCATTCTTATTGATCTTCCAAATTTTGGTGTCAACAAAAACTCATTCGACCTTCTCTCATTATAATAATAAAGATGAATAAGCCCTGGTAAAAGAATTTTCAATTTTAATAATAAAAGGCATCTTTTGCATAGTATGAAATGGTAAAATTTGTAGCAACTTAGTTTCAACATGAGTGAGGAATTGAGATTAGAACACCACCACTAAACTTTGAAGCAAGTGGATGACCCCAACAAAATGGAACTATAAATGAGTAATACCCCATAACAAAACAACTCGACATGCTTCACCTCATCAAACTTGATTCATAGAGATTAAAATATTAGAGGTACCAAAATAATATTTTATTAGGTTACCTTCCAAAATCATCTTAGTTAATATTTTAAATCACAAAAGAGTCCTTATAATACATAATTACAATTCCACAGCCCTTTGTAAGTTTTTAAAATTATAAAAATATTTTTTTATTATGTTATTTTTAAAATTACGTTACTTGATATTTTAAATTATAATAATATCCTTACAATAAAAGATTATGTGTGCATTTGAGAATTTCGTTTAATTAAGTTTGTGCATTGAGAATTTTTACTTTTTAGGTGCGCATGCTAAATATGTGGGTATGTAAAGTATTTTTGATGTGCAAATAGATGTTCCTTTCAAAAATTGGTCACAAGCAATCATTACTTTTTGCAAGTACTGTTGATGTTTCATTGATATTGGAGGTTGGCCAACAACTTTTTAGGTATGAACGGTTTTAAATATCATTCACTATATTTTTAGAGCCTTGGGGCCCAAATTTTGGCCTTATGATGACATTTGACCTTTTAAGGGATTTCTCTATTTGAATCTAAGGCCCTAGGCTATGTTACCTGATTCGTGGGTTCACTCAGTTCGAGTTTGGATTCATGATTTATTGTTTGCCACTCGAGAATGAACCCAGTTCATAAGGATACAAAGGTGAGGTATTTGAAGGTTCAAGTGATGAGTAGAGTGAACAAGAGCTTGAATGGCAAATTTTGGGAAGAAAAAAATATCTAAAACTTTATTGTTTATTGGTTGAAGATGAGGGTATTTGGTTATTTTTCGTCAATCTTTTAATAAAGATTAAGGTCAAAAGGACATATTATCAGTTTAAGATTTTAGGGGGTTATCTCAAATAGTCTCAACATGTGGAGGGGTTAGTAAAAGAAATTAAGAAAAATCCACTTCGTTCAATTCACTAAATTATACGAATTGAGAGTGAACCGTACTGTGAAATAGTTCTGTTCGAACCGGTTTGCGGTTTGGTATCAAAGCAACAAATTAGGTAATCCAAGGACTAGGTCATTCAAATTTGATGATTCCTTAAGCTTCGAGTTCACTCTCGATTGATCAAATAAATTATGAATTCAGTTTAGGAATGCATTTCTAAAATTCGTTTCACATTTTTGGGGTGTACATAATTTTTGCTTAATTCTAGCAGAGGTCCTTTGGACTCATCTAAATCATTTTACACATATTTGTGGGTTAGGCAGTTATAAAAAGGCGTATTAATTTTATTTTTTTAATTATTATTATTACCCCAAATGCTAGTTATGATTTCACACTATGTCCAACTCAATAACAATCTTTCCAATTTTCATCAATGACTTATTTGATTTATTTTTTCTTATTTCGCCCCACATATTTATAAAAACATGTTTGGTTACAATATTATATTAAAAATGTCAAAGTCAAATTAGAGTCCCTCTACTTTTTTGCTTATGCAAGAAGTAACTTTCCCACCTCATTACCAGGTAAAAGGCCATGGATTCAAAATCCAAGCTTTCCAAAGTCCAAGCTAACGTTCCTTTGTTTCTTTGTGAAAATAGTAAGTCTAGCCTAACTAACTTAGTAAGATTTTAAATCTTACTAAGAATCATAAGCTTGCATGTTGGTATTCAGAAACATGATCTCGATGCTACAAGCTTGTAAATGACGAAATTTTAAGAGCTTCGAAAAGAAAATTTTAATTTAAAGTCTTGGAGTTTAACAAATTTAGCAGCCATCCTTTATATATGTATATATATATATATACTTTTGTGATTAAGGGGGGTAAAAACGAAAAAAAATAAAAATAAAGTTGAGGGTATTATTAAAAAATTTAAGTTAATGGATAAAAGGTGAAAAATAATAAAGTTAGAGGGGACCCAATAAAATTATACTTGGATGGGATGTTTATCTTGGTTGGATGAAAGTTTGTTCCCCACAAAAGTGGGTCCTACTGTTGTGTTCTATTATATAGATGTTTGGTACACCTTTTGCTAGATCTATGCAATGGACATCCTCTTTGAGATTAAGGGGGTAAAGTGAAAAAAAAAAAAAGTTAGAGAATATTATTAAAAAAAATTAGGTTAAAGGTAAAAGATAAAAAATAATAAATAAAAGAGTAAAAGATGAATATAGTAAATTAGAAGGGGTGAAGAAAAAAGACAATAAAATGGACCCCACAAAAATTGTATTTAGATGGGATAGATGGATGAAAGTTTGTCCTCCCATAAAAGTAGGCCTTACAATTGTATTTTATTATATATATAGGTCACGTCCATCAACTAATGTTAAAGAGTCAATACCATTATCATATCCGAGTTAGAAGTTTCAGAATGGGTTGATCTTATGTGAGGATAATTTTTGTGGAGGGCTTTATGGACTTTCCACTCCTCGATATGTTTGAAATCTTTAATCTAACTTACTGATTTATGATCTTTCATTTCTATTCCCTAGATACTTGATCCTTTGATTTTTCTCCTCAGTTGTTGCTGACATGGTTAATCTCTCACCCTTGGAAGGTTGAAGTAAGAATGATAGACCCCGATGTAGTACTTGCTAAGGATCCTTCGAAGATTAAGTCAATAATAAAAATGTAATAAAAAATAAATGACGATGGTTAGAACGAGGAAGACGATGAATAATGGGTTGTAGAGTGTATTCCTATATTTTTGTCTATAGAAAAGATTTTTTTTTTCAAAACATTTCTACAACTAGGAGAGGAGGTTTTATAACTCTGAATCTAGCATAGGTGTCACCGCATGGTTTGTCTAGGTGTATTGCTGAAGAAGTTATGAGCTGGCGGCAGTGACTGACTACGCCTTTAGGTCTCGTACCCATGTCTCGTTAATGTTGGCACTTGAGTTTGATTTAAAGGACTTCAACTCATTAATTGTTGAGTTGAACTAATTTTACTATTTAGAAGTTGGTGAGTTAAAGAATGTCGTTGTCAGTGTTGTTTTGTTACGTATCTGTGGATTTTGCATTAAATGCAGGGATTTGACTCATGATCAAGCTCTAAATGAAATGGGGTTTTTGTTTTACTATATCGAGCTAAATGATCTTCATTCTGAAATGTTTTTTCTCGTTCAACTGGGCTTATCTTATCATTCTGACCTGAGCGATCTGACTTCTTAGCCAACTGTATGGTTTCCTAAATAAGGATGTTTGATGTTAGGGTTGGATATGTTGGGCTATATTGGGGTTAGAAGTTTCAGATTTGACTGATTTTTTTTATGATGATTTTTAGACCATAAATATCATCCTCACAAAAAATCAGTTTAATTCGAAACTTTTAAGCCATATATGACAAAAGCGTTGGCTCCCTATATATACATACATGAATATGTTAAGCAATATTGAGAGTAAAAATTTGTCTTATTTGGGTTAGATGCTTTGAAATGGGTTGATTTTTTATGAGGATGATCTCTTGAAACTTCTTACCCCAATTTACAAGTTGAAGAATCGTGACCTTCAATTTTTACTGTTAATTTGTAAACCACTTTTGATGTGATTAGAAGTTTAAGAATGGATTGAAATTTATTGAGGAGATGATCTCTATAGTGAGATCATCCTCACAAAAACATTAGCCCATTATGAAATTACTAATCCATATAAGACAAACATTGGCTCCCAATAGTAGAAGGTGGTTGTTTTGGATTGTCAATGTGATAATCCATATGGGCCCAACGACGCTTAGTAAGATTTTATAAACCTTATTCAAGATAATCCATATGGGTCCAATGACCCTTAGTAAGATTTGATAATCCATATAAGACTTTTGATAGAGAATAATTCAAGATAACGATGTGATAAACCTTTCATCCAAGTGATAATTTTTTTTAAAACATAGTCAAGTTAGAAGTCTTAACAAATTTCGACTTGTAAATGAATCTTTAATTGAGATTTAAAGATTTGTTAACTATTTAGGCCAATTTTTTTCTTAGATCAATTTGATTCACTACTTAGATTTTTCATCCGTTTAGGCCAAGTTTGTCAACACTATCTTCACGACTTATTAACATTGCATGAAATTTCGATAGGTTATTCACAAATGTACTAATAAGTAAAATAGACATCAATAATCAGACGAGGTACTAGTGGTTTATCAGGTTGTTGACTGCTACAAGATCTACGATTATGGTTCAATCCCTTACAGTTCGAATAAAATTTCTTTTGCATCAAAATACCATCACTTTTGGATAGTTTCATCGTCTTTTTAGGATGACCTAATATTACCCTTTCCATTGGAGGAACTATACTCTTATATGTCTCATTTATTAGCTATTGTTCCTTTCCTATTGTTGGCACCCATAATTCCTTGTATGCTTCTCTATAGGTCTCAGCCGTATAATAATTTTCACAATAGTCATAGACATCAAATTTACATAAATTAATGCATTTGAGTGCATGTTCATATGGAATTCTCATTGTTTGGAATCAATTACAATTGCAAATACATTTTCGAAGTATATCGTATCAAACCGTAGTGGACTCCGGACTTGGAAAATGTACTGAGAAGATGGACTTGAAGTATTTTCGATGCCTCCCCCTGTCTCAATATATGACATTTTGTCCATGGGGTCAACCTAATCTTCAGCTTCTCTTCAAATTCTTTACATAGATAAAAATGATTTGCGCAATTACTATGAATTTCTTCGAAAAGGGATGTGATTGGCAGTTCCCTTACAACTAAAATCATTTAATTTCAACATGATTCATATGAATAACTCAAAACCTTACATCCAATATGAACGCATTTGCCCAATGTTCTTTTTCAATGGTAGCTATGTAACAATAGGCATTGAGAGATTTTTTATTTTCATGGACGCTATTATCCTTTCACACTAAATTACAACAAAAACATTTGTCGCTTTTTGGAACTTTCATTTAGATTTTTAATCACCACCTAGAATGTTGTTAGCTATGTTGTAGGCACAATAAGGATGCATTGCGTTAGAAAAAAATGCAAGACACCGCATATAGAATACCAAAATTTCTATTTGATTGAAAGACGAACGAAAACTAGAAACCCACAACACTATCTATAAAATTCTTCAAAATCAACTTCAACTCTCATTGTTTTTTGAATTCCATAATTGCAAATGTTAAGGGAAAAATTTAATTATCTTCATCCATACCTATGGCGAAAATGAGTATTCCACCATATCTACCTTTTAAAAATATGCTATCAATTAGCACAATTAGACGGAAAGTATTCTTGTAACTTCTCATAGAAGGTCCAAATGTCCAATATAATTATTAGAAATGTTCTTCCCTCCCGACAATAATAATATCGATGAAGGCATCTAGATCATAGAACTTCAACTCGGTAGAATAACTCGTCAGTAATTGGTAGGATTCAACGTAATTACCCCTGATCAATCAACGTTAGACAATAAGAATGCCAACTCTTTGTGAAGATATTGTCAACATAATAATAAGTATATGTCAACACTAAAATTCTACAAATTTTTTATTGACGACTTAGGAGATGTCTGAGTAAGATTTATCAACATTTAAGTGCAGATTTGTCAACCTTTAAAGAATGATTTCATGAAAGAAAATGTATCAACTACTATGAAATGATTTGTTCACTATCAAGGTAATTTATGTCAATTCCTAAGGAAATGTTTTAACAACATTTATCGAAATGTTCTCTATTGTGTTTGAAGGAGTATGATGAACTTCCTAATGGACATATCTTTTTCTTCTACCTCTACTTCTGCAATATCAATATTCCCTCTTGTGTGTGTTGCATCTAGTAATCAAAATAATGATGCATGTATTTTATTTGAAATGTATGTTTGTGATTCATTTGGAAAATGAGAAAAGCTAACTATTGGACTAGAGCACACTATTTTTTCATATTTTAGAATTCATATGATGATGGGAAGGTCAAGATTCTTTCGGTGCTTATTCATCATTGCGATATAGTCATGTTCTCCATTGGTATCACATTGATAATAAAAAACATATGTTTTTTAATGTTATACTTGTTCTTTTTGTGTCAATTTGACTGACCTCTTTAAGAATCTTTATAAAATCAGCAAAATTGATTGAGCAAAAGTAATTTATTACTTCTTACTACCTACTTTATAAATGCATCATTTGTCATTCTACTCTATTACTCCATCATAGAAACACATTAGATCTATGTTCATATATGAGCCCTACCCTAAAAAGGAAACATAATAAATCCATGTTAACATTACAGTTTTATCAACACTTTACGCAAAATTTGTCAACATTTATTGTATGTTTAGTTATATATTTATTCTAAGGCTAGTAACGGATCGGTTCAGTACCAGATTAGTGCCACTCCCATCCGATCCGAATTTTTTTAAAGATGTACCCGATCAGATACAAACAAATTAATGAATATGTGAATCGAATACGGTCCATTTCATTTAATCCTTAATCCAAAATCAATTTGGTCCGATTCAAACATATGCCTTATTTTCAAATTATCAATGTTCAAAAAAATTTAAAAATCTACGTTTTTATGACGAATAGAGGGAAATCAAAAAGACTAAAACGTTTTATCTATATATGTATTTATATGAAATTGAGAATAATAAAAAAATTTATTGAAATATGTTCAAATCGAATTGGGGTAATTCCCAATTCAATTCAAAATTATTTTGGATTTAAGATTTCAATTCGAAATCGATTTTTCATGTTTTTCCATATTAGATCGAACTAGTTCGGACATCGAGCATATTTCAGATCATTAACAGCCCTAATTTATCCTGTATAAAATCTTTCAAAATTATGAACAATGGACATAAAATGTCAATAGTGGATAACAATAATGTCAACTTGTCATAGAAATTATGTCTGCATATCTTTATCATTGAAATTATGTCTGTCAACATTTTTCACAACTTGAGTGTGTGTTTCTTGTCAATGTTTTGTCTATAAATTTTCAATTAACCAAAGTTTCAAACACATTCAATATAATTTTAAATTTTCAATGAAGTTAACTTTGGTTATCTCGCATTCAAAACGTCGACAAAAATCACATATTGCATGAAGGAAAGGAACAATACGAAAATCACATGCACTTCCTTTAGTAGTTAAAGAAAAATCAAAATCTCTTTACCTTAATCTCTTACGTAGGAGTTTGTTAATGTGTCATTGTACAATAATAAAAATGATGTAGAATAAAAGGAAAAATGATAAAAAAGAAGCTTTGAACCTCAACCACTCGGATGAGATATCAGAAAATGGAGGAAGAAAAATAAAGAAAAGATGTCGTCGAAATCCTCATAACCTCATGGTGCACTAACGAAAAGGGAATAAGCACGATGAAAAAGAAGAAAAGATGACGAAGCTTGTCTTCTTTTTTGTAAGTCATATCAAGTCAGAAAATCTAACATTTACTTTTGAGAATAATTTGATCTCTTTTACAAAATATAATATTGATTTGGTAATATTTACAAACCAATAATACTTTAATAATAAATGAAAAATGTAATAATTATTTGGTAAATTCCCCTTTATAAATTAATAATCTAATTATATTGGAGAATTCACTAAAAAATTACTAATTTTTCATTTATTGTCAAATAATTACCGATTTATAACGTTTTACCAAAACAAGATTTTATTTTACAAAAGAGACCAAATTAACCTCAAAAGTAAAGTCAGATTTTCTAACTTGATTTGACTTAGGAGAAAGAAAAGAGGATAGAAGGTTGCTTTACAAGCTTTATCATCTATTCTTCCTTGTTCATTTTTATTTCTCCATTTTCATCTGTGCGACGTGGGTTAGATAGAATCATGTATTAAGAAACTCTTCTTCTTCCATTTTTTTCCATTTCTTAGTACTTCGTCGTTGCTACCGAGGTTTAAAGCATATTATCCTTCTTTATTCTTCCCCATTTTTCATTCTTCTCTACTCCATTTTATTGTTGTACAAGGACACATTAACGAACTACTACGTAAAAGTTTCAGATGAAGAGATTTTAATTTTTTTTTTTTCAACCAACGAAAAAAGTGAATGTAATTTGAATACGAGACATCAATGTCAACTTCATTGAAAACTTAAAGTTTTATTGAATGTCTGAAACTTTGATTGAAAATTCATGGAGAAAACATCGACAAAAAACACACAAGTTCTGGAAAACATAAAGTAAAACAATAGATAATACATCTATAAAAGAGTTAGTAAGAAGATAAGAAATTGCTCTAGTTTAATCAATTTTGTTGATTTTATGAAGAATCTTGAAGATGTCAGTTGAATTGACATAGAAAGAACAAGTATAATATTAAAAAACTATTTTTTTTATTATCAATGTGATATCAATGGAGAATATGACTACATCGCAATGATGAATAAATTCCAAAAGAACCATGACATTCTCATCACCATATAAATTCTGAAACATGAAAAAACAGTGCTTTAGTCCAATGGCTAGCTTTTCTCCTTTTTCGAATTAATCACAACTATATTTTGTTTGTGATAATTATGCAAATTAATGATATTTATCCCTAATTTGTGATAATTAATTAATGTTAATTTGATCAATATGACTTAATTAGTTGAATTTTCTTTCTTGTAGATCTTGAAAGTTCAAAATGAGAGAAAAAGAATAAAGATGGTTTTTTTGTAAATAAAATATGCAAAACGATGGATGAGCAATTACGAGACAAGTTAAACGAAGGGCTAAAGAAATAAAAAAAAGTTTCCAAAAAATGAAAATCTTTACAAATTTTCTTACCTAAAAGAATAAAATTCTCTCCTATTTTTTCTTATTCAAAAAGATCATTTACATCTCTCTTGTTTCTATTTCCCTCTTTCCTCTACATGTTAAATTCTCTTTCCTCCCAAATCTCTCACCTTCTATTTTTCTTTATTCTCCTAATTTTCTTTATTTTTTTTACACTTCTAATTATTTTCTTCTTCTTCTTCTCCAATCTAATTTCTCTCTCTTTAATCTCTTTTAGTTTATTTTTCTAGATTTTTTATTCAATAATTTTGATGAATTCGTCTATGAAAATTGTTGGCTAAAATCCTATTTACAGCTAAGGGTGAAACTCGAAAATTGTAATTTTCTTTCGATCAACAATGTGAATTAATATTTAATTCTATATCTATAAATTCTTTTTGAATTTTTTTCTACGATCATCACATTGAATGCTTGAAAATTTTTCTTGATTCATTGTAGATGATTGTTACATTGATTGCTTAAGAAATTCCTATAGTATGTAAATGCACAACACGTGACAACCTTATACTTTTCAAAATATTTAAAAAAAAATGATTTTTAGTTTAATTGTTATATTATCCAATTATGGAGAATCTTAATTCAAACCTAACCAAGAAAAAATGTTGAATGAATAAAATTGTAATTTTTGAATGGACCTTGGATGCCTTAGCGCTTTTTAATTTTTGTTTTAAATCTTTTAATTTTTGTTCCATATGAAAGTGTGGAAAATCATATTTTTAATAGTATAGGTCAAATCTTCTTCCACCTCATTCATGTTTTATTTCAATTTTTACATATTCCCCGCGGATCAACCTTGGACTCTCGAGATTTTACTAATTCACTACAACCCTACACTTGGGGTATTTAATCTACACTATTTCAATCGTAGCAATAAACGATAGTAAGCCATTAAGAGTTCAATTCTATACAAGTCTTAAACCGAGAATTGAACCAAATCGATAGGTTTACGTATTCTTAACCCAGAACCAAACCACAACATTTTCCAAACCCACCCCAAGATATTAGCTTGGTTTGGTTTTCGGTTTGAACCGGACCGAGTTGCACCCCTATAAACAAATCTTCTATATCATAATTTTCTAAGGTTTTCTAATCAAAAGTTTTTTATTTTTGCTTGATGAATTAATTGTTGGTAGCAACCAGTACGTGAAGAATCATATATTAGTTTTTTTCATTTAAAAATAGTTGTCTATCTAATTGGATACTCATGGGTATCAAGTACTTTAAGGCTCAGTTCTGATATCAAGAGCCTAATACCTGGAATTGGAACTAATCAAATATGAACAGAAGTTTTATTTAAGTTCCGGTTTCCATTTTAGGTATACATGGATCTGAACCAAAACCGACCAATTTACACCCCTAGCTGGAAACGGATTGTTTATCTCCACACATTTGCCCAAATCACTAACTGTTCATTCTTTCATTGAATGTGATTCTTTGACTGAATTATCAATGTCAATAGGGCAGATTTCGTGCAATTTCAACTATAGTGGAAGATCTGTGAAAAGAAAGCTTTGAAAGAACTGGGAATGGTGGAGTGGGTGTGTCACTCAAGGATGATTTCTACTTCAAGTAGTCACCAGTTTAAAACCTAGGTCAGTCTCTTTAAGTTTCACCAAAACCTAGAAGGGTACTTCAAAATAACCCTAAATTCAATAAATGTATGTCAAATTATACAAAGCCATGCTTGGAAAGAAGTGTAAAACAAGAACCATTTCATAAAATATAGACTCAATGTGTGAGAAAGCCATGTAGTATACCTTTTTATTCACTAGAGGATCTAGCGATGCGCAAGCTGCTTGCTTTGCTTCTTTAGAACATTTTCCCAATACCATCTTTTCGAGGAACGGATTCAGATATATCCATTTGACGCCAGTTCCCTACCATTGGAGTCATCTGGTCAGCTTTGTCAAACAGACCCAGAAGGCCACCAGTGTGTATAAAGAGAACCCTTCGCCCTTCCCACTTTGTTGGATTATCATTCATATCCTTCAACATTTGAAAGGCAGCCTTTCCACTGAAGAATGTTGAACCAAAGAAAAATATTATACATCAAAATCCATAACAGAAATTCATGATTTGCAAAATGAGTCATGTTGTAAAGGTTTGGGAACAAGGGTAGGCACCCTATGTATTTGACTTGCTCAAACCCAAATCTTAGGGTAGAGTGCCACAACTAAATAAAATTCAACAAATTGTTATTTTTTATTATTCCATTCTTTCATTACTTTATCTATTTATTTAAATATTATTATTATTTTAATATGAATCATGGGACACAACAACAACATCCGACACGGGAAAATCATTCATGTTTTTGTAATATCATTAAATAATAGTCTTTATGATTATAAAGTTATTTTTGCTATACAAGATTTTTTGCCATTCCTAGTGGTATCAAGATGTTGTAGTGCCGGGATATCTTATCCGTCTCTCCAGGAAAATGGATATCTCCAGAAAAAAATTTCAGTTTCATCCTCTTTTTGTTGGTTAATTGAAGAGTTGGAACTACTCGAGGAAAGTCAAGTCAGGGAAGGGAAGGCTAAGGACATGGTCTATTTGAATCTGAAGGTAGCCAAGCCAAACAAGGGAATGAGTAGGTTCAGCACTAGCACTCAGAATAAGAACTCAACTCCTTTTCCTGGGCATGTGGAACAGAGGTAGATTTTCTTTTCCAACAACTCAACTTGTAGAAATAGTCCCCCGGTCTTGTGACGGAGAGTGTCTGATAGAGACAAATTTTTTCCCGTTTAAATTATTAGATTTGGTCCCCTACACTTGCTCTGTAGCGTACTCTGTAGTTTGTTGCCTATGTTTGCTCTACTCACCCGTAGTTTGGTTCAAATGATTTTTTTCTTGAAAACTTGCTTCAAATATCAAACTTGGAGTATTCAAAGATGCCCTCACCATTCCGGCTCTGCAATAGTTCTTCCAAAGCACGTCCTATTCGTTTCGCTCACAACAATCCGTCGGTAACGGATTCTGCAATGCATCGAGGGGTCGTGGGCCAACCCTCCTATCCATCTAGCCATTGGTTAGGTCATTCAATCAAGAGTACCGGCGATGTTGACTCAATGAAATCTGCCTGTGGGTAGGAACCAGATAAGGCTTGAATCCTTGAATAGCCATCCAGTCCCTTAGCTCATAAGGTTGATTGATAAGCCCATTCCCTGTGAGTCCGTGAAGCGTTTAATCAAGAGATACTCGCTCATAAAATAAAGTAGGGTGAGCAGTGAATTCTATGAATCGAAGGTTGCGCGTCCAAGTAGCATAGCATTTAACTAAGAGATATTCGTTCATCTTCTCATAGGCCACCTTTTAAGTTAGTTTACGGAGGGGAGGGCGAAGAAATAACCACTCGAGCATTAGCGAAAGGAGTTTACTACTTGTAACATAGAAAGAGAAAATCAACTAGGACTTGTAGTGATTAGGGAAAGGACCAAAAACATTGTGGAAGAAGAAGAAGAAACAATATATTATTGGAGATGCAAATCAACTAGGACTTGTAGTGACTAGGGAAAAAATTCAATATATGTAGTTTGTGACCTTTATGCTGACTACAAATTTTGGGACAAGCTTGATGATGAGTTAACCCTACTCCATTTCTTCTAGTCTTAAAGAGTGTTCTTATTTTATTTTATAGTACAAATGATTGTTACTCTCTTAAGTACAGTCTTTTATTTGAGGAATTAAAAATTTGGAAAGTTGAAAGTAGGAAACAATGGTTGTGGTTCAGCTTTTAATTATGAATATGGAATTAGGATCTACATATTGAACTTTGGAATGTGAAATTATACCTAATCCTATTTTTTGTCTTTTTTTGTTGTTGAGATTTTTCCTTGATTTTCTCTTTTTTATTGGAAATTGTATAATTTCTTTATTTGAATATTTAGTTATTATCTATTTAAAAATGAATGCTCGTGAGGTTTACCTGCACTTGGGCTTGAGACCAAACAAATGTAGTAAGACTGTTAGGAGAAGTTGGGGAGCTAACCAAATGTTGTACTGCCAAGAATGAATCTACATGACTAAAATCAATGATGCCATGATTCTCCACACAAGCTATAGCACTCAGAACCATATATCCAAAACCCCATTTACCGAGCAAAACAACGCACATTTCCTCGAGGTGTCCGATGCCAGGCTTTCAAGATTTCTAGGGAGGCACACCTTATTCTATTAGTAATTCTCCGCTACTTATGCCTAATCATATCATTGCAAGATAATTTTTCTGATCCTGATAATAAGATGACAATTCATGTTTTTTTCCACTTTTTCTGCTTTTCTATGATATTTTTATTAAAATATGGTACTAAAATATTAACGTAAAGTGATGCTTAATAGATGGCCTCACAGGGGATGGTACTAAACATTTTTCCATTGAATATCATTTGTAAGCTTGAACGAGTGCTACTTGGTTCAACCACCCCACACATTGCCATACGTACAGGTACAAAAGGCAGATAAAATAAGAGGGCTTCTGTTGCCACACCAGCTTTTGCCAATGCCACCCCAAGATGTGTACTATTTCTTTGGTGATTACATATGAATTGGGGTGGCGTTAGCAAAAGTTAGTGTGACAATAGAATCTCTCTAAAATAAAAGTAAAAAATATAAGAGGGGAGGATAGGATTGTTGTCACACCTGTAGACCGGGTCAAGAACAACACCTGTCGCTGCAGCGACTTCTTTAACAAATTTAAGCTCCTCCGTGGTGTTCATGGCATATCCCAGACCCTTCGCCTGCGAAAATAAAGAAACTCAATGCTTTGCATTATACTAGCAGGAAGAAACAAAACCATCAGAATACCCATAAAAAAAAAAAAGAAGAAATATATACACAGACACGTAATGATGCTTTCATCAGCCATTCCGGATTGTATAAATCTAATACGAGAACACTGTTACTGATTCTCATTTGTTTATAGGAATACAGGACAAATTGCAATCCATTCAAATTTGCAAAATATAGTCACCACATAGTTAAGCTAAAATGACTTTCATGCCCATTGTTGGCATGGAAGTTACCACATTGGTTTAAAGGCTTTAGATGAAGATGGAAAAATAAGGAAAAAATGGAGAAAGAGAGTACTCATGCGATCCCTGTCCAACCCATAAACAACACCCCCCCCCCCCCCCCCCCCCCCAACACCCACCCACACACAAAATCCCACTGTAGGACCTATATGAAAAGGTTACAAGGTTTTCCTTGAAGAATGGCATAACAATAAATAAGAAAAAAAGAAAGAACGAGAATACTCCATCCTGGTGAACAGAAAATGAGGAATGAAGTTTTCTGAAACGTCACACCAGATTTTGTTTTTCCTGATGAGGGCGGGTTTCTTGCATATGTAGCACTAACATGTCTACTCCATCCATCTGACAAGGACCCATCGGATTGGCATGAAGCCCTTCTCCAAAATACCCCAACAGTTTGGGTGTTGCTCTATTTTCTCAACATATAGCAACCATCCAATAGTACTTATTTATTAAGAAATGAGAATAAGAAAAAAAGGGGAGGGGGTAGAAAGAAATAAAAAGTGATTTCTATTGGCCAAGTGGAGACAGGAGATTAGGTGAGGGGTTTAAACAAGAAGAGTCCCATGCAAGGGCAGATTTACAAGGTGCCAATTGCCCCCACAAGAATTTTCAAAGCCTATAAAGAATTATGAGCTATTCCAACAGATAATAGTAGCGGATAAAAAAATCCACCACTATTGCATAAAAACATTTCCACTCTTTTTTTCCCCCACAATTTTTCTGCTCTTAGTTGCCCCCATGTGGGCAAAATCCTGGCTCCACCCCTGGCGTCATGGTCCTACCATTCTACAACTTCCTCATGTGAAACCTGCCTCAACAGGAATGTGCATTGTGTTGGTACGACACCTGAATGTACTAATCCTCGGAAACTGGTACAAATATAATACTAAATCTTACCCCACAAGAACTCTTTTCTTCCACTATATAGAATAGATAAAACAAAGGAAAGCCACCAAATGGAATGATCCCCCCAACCCCCTCCCCCCCCCCCCCCCTCCAAAAAAAAGGAATAGGAAAACAGATTAACGACATGCAACGTTTGTTAAAGAACTAGTAATCTTAGTTAAATTTAATAAAGTGCTCACATCTTGAATGTCGACAATATCATGTGAACTAACACCTGCTTGCAGTCCATCAAGTAGGCCTTGAACATAATTATAGAAGTATTCCGGGTCATCACAGACAGAAAATGCATGAACCTGTAGTATCAAGAGCTCGTTAGAGAAGAAATTTGTTGATGGGCGAATGGATTGGGTGGGGGTGGAATACAATAACACGTACTTTTGCCTTCAACTCACTAAGCCATGATGCCAATGACAGACCAGCAATTGTTCCCCCACTAGAAATTGCAAAAGAGAAGCATAAAATGAGTTGGGCTTCATCTACATTCAGTACTGAACATAATCATTATGTAATAATAAAAGAAATTCTCACCAATTGATAGAAAAAAAAAATTTGAAGACAAAACTTGAGGTGAAATTACATGAAAATTGGAAGTTCAATTTAGAGAACTGATATGCAAGGTCTTGTAAGAAAGAAAAAAATAATAATAAGAATAGTGCCAAATTTTTTTGGAATGGGTTCTGAGTTATTGATGAGGACATCAGAGATCATGGGCCTTTCTTATTTGAGCCATAGCTTAGTTTTAGTGTTATATTTTATTTTATGAGTCCGATTTGAATTTGAGTACTATTCACATCACTATTTTAGGTCATATTTTAAACGGTAAAAAATTGTCATGTTAGGTTGATTTTCATGTCATTTGTTAAAGGTTAGATCTTGTAAATCCGATGTGTTTTGAGAAAGTTATGGCCAAAATACTTGTAGGGCATAATTTGTATCTCAGGGTAAAAAATAAAAAAAAAATCAAAGTTTAGGTCATGTTAGGATTAGGGTTTGAGTATAACATGTGAGAGCCCAAATATATACATTCGGAAGCCCTAAAGAGAGCCAAACATTTTTCAAAATAGGGGTTAGAAGTTTCGAAATGGGCTGATTTTTGGTGAGGATGATCTCTTTTTGTGAGGATAATCTCTTCACCAGAGATCATCCTCACCAAAAATTGGCTCATTCCGAAACTTCTAACCCTAGTTTACAAGTTGAAGAATCATGGACCATCTGATTTTTGTAAACCACTTTTAATGGGGTTAGAAGTTTCGAAATGGGCTGATTTTTTATGAGGATGAACTCATCATCATAGAGATCATCCTCACAAAAAATCAGCCCATTCCAAAACTTCTAACCTGTACATTGAAAAAATGTTTGGCTCTCTTTAGGGCCTCCGAACGCCACCCTATGTATATACACAAAGAGAGAGAGAGAGAGAGAGAGATGGGGTTATATGGACCAAAGGACCATCTATCTCTAGGGACCATGTGTCAAGGTGGTACCCAAAGACACCTTCGGGTGCCACAAGTATATAGAGCATAAATTTTATGAACTCCCAAAAAAACAGAATTGAAAAAAAAGATGTTTTCACCATTGGAATCTCGGAGTTCAGTGGCCGTTCATTTTCGAACTCAAGATCTGGCTAAAAGGATTTTTTTTTTTGTCAATTTTTTTTCAAACCCAATCTAGACCACAAACAAGAGGGTTAAGTTGTCATTTGGACCAACAGGGCAGTTCATGTAGCCCAAATGTGGACCTCGGTCCATGCTCTACATGGCCCCTTCCAGGGACCATGCTACTTTTCCCACACATATATATAAGGATATTATAAATGATTTCTCACAGTTATGTGGAATAAAAAGAAAATTACAGCTTTGAGAACTTCTCCAGTGATTGGATTTGGTGTGATGCCAATTGCCAAGAACCAGTGAAGTGATTCCAAGGTACTTTATCTTCTCTATTTTTTTTTTTTTTTTTCTAGTTTTAAACTTCAAATTTACAGTCCTAGACCTGGCCTAGCCTCCCATAAAATCCTAATTCTAGTATATTAAAACCTACTGAAATTCGATTTCAGCACGCCCCTACCCTACTAAAATCCTAGCCAGACCGCTCTAATCACAATCAAACCCTCCCACACCTCTTCTAATCCTTGCAAAATAATTTCAACGTCCCTAAACCTTGCTGAAACCTGAATCCAGCCTTCTAAACCCAATAAAACCACTCCAAAACCCAACCCCAGCCGCTACAATCCCCATAAACCTTCTTAAACCCTACCATATTGCTGTCTCACCAAATCAAGCCGAACGAAAACATCTAAATCCCATTCTAATCCCCACCAAACCACCTAAACCCTACCCCAACCTCAACCAAACACCCTAAGCCCTTCCCCGGTAAGTCAATGTAGTTTTCTCTTTAGAAAATTATTATTGCTGGATTATTTAAATGCTTAAATCTTACCTTAATTGCAAAATTTGGTAATTATTCTTTAAAATATAACAAATGGGCTTTGTTGGAACCCTCCACTATTAGATTGCGACCCTAAATTACTTGGAAGTTCTATCTTCCTTAGGATCCTTCACTTTAATATTTGGGAATAGCCTTGTAGGACGTTAACTTAGTCTAGGATCATAATTTAATTGCCTATTATAATTTCTTTATATTCAATAGTAGATTTAATTTATTTATACTTTTATTTGTTCTTGGTAATTTATTTGAGATCTCAGATTCATCATTCTGGGTTAGTTTGCATCAGTTATGCACCTTAATGTATTGAGTTCTTATGCTGGTAGTGTACCATTTAAGCTGCCTCCTATATCTCGAAAAGTGATTACAGCATTATAGGATAGCTTCAATTGAATATTGCTTTTTTTTATTTTATCGATATTCAGTTGAATATTGCTTAATTACTTTCTTTAACAATGATTCCAGTATGCAGGTCAGCTTTGGACTTCAAACATTAAATAAACATATAAATAAAGAAAAGAGCAAGACCTTCCACATGCTACAACAATGTCATCGAATCCTATTTTAACAGATCCAATCTTAACTTGCTTCTCGATCTCCCTAATTGCTTCAATATAGCCCCTGCAAAAATTCAAAAGACTAACTGGTATATAATCTCCATGTTGTTGACAAAATAGAAATGTCTGGCACTTATTCAACCTAATAATAAGAGCATATTCTTAGATGGTGCAGTTTGTCGCCTCTTAAAGCACAATTTCCTCAGGATTGGACTTTGGTTTTAGAAGGAATTTCAATGATTCATAGCTTCAGTTGGTGGCATATCCCATGATTAAAATTCTCTTGTTCTCATGCTTCCTATGGAGAAAGACCAAATGGCGTGGCTTGCGAATCATAATAGAAAATTGTGTCAAGTCTTTTTATGAATATCTTCTGTCATCACCCTTCCCTTTCTTTTCTTGAAAAGGCCGTTTGGGGTCAAAAAGTTCCATCAAAGGTACCATTTTTCATTGAATCTCAAATTTGAGGCCAATCGTCTCATAAAGTATAAGTGTATAACCATGTGTTCACTAGTATCAAAGATCACAACCTTGGGGCCCTGGTCTAGTTAAAGAACTAACTAATATACCCAAGTGAATTAATAGAGCAGAAAAACTGAAAATGTGAACACATGGGCACAAGTTAAAATATGAGCATCGCTGAAGATTATATCCAGGCCATGTGTCCTTTCAGCTTTACTTGAAGAATTTTATGAAAGTAAAATTATAAAAACAAGAGTGAATCCTAAAAGAACCAAAGATTTCTATGTATCATACCCAACAACTACGAGAAGAGAAGTCTAGATCAAGTTGGGCATAATAAAAAGAATACTCTTTCCATAAGTGAAGGAGAGAACAACAAAGAGAAGACTCACATCTACTCCATATTCACCCTCAGTGAAGATGCTGAACAGCGCCCCCCCCCCCCCCCCCCCCCCCCCCCCCCCCCCCCCCAAAAAAAAAAAAAAAAAAAAAAAACTAGGAAGTATGGGGCCCCAAGAATGTCTGATAGAATAGAATATACCTTACAAATCAAATTCAAGAGGTTTATGTCAAGAGAAGACAGACTATGTGTACCAAATAAAAATCCAATATAATAACATCTAATACCACAACATAGAAGTGGCTGAAATAGAAGAGACAGAACTAAATCTAATCTATGTTGCTAAAATAATTAGAAAGTGAAGTTTAAAACAATATGGCACAAAAAGAAGAATATGACATCATCAAACCATTCTCACCAGGCTCCTAGAGAGTTTGATCCACCAACAGGAATGACATATGGTTTTCTCCCTTCACTCAATAGCCTCTCTTTTAGCAAATTAGCAAGAGCCTGGAACCAAAGAAGGATTGTACTGTTAGAACTCTTTGAAAAGGAAAAATAAAATCAAGTTTTTTATTTATTTTAATGTGATCAAAATTTAAAGAAATTGGTAAAAAATACTGGTTGACTAAATCTTCCTCACACAGTAATTGCTAAACATCTAGGTACCTCACTCAAGTAATTCTGACAGTCTCACCCCACCAAAGCCGATAGCACATTTAAAGCACTAAGAGCTACTTCAACAATCTTTGTTAACTAAATCTCTCAAGGAACTATTGGAAATAATTTAATTTGTTGCTATAGTTGCTTTCTAGTCTTGATTACTTAGTAGTGATAGTAGCTTCTATTTAACTTATTTATAAGGATTTTTCTGTAATTTGACCTTTGTTATTAATATAAATTCCTGTCAAGCTCTCACAAAGAGACTTGACACAATTATTCTCAAATTCTTCTTGGTATCAGAGCCAAGGAATTTTCTCCCTCATCTTTTTTTTCTCTTTACTGGGTAAATCCTAAACCCTAACCTAGAGTCAATCTCATTTGATCTTCTCCCCTTCAGGGGTCTTTCAATTTTATTTTTTTATTATTTTTTTGTTTTCGTTTTATCACATGTTGCAATAATGCGCTGTGCTTCTACCCTATGTTAGGGTTTATCTCTACATAACAGGAAATTTTTTTGGGGTATGCGATAGCAACTGTGCTGCTTTAGTGGCTGTTTTTGGTGCTACAACCACCATTATCGAATCCTACGACAACCTAGAACAAGACGACAGAAGTTACTGTGTAGTTTTGGTCCTACGACAACCTAATACCTTCGTTTTTGGTTCTGCGATAACAGTAGCTGCCTCATCTTGGTTCTTCAACAGCCTGAAATCATTTGGTGGACTCTGCGACAGATTTTTTTTTTCTTCTGATTTTTGGTTTCGTTTTGGTCAAACGACAGTAGATTTGGTTTTGTTTTGGTCAGGCGACAGTAGTATTGGTGTCAGTTTGGTCCTACAACTTCACAGCAAGAGTTTTTTGTTACGTTTTGGTTAGGCGACAGTAGTTTTGGCGTTGGTTTGGTCCTACGACTTCACAACAAGAGTTTTTTGGCTTTGTTTTTGGTCAGTCACAACAGTGGTTTAGCTTCATTTTGGTCAGGAGACAGCAGTGGCTAGGGTTTAGCTTCGTTTTGGTTAGGCGACAGCAGTAGCTGTCTTGATTTGGCCCTCTGTTAGGTCTCAACATCCTTGGAACCTTTGTTTTGGCCTTGCGACAGCCCTAATAGTTTCAGATTTCCTTGTGATTGGTCTGTTAAACCTCGTGGAACGAGTACGACACTAGTTGGACTCTTCTTAGGTCCCTGCATCCTCCCTGAAACCTAGTGACAACTGTGGGATATCTTGTTTTTTGCCCTTTTTTTTTTTGGTAGTCTTTGAGTCTTGTAATTACAATAGCAGGCTTAGGACTCTACTTCAAGAAATTTTTACGTAATTTCTCCTTCAGATCTCCCTTCAAACCAAAGCGATGTCTTTGGAACAAGGAATTACAACGTCCGCTACAGTCCTTGGGTCTAACTCCTCAGCTCAACGTATTACTACTACTCTTCTTGATGGTCGGAACTTTCAGTCATGGTCCTGATCTGTGCATCTTTTTCTAGGGAATAGAGGGAAATCTGGATGGCTCTCTGGGATTGTTACTAAACCACTTCTAACTGATCCCAAATTTGAATCATGGGAGATCGACAATTGCACTATCCTTGCGTAGCTGTTTAACTCCATGGAGCAGCGTATTTATACCATGTTCATGTACCATGAGACAGTTCCAACTTTATGGTCAACACTTACTCGGACATACGCACATTCCAGGAATGACTCAAGGATTTATGAACTTTATCGAGACATTGCCCAGGCTACCCAATGGACTCAGAGTGTAGCCAATTACTTTGGATACCTTCAGTCACGTTGGGAAGAACTTTCTCACTGAATCTATGGCTGAATTGTCTTCAAAGGCAGCCGATTATGTTGTCAAGCGGATTGCTTGACATCAAACCTACCAGTTTCTTATGGGTCTACGTCCAAAATTTGAGGCACTTCGAACACAGATTCTCAACACTACTCATTTACCTTCGTTATTTGAGATATTTGCGACCATTGACAGTGATGAGCGTCGTCACCGTATTCCTTCTCCTCAGACTTAGGTTCCTGGCATTTTTTCTGCTCCAGCTACAGATCAGATGGCCTTAGCTGCCAATTCGAGTTCTTCCGACCTCCGTACCCCTGGATCAGAAACTCGTGGTCGTGGTAAAGGGAATGGTCTTACTTGTAGTCATTATGGGAAGACTGGTCATGAGAAGGCCCGCTACTTTCATCTTTATACTCATCTGATACCACGATCTTCCTCCACTTCATCTTTGGGACATTCTGTTCCTCGTGCTGCTACAGTGGAATCTTCATCTACCGATCCTCCTTCACTTGGTATAATTGACTTGCAACAACTACAGACTCAGATTGCTACTATTGTTCGGGATCATATTCAAGCTCACACTAAAACCTCTTCAACTGCGGCCTTAAGTATTACGCCTCCAGGTACATCCTTTGCATTCAATGTCACTCAGTCTAACTCTACTCCTTTGACATGGGTTATTGATTCTAGTGCCTCTGATCACATGATCGGTGAGTCTAGCCACTTTACTTCTTCTATTTTTTCCACCACCCATAGGGAAGTTCGCCTTGCTGACGGATCTCTTACACTTATCCACAGCAAGGGTATCATCCCTTTATCCTCTGGGATTTCTCTAGATTTTGTGTTTCATGTCCCTCACCTATCTCTTAATATTTTGTCTGTTAGCAGTATTACTAAATCTCATAATTGTTCAGTTACCTTTTTTCCTACTCATTGCATTTTTCAGGACCTGACTTCAAAGAGGATTTTTGGCAATGGGTATGAGAGGGATGGGTTGTATGTGTTTGGATCTAAGCCTACTGCTGCTCCGGCTTCCGTACTTCCATCATCTGGCAGTCACATTTTTACATCTCAGACTCTAGATTTATGGCATGCTCGCTTAGGACATGTCAATTTTCAACACTTGTATTCTTCATTTCCTACTTTAAAAACTGCTTGTAGTGGACATAAATTTCAATGCTCTGTGTGTGAACTTTCTAAACACTTCTTATATTCCTCGTATGCATCAATTTAATGCAATATTTGATTTAGTTCATTCTGATGTATGGGGACCTTCTCCTGTTACTGCTTTTAATGGTCACCGCTATTATGTTACATTTATAGATGACTACTCTCGTTGCACTTGGGTTTATCTGATGCATTCACGTTCTAAGGTGCTCCCAATTTTTATTAATTTTCTTAAAATGATTCAGACTTAGTACAATATCACTGTTAAATCCCTTAGGTCTGATAATGGGGGGGGGGGGGGGGAATATATATCTGATGGTATTCGCTCCCTTCTTCATGAGAATGTTATGCTTCACCAGTTGACTTGTCCTTATACTCCTGAACAGAACGGGGTGACGGAACGCAAGAATCGCCATCTCATGAACATTGTCCTATGTCTTCTTCGCGGAATGCATGTTCAAAGTCATTTTGGAATATGGCAATCCTTACTGCAGCTTTTCTTCTTAATCGTGTTCCAAGTCGCACCTTAGAGGGACAGGTGCCCCTTCATGTCCTTCAACCTGATAGCATTCTCTTCCCTATTACATCTCGTGTCTTTGGGTGCACGTGTTTCGTTCAGGACCAGACCCCCAATCGTACGAAATTGGATGATAAAACCATTCGATGCATTTTTTTGGGTTACTCCTCTATGTCCAAGGGGTATCGGTGTTATGATCCAGTTTCTCATCGATCATCCACACTCTTAATGTTACTTTCTTTGAAAATGTTTCATTCTATCCTGCTACTTCTACTTTGCAGGACTCATCTCCTATTGTGCTATCTTCTCCAATTTTTCCCCTGTCTTCGCCGCCGCTTCAAGTCTACACTCATCGCACTCGCTCCTCTACACCCTTGCCAACCTCCTTAAGTATACCCTCTTCTACCTACACACATATATTTGTGCTTATCCCGTCTATTTCTAACTCTCAATTACCTATTGCCCTTCACAAAGGTAAGCGAAGGTGTGTTACTGATCATCCTATTGCCCAGTATGTTTCCTATCAGGGTCTTTCTTCATCTTATCAGGCCTACCTTGCCACAACTGATTCTATTCGAATTCCTCGATCTGTCTCAGAGGCATTAAAAAACCCTCAGTGAACCAAAAGCTATGACTGCTGAAATGGATGCTTTGCAAACCAATAATACCTGGGAACTTGTTTCTTTTCCATCTGGGGCGCGGACTATTGGTTGTAAATGGGTCTTTACAATAAAATATCTTGCACATGGTACTGTTGATCGATATAAGGCACGACTTGTTGCTAAGGGATTTACACAGACCCCAGGGAAAGATTTTGGTACCACGTTCGCTCCTGTCGCCAAACTCTCCACTGTTCGCCTTCTTATCTCCCTAGTTGCGTGTAACTCCTGGCCACTTCACCTATTTGATGTGAAAAATGCATTTCTGAATGGTGATTTGACTGAGGTTATTTACATGGACCCTCCTTCAGGGTTTTGTCTTTAGGGGGAATATTCTGGGAAGGTATGCCGCCTTCTTAAGTTTTTGTATGGCCTGAAATAGTCCCCGCAAGCCTGATTTCAACTTTCTTCTGAGGTTATTCTTTCTATGAAATTTTCTACATGTCACTCAGATCATACTTGCTTTGTTCGTCAATGAGTAGATGGTCATTGCACTATTATTTTGGTATATGTGGATAATATCATTGTAACTAGAGATGATGCACAATGGATTGACAAGGTCAAGGCGCTATTAAGTCGTGTTTTTGAAGTTAAAGACTTAGGTCCACTCAAGTACTTCTTGAGAATAGAAGTGGCTTGCTCTAGTCGTGGTATATCATTATCTCAACGTAAATACACGTTGGATCTTCTTCAAAACACTGAGATGCTTGGTTGTTGTCCTGCTTCCTCTCCTATGGTTTAGAATCACCGTCTTTATACTGATTCTGGTGATCTTTTATCAGACCCCTCCTCTTATCAGAAACTTGTAGGTCGTCTGATTTATCTAACTAACACTAGACCAGATTTGTCCTTTGTAGTCTATCGCATTCTCGCTACTTGAAGTCACGTCCTAATCTTGATCTTTTCTACTCTTCCACTACTCAGCCACATTTGTCTTGTTTTACAGATACTGATTATGTTGGCTCTCTTACAGATAGGAGATCTACCTCTGGTTTTTGTACCTTTTATGGTAATAATCTTATCTCATGGAAAAATAAGAAATAGAATGTGGTATCTCGTTCTTCTGCTGAAGCTGAGTATCGTGTTATGGCCCTTGGTACATGTGAAATAATTTGGCTTCGGTCTTTGTTGACAGAGTTGGGTTTTCTTGTTTCTGGTTCTTCTACTATGTTCTGTGATAACAAGTCTGCTATTATGCTTGCTTCTGACTCTGTTTTTCATGAAAGAACTAAGCACATTGAAGTTGATATTCACTCTCTCAGGGAGAAAGTTCGATCAGGTGACCTTCAGACAGTCTTCATTCCTTCTTCAAATCAGCTTGTCGATATGCTTACGAAGTCTGTTGGTCCGTCTATCACTAATTCTCACCTTGTCAAGCTGGGTTTAGTTGATATATTCTCCCCAGCTTGAGAGGGAATATTGGAAATAATTTAACTTGTTGCTATAGTTGCTTTCTAGTCTTTATTACTTATTAGTGATAGTATCTTCTATTTAATTCTTATTTATAAGGACCTTTCTGTAATTTGACCTTTGTAATTAATATAAATTCCTGCCAAGCTCTCATAAAGAGACTTGACACAATTATTCTCAAATTCTTCTAGAACTTCACTTCCTTAATGTGAATATGGAGAGAAAGGAACTAGAGTTCTTTTGGAGTATTGATCCTATAACTCAGTTTGAATAGAGAAGGTATCATATTGATTTTTTTTATAAATTCATACTGCTTTCAGATGGTGGAAACAAAACATGAAAAACCCTTAACTTTATCAAACATCTCTTTATGTTCACCCTCTCCCGGCACATTGAACATGTTCTACTGATATTGGTTGCATATATCTAGGTTAAAAAACCATCCCTTTCAAACTGAAATGCCATACGAATATGGACAACAAAAACTAATAGAGGAAACAGAGATGCAACTCCCATTTCTCAAAATTTAGAATAGATATGGATACAAGCAATGTTTAAAATCTGCCCCATTCCATTGTATTGATTTTTCAAAAAACTGAAACATTGTCTTTAAATCAATAAAAGGTAGCTTTTACTCACAAATAAATATAGGAAACTATCTTTAAGTGTTTAATTTTTTCACATCGATGCACATTAGAAATGTTTCAAAACATTCTGAAACAAAAAATAGTTAACCCCAAAAATTGCATTTATGAATACATAACGTTAAAAAAAGTAGTTGACTAAATGAATCTTATGAGCTATAAAACTTGTTTAAATCTCAATTCAGTATTGGATACAAATGGCCTAATGGAAGACATGCTATTCTATACATACCAATATATTTTGATGTGTTTTGCGAAGCATTCAAAGATTATATATATATATATAGGGTCGCGTTCCTGCAACCCTCATTACGACCCCCTTTGCGACACACCGTTTTGTCTTATATGGGCAAAAATGTTTGGAATTGGCTGATTTTTTGTGAGGATGATCTCTATGGTGAGGAGATCATCCTGGCAAAAATTCATCCCATTCCAAAACTTCTAGACCGTCCGATTTTTGTTAAAAAATTACAGACCGTCCAATTTTTGTAAATCAATTTTGATGGGGTTAGAAGTTTTGGAATGGGATGATTTTTTGCCAGGATGATCCCCTCATCACAGAGATCATCCTCACAAAAAATCAGCCCATTCCAAACATTTTTGCCCATATAAGACAAATGGTGAGTCGCAAAGGGGGTCGTAATGGGGGTCGTAATAACGCTGTCCATATATATATATATATATATATATATATATATATATATATATATATATATATATATATATATAAAATTTCAAAACATGAAACAATGTTCCATTCCAGTAGGTCAAAAAACGGGAGTGTTTCAACAAAGACATTCTAGAACAATGGATATTTCATGAAGCATTCCGAAACATTTGAATTTCAATATATAAAAGTGTTCTTTTTACGTAATACCAAAATATCTAGCAATGGTTCATACTGATATATCAAAAAAGATAGGGAAAAATTGAAAACATAACGGAGCAACAAGTAATTTTGAATCATGGATATAGGTTTCCCACCAAGATGTTTAAACCATGCTTTATTTTTAGTTTTTTCAAGCAAGGGTTTCTTTTTCTTTAGTTTTTGTGGGGGGAAGGGGGGGTAAGCAAGCAAGTTAAAGGCTAGTGCAGATTGATGAAGGCAGGTTTTGAACCCAGGCCATGGTATGAAGACTCACAAAATTAATTTTTTCAAGCTAGGTATCAATTTTTATGATTCACACCAAGCCAAACGTAGTATAAAATTATTTACTTCTTATTGGCAAGAGGATTGAAAATTAGCTAGGAGTTAATAAAATACACAATAGTCCAATAGGAAAACAAAATAAATGTGGCATAGAAGTATCCATTCAGTATCTGGTATTATTTGACAATATGCATTAAAAATACATAATTGGATAGTAAATGCTCCAAAAACTAAATAACAAATTGAAGCATGGTATGTCCATAACGGCTGTATCAATTACAATGTTGCAGTTGAAGCATGGTTCTAAAAATCGTCTGAGACCCCTCCCGAGTCCTCTTTTTTATAGTTCGTGATCAAGATGAGACACCATAACCGTGATATATTTTTCTTTCTTGAAAAAAAAAAATCTTCAAAATAATCCGATATACCAAGATGACTCGTCCGAGTCATATCCGTATGGTTCACGAACGAGACTAGATGCAAAATCAAGATTTAAAACCATGAATAGAAGTGTTGCACATGGAAATCTTACCCACACTAAATATCCAACTTTAGCAGAGCAGAGAGAGGGAATAATTAAGAGGAGAAGGACGAACCTCACTCCCAATTCTCGCATATTCTTCTTTCGAGACAAGTTCAACATGTGCTCCCACTAGACGCTCAACAAGGAGGTTGCCTGTCAATCCAGGATCCTTGTCCACTAGAACCTGCAACGAATTCAAGAAGCAATTCTATGAGCCAATTTAATTTCAAACATCAGTACCAAACATACCGTACCACCAAAGAGAGAATGAAAAGCAAAACGAAGGGTACCTTTGAGGTACGTAGTATAAGATAACAATCAAGATTCAAATATTTTGCTGCTACGGCGGTTGCACGGCAATGGTTGCTTTGGATGCCTCCTATGGTTATAATGCAGTCAGCACCTTGTGCTATGGCATCTGCCATCAAAAATTCCAATTTCCGGACTTTGTTACCACTTAATTGCATCCCTGAAAGATCGTCACGCTATATAATTCGAAATTTTTCAGTCAGTGTAAACGAAAAGAATGTTAAACGATAAAGAAAAGCCAAGGTCACAAAAAATATAGAGAACCAATAAGGAGTCAAAGAATTCACAAGTTGTGATCATTTCGTAGGCCAATCTTTCTTTTTTACACTATATCAGTTATATTAAACACTGAAATGGGCATTGACCCATAGCTCAATTGGTTGACATCTCGTAATCCAAGTTTGAGGTTGTGGGTTCGAGTCTAGCTTATCCATCCAAAAAAAGAAAAAAAAAATGATAAGCATTGAAATCATAGTGTGAATAGCGAGATCTTAGGGATTTTAAAATGACAATCTCGATGATAAAAAGTAGCGAGATCACTGGTATTTTTTTTTTTTAAGTGACGATCTCACTGGTTTATAGAAGTGACAATCTCACTGAAAGGTAGTGAGATTGCTGATATTTATTCTAAAAGTGACGATCTCACTGAATTTATAAAAGTGATGATCTCACTGATTTGATAAAAGTGACGATCTTGCTAAAAAGCATGTTTTGGGAATTAAAATGAACAGTGAGTCAGAATGGGAATTTTCCCATACTCAGCACCGAAATGGTAATTTGCCCTATCAATATCCCATAAAAATGACATGTATCACGATAAATATTGATAAATTTCATATTGTATTGCACTACAAATTTGGATAAATAGTTGTAACTGCCCATATGTATCATACATCCTCTTTTGAATATGTTTCAATAGTTAATATAATCGGTATATGCCATCAATAAACTACATTCACATATGCCCAAAATTTCCATCAATAACAAAAGAAGAAAGAACATCATCATCAAAACCTTATACCAAAAATATGGAGAACATAGAAAGGAATCAAATGTCCAAAAGGGTTGGGATCAGTAGACACATGGAAAGGGAACTCATGTTCATTCACAGTCTTGACAGTGTACATGCAATATCGAAGGGTTAGGATGAAAAAGGTATCCTGAGAATATGTCACAAATCTTGAAGACAAAATCCCTACACTAGGATTAAGTGTCTACACCATTGGGATTGTGTACTTTCATGAGTCTACGGAACCCAACCCTTTAGAGGGAAAAATGCATGCAATTTAAAAAGGTCATCACTAATAGAAAGAAAAGGGTGTTTTACACAATTGGATAAAAATTTTCAAAAATATTTACATATTTGGATAAATTTATCCATTTGTGTAAATATTTTTTGTTAATAGGCGCTTTTGGACACGCATCTTGAGAACGCTAGCTCAAACATGTATGCTACTAGGGACCGATTCCACCAATAGGCGCCGACATCAATACTGTAGTGGGCGCCACAAGGCACGCTCCTTCAGACCTATGGTATGACTGTGCACCACACCCAAGACAAGACATGCAGATACTAAGGAGGGAGCTTTCAAGGTATAGGTCTAGAGGCCATGAGATGAGGAGCAGGTCAGTGTCAGGGACAATAAGTGACAACGCCTAGGGATCATAACCTTCTGGAAAATGTCAGCAAGGCAATTGGGAGTGTCAGCATGGCTGACATCCTCTTTTTCCACTATCAATCCCTAGGGAGTCTGTCGCTGCAACAAGAGATGTCAACCCTGTTGAATCCCTTTTGTCAACCTTAAGGAAAGTCTATTGTCCAAGGTTGACCGCTTCGATAGAGAAGGTTAGCCCTGGACATCGACCCCTCTTACCTATCACTGACATCCGGGCTGACATCCATTGCCCAGGTAAGCAGAGAGAGGGAGGGGTCCTCTATTTAAACCTGGTGGTCCCATTGACGGGACAAAGATTCTGGAGTTCAATTCTCTCTCTCTCTCTCTCTCTCTCTCTCTCTCACACACACACACCACCACCACCACCTAACCTAACCCTCTCCTTTGCGGCTGAAATAGACAACCAGTCTTGTCTTCTTCCCAGACAAACAATGTCTTTGGGGCTACGTACTAGTCTCATTGCCACCTAATCCTAGTCAACCCTCAAATCTAGCCACGTAATCTAAGACTTTATCCGCGGGCAGTTCTTCTTGTGAATACTATTGTAGTAAAATTGCCTTTATACCCCTTTAATTTTTCAAAAAATGTGTAATCCAATATTTTTAAACTAGAGGGGTATAAAAGTAAATTCACTAAATTTTTTTACGCAAACGGATAAATTCCTCTGGGTATGCCAATATTTCAAAACCATATCGGTTTACTTAATTTGACAAAAAAATTTATCTATTTCCCTTTTTCACATTATTATCATCAAAGCTTCTTCCAAAATTTGGAGAACAGTAAAAGAAACTAATATCCATATTATAGAACAAAAAACAAATAAAATTTATATTAAAAAAACAAGCTAAATGAAGTTATAATTCACCTTAATCCACATTTCAACATTTTTCGGCAAATTCGGAAGATTCCATTTGTGGATAGGAGTGGGAAGCTGATAAGAAAAGAAAAGAAAAAATATATCAGTGATGTAAGTATTTTTTTTTTTTCTTGCACAAAAATGGAGATTCAATAAGACCTTATCTTCTATAACTAAATTAAAATTAAAGCAGTCTGATCTCTGACGCTGCTGCTTGAAATAAGATTTAAAAAAGAAAGATTTTGATCTTACATTTGCGAGAGAGAAGATGTGAGAAGGGATTGGATCGAGATGGACAGCCCAGGAGGGAGGATCGTAGGGTTTCTTCGTCAGGAAGCCGAAGCTCTGTTTGGATTCATCGCTTTCCATTAGAGAGAAAACGAGTTTCCTTCGAAAGGGGTTTCTTAGGTTAAGAGGGTTGGTAATGGCGACACGTGTAATTAGGGTGGACGGGCGGAGAAACACAGTCGCACATGACGACCAACACATCGACATTTCATCTTCGGCTGCCTTTGCAGAGGACTTACAACTCTCTCATATTTTTTTTGTTTCTTTGGAAAATGCTGAAATGACAAAAAAGAATTTTTATGCGATTCTCACAAGTCTGATGTGGGATGTGCACATAATCATAGATGTGTTTCCTCGCGATACAAGTAAAAACCATCTACGGTTATGTATGTATGTTCACATCAGAATTGTGCGAAAATCCAGTATCACCCCCAAGCACAATTTTTTTTTAAATTATTATTTTTTTCGTTTTTATCAAAAAAAATGCTGAAATGACACAAAGTATTTACTGCGATTCTCACAAGTCTCAGGATGTGCACATGACCATAGATGTATTTCCTTGCGATATGAGTAAAAACCATCTACGATTATGTATGCATATCCACGTCAAAATTGTGAGAATCATAATAAATCCTATGTCACCCCAAAACGACTCTTATTGATTTCATTTTGAGGTAAATGACAATGAAAGACTCTTTATTAAGAACATGTAGTTATGTACTTAGGATAAATTATACACTGATCCCTTAGAGTTTGGGCCAGTAAGTCATTTAAAAATTAGGGTAAATTACACTTTAACCCCTTATAACTTGGCATAATTTCATTTTGATAATTGCACCCACCTCCCTTATTGTTAGGGGTGCACATAGTTCTGATTGGTTCGGATTTTGATAAAATTAGAACCGAACCAATCCAAACCAACCTTGGTTTGGATTGGATCCCGGTTATCATACTTTCAAAATAAAAAAAACTACTATTTTTTCTTTCAAAAGAGGAACCATTTGGATCAGATCATAAATAATGCTAATTTTTAAAATGAAAATGATTTTATGATTAAATTTTGAGTGAAAGTGAGGAAACTAATCCATAAATGGTAGATTAACAAATCCAAGTCTAGGTTCGTGTAGTATATTTCATCTAATAAACACGGCATAAAGGTTCTCATAAAAAAATAAAGAATCAAACTCTTTGAGAAAGTTTTTCCATAAATAGGTAGATCCATTTGAAAGTTGAGAGAGAGATTTGTATACATTTTTTTTATGAGTTTTTGTTAGAAAAAATAAAGGAAATGAAGTTAAAGACTTTGATGAGTTACCACTTCATAACATACTAACACATTTGAGAGAGAGAGAGAGAGATGGGTTGCCTCTTTGTTTTTCGACGAGGTGGCGAGTGACGAGGTGAGGGAGACGAACGACGACTAGGTTTTCTTCAAACTTGAAGAAGAAAGAAATAGAGAATAGAAGAACGAAATTAAGAAAGGATTTTATTTTCAAATATATATATATATATATATATATATATATAGATATTTCGGATTGGTTCGGTTCCATATATCCCTAATTCATAATCGATCCAAATCAATCAGATTTTTTTTTACAATTCGCACCCGAACCAAACCATGCTCAATCCGAACCAACCCAATCCAAAAGGTTTCGAATTGATTCAGTTCTCGGATTTACCCAATCCAATGTGCACCCCTACTTATTGTTAACTAAGGGGTTCACTTACCGCTTCCGTCAAATTGTTATCAACTTAACAGTTAAATTTCTTTGATAAAGACTATTTTGACCTTTAGTAAGGTCATGCTGCTCAAATGGATTACCAGATCAACAATCCAAGACCATAGCCTTATAAGTGCTATAAAAAAAAATAAGATAAAGAAAAAGGTTCAAAAAACATTTTGTTTAAGGTTTATCCAAGGTTTTGAAAATAGACGACTACCAAACTTCCACATAATTTGAAAACTTAATATTAATTTTTGATTGTGAAAAATAATTTTTTTCATTTACAACCTGAAGCAGCAGATCATGTTTTTAAATGCCTCAAGGTAAGCCCAAGTACTCATAGTAAGGGTGAAATCTTACAAACATAGTAAGCTTAGTTGGAATCTTATAATAACAACCACCAACAACCTTCACTGCTATAGCAAGTCAACAACATAATATATAAATTACAAACAACATGCGTTGTAAAAGCATAAAATGTGCAAATTACAAATAGCTACACTGTTAGAGTGAGTCAACAACAATTATGTGGCAAATCGTGTTCCTATGAGAGGGGTAAGAAAAGATTTTCTTATTTGGACGACAAATCTTATGCGTAGAAAAAATCATTTTCTTCACCTTTTTCAATTTATTTATTGTCAAACACTAGAAAATAAAGAATTTTTGTGGCAAATGATTTTCCACGAAATCAAATATACCCCCTAATTTTTAATATTTCTATGAATTTTATTTATTTATTAAAATCTATTCATAAATTCAATATAATATTATTTGACTCATTTGTGTCGACTTGCTAATTTTTTATTTGAATCAATTCGATGAGCATTCAAGTCAAGTTTTAATTATTTAAAATTATTTATAGGAAAACATTCAGAGGCCCTAAAGAGAGCCAAACATTTTTCAATATATGGGCAAGAAGTTTAGGAATAGGCTAATTTTTTGTGAGAATGATCTTAATGACGAGGAGATCATCTTAAAAAAATCAGCCCATTATGAAACTTCTAACCCCGTAAAAATAGTTTACAAATAATTGATGGTCCGCAATTCTTCAACTTGTAAACTAGGGTTAAAAGTTTCAAAAGGGACTGGTTTTTTATGATGATCATCTCCTCGTCATAGCCCTGCCAAAAGCTAACATAAAGCCCCATGTCAGATCTTGAGGCACAAGGTGGCGCCTCGAAATTTCGGCATGGTCTCCTCTGTTTATATTAGCATTTCAAGGCATTCAACTTACACTTGATAGATGACATACATTATCCTGTATATACATACAAAATATAATAACTAGTGGAAGTCTATATACATCTAATAATGTACGATAGATCAGAGTGCGGAAGAAGGAATTAATATATAAGATTATACAAAACTCCTTACTCTAACAAAATTCCTAACACTCAGGACAAAATCCATAATACTCATAGACAAATCGAGTATAATCTCAATACTTACCAGGTGACGGACTCTGGTTGTCTATCTGACTCACTAAATGATCATCACTCGTGCTCTATACTTGTCTTATCAAGCTCTGAATCTGAAACTAAAAAAATGGAGAAAAAAAGGGTGAGTAACAATGATTACTCAGTAAGGAAGCAAATAATTTCTGCCAATAGCCTCTTCTAACATGAACGAATAAACATACTGGATCATTTTAAACTATATAAAGTTTTACATAAGAAATTATGATTAACTGATACATATAGCTAAGGATGAGCAATTAAATATTTTAAAACTCGCATTACATTCATCAACAGTACCCACTATAACATTTTCTTTCTATACAAATATAATTGACCAAATGTAAACATTAAACATGCATTTCATTTTTTATATAAAAATAAAACAACGGATACATAATACACAATGGTAGAGTAGTGAAATTAGAGAGTTGGGATTCACGACTGGATCGCTCCCAGTCAGGACATGATATTTCATAATAAAGTATTAGTTCCTAATTTTGTGGCTAGTCGCTGTTTATCACACTTGCGAGACCATTTATCCGGCTTAAGTTGGCCGTTTGACGTGACCGTAAGCAATGGGTCTCTTTTTGATGTGTCAAAACGTTCAACTACTATAGATTGTTAATAATCACTGAATAATCATCTTCGTCTATGCCTATCAGGCGTGCATGTGATTCTCAAATATACAAACCATTTGTGTACGACCACCTTTACATTACAAGTTCATTGGTAAAGATAGAGAGGAATAAACCCAGATTCCAATTGTGACTCCACTCTCATACGCGTCCCATATCACATATGAATTTGGTGGTCCCTACCGCACATCCCAAGATGGTACACCACTCCAAATGATATGACGCAATATCCCTTCAGGCATTTACAGACTCTTTAACAGCTCACAAAATAGTTACATATATATTATTTTCATTTGAAAACAAAAGACAAATTAACAATACAAGATTGAGAATGGATATCCAGTTTCCTATCATGTAACTGTGACCACCCGGCCTAAAATAAATAACGAAACATAAAAGTAAACAACGCCTCGCTCTAACAAAAAGTAAATAAACATGCAACCAGTAACATTATCCCTAGATATCCGTTCACCAACCTACACACAATACAATAATGTAAAATGTAGACATCACCCCTCAAGTGTGACTCTGACATTTTACTATTTCATACCATTTTTCATTTTTTTCGATGTTTACAGTTTTTAATCTCTCAAACAAAATATCAAATTTCTGATATTCATCAACTCAATATGAGTTCATTGAATATTAAATTATTTTCTCAATTATGAAATTTATTTTCATCAATAACATTGAAAAAAAATACAAAACTTAAATCAAAATGGGGTCTGAGCGGTGTACAGGACCCAACTGGCATAAATAACCCAGTGAAATATCCTACTCACGTATACTTTGTTATAAAATATAATTAAACATATCAAATATGCAAGTTCTTGCGTGAATTTGAAATAATCAATTGAATTATAAATTTTTGGAAACACATAATAAATTTTTAATAAAATCCTAAATGAAATTTTCACAATCTACGATTACTAATAGAAATTGAGAGTTCCTTACTATCTTTAGACAACGAAATTGAAGCACGTGCACGGAAATTGAGGAATTCGACATGAAAATCGAGGTAATTCGAACTTCGAGACGATTGATTTTCTAATCTAACCTGGTGGTTTCGAAGATTTTGACGTCGTTGTCCTTTCTCCCTTCTATAACGGAGGACGGTTTGATCCCAAAACGGATGAGATCCAATGTCGAAGTTGCAAAACCCTCGTATATATATATATATATATACACGACTATTTTTTGACCATACGGGGTGAAAAAGAAAAGAAAATGGAAGGAAATTGATAGGTTTTGTAGAGAACGAGATTGCAGACAATTTTCTCTTCTGCGTCGAAGGTTAAAGATGGACCATTCGCGACGAATCGGAGTTAAAAAATCGGAAGAAAAATAATTAAAAAAAAAAAAACCTTCACTGGTTTTGGACGAGTGAGAATGATAATGAATAAAAAAAATTAAAAAATTTATTTATATAAAGTCTTGGAATGAAATCGATATTTGACCTATTATTTCGATCAACGATAACTTGATCATCTAGACTCTAAAAGTGACGAATGAATACTCTATTTTGTCTAATTTTTCGTTCTAGATCTAATGGTGTGATCACTTTATATAAATTCTATCTCTAACAAAAATATTTTTAGCCCAATGAGACCCTAAAATTGACGTCGATTTCGTTTTTGATGATAATTCGACTTCCTGATCTCCAAAAATGATAAGTAAATAGTCTATGTTGAATAATTTTTCGTTATGAACCCAATGATATGAACGAATCTTAAAAATTCTTACTCTAGTAAAAAATTATTATTTTAGCCTAGTCCAACTCGATAATCGAGGATTTTGTAACTTTTATATTCAGACTTGCATTTGAGCATGCTTACATGTAAAATATGTTTTTCAATCATTTTTAATCCAATAGTGAGGTTAGATTCCATTAAAAATTATCAAAAACATCCTAAAATTTTACCCCTGAGTCCCACTTTCAGGATTTTCTCAAAATTTCATTATTTATTTTTTCTCTAAATACGAATAAAAAATTTGGGGTTTTACAGAATCAGCCCATTCTAAAACTTCTAACCCATATATTGAAAAATGTTGACATAATGTTTGGCTCTTTTGAAGGTCTCCGAACTCTCCCTTTATTTATACATTTTAATAAATATAATGTACACAAACCAAAATGATTTGATGATGATCATACTCATTTTCATCATTATTGTAGACACCCCAATTTGACCGAACATGCCTTAAAGTTCAATCAAATATAATGGAGAAGGATAAATTAAGAGAATTTTGATCAGTCAGATAGAACCCACTTAAACAAAATCAAGTAAATTAAGGCTTAGTAAAAAAATTTGATTTTTAACCAACTTTTTAAGTGACCAATGGCCAAACATAAGTTTGTCTAGCCATTGGTCACCTAATGGGCATGTCATTTAGTGTTCTGACCCTCTTTTGATTACTTGACAGGCTATATTTTGTTTTAATTTTACTTACCTAAAGTCAGTTTAATCAGGTAGTTACAAATCACATGTGTGCATAAATTTTTCTTAAATAAATGACTTTCTAAGCCTCTTTTAATTGATCTTCTTAATTCCCTCAACCCATGCATTTACCCTTATTTAATTTTCTTACCATGATTTTCAATTAATCTTCTAATTTTTTCAATCTTAACTCTAAGTCTTATTTCTCTAATCTTAATTTGTTAAAACTTACTAAAGGTGATTTACTCTAGTGACCCCTAACCTTATCTCAATTCAAGAGAATTTTTATTGTCATTTAATGTAATTTGACCATATTCAATAGCCCATGACCATTTTGTCAAATCTTAAGAATATTTTAGAATTTGTGTAAAGAAACTCATATCTCTAGATTGTTAGAAGCTTAGTTAGGTGTATTGACTAGAATGTTCAAAAACTAAATATTAAATTACATGCCACTTGATCTAATTCTCTAGAGTTTAACCAAAGTTAATAGACTATAACATTTTTAGCCCTCACATAAAATTCTCTAGAACCTTGTTTCTTTTGTAATCTTATTCATTGATCATCATGATTTCTAAGACTCATAGGAGTATAAAAGACAATCAATGATAACTTGATGGAGGGCAATTGAGGATTTTATGATTTTATTGGGAATATTGGAAACTCTAGGAATTTGGACAACTTTATCCCCAAGATTCTTCAAAAAGTCTATAAGTACGACCCTTATCTAAGGCAAATGAAGATGAGCTCCAACTTCCCAAACTTTATCAATTTTAATTTTCTAAGCTCTCAAATATCTTAAAAATTTGTCCAAGTTAAATCACATCCTACTTGTAGATTCTTATGAGCAAGATAGCCAAGAAGAATAAAGAAAAGAAGGAAATTAAGGTGGGAAGATTTTATTTTTTATTTTTCACTAAATTCCCCCTTCTCACCCCTTATTCCTTGTATTTTGTTCATTTTAATTTACAGGTATGTAATACTTTAATTGTCTTAGTTGTATGACTTAGGTGGTAGAGAGTAAACCCTCCATGTGAGGTAATCTTTCCCTATAAGTTTATAATAAAATTCATAAAGAGTATTTAATTTTCAAATAGTGTTGTTCTAGTTTATTTCATTTCTATGCACTTTAAATTCCTAGTTGTTCTTTTATTTTCATGACTTAAGAGTTAAAGAGTAAATCTTCTAAGAAATGATTTTCTCTTTATAAGTTTATTCATGCATACACAAAATGTACACACTCACCACTTGTAAAAGACTGAGATAAGGTGTGGATATCTATAGATCCATGTCTACCTCCTTAAGCTAACAAAAATAGTTACAAAAGGCTAATATTTGCATACACAAGGTTTTAGTTTCACTAAGATCTTGTTCAATCCATAAACACTACCTATGGATAAAAAATAAAAATAAATAAAAACTCATAAAGAAATACATAAGTAGAAAATAATGTTTGAGGACTCAAAAAAGTGAAATCCAAGTGGATTTTCACTCAAATCCTAAGCCCATAAAAACAAATCCAATAGGTACCTACTTCTAGTATGGGATTGATCATTATTTTTATCTCTCCATTTTACAAAATAAAATTATAGTTAATTTTCTTTTTAATCTTCCTATAATCCCCTCTATCTTCTAAACACAAAAAATGAAATTTCTATCATATGGCCAAACAATGATAATCATCACTTGATAGGTGGAATAAGGTGCCTAACATTTTTCATGTCCCTCAATCGAATCTCATTACTTAATTTTTTAGGTAGACTTTCCCCTTATCATTTAGATATATGAATCACTATAAGTTAAAATTAAAATTTTTTCTTTAACATACTGATTACACTTCAATACCTAACTTTTTAGGATTTAAAGTTTATGAGTCTTTTTACAATTTGGTACTCTTTGCTCGTGAATTACTTTTCTCTTGATTTCTACTCATATTTTATTTTTATCGTTGTTAATTTTCTTCAAGTTCTCTTTAGAATCAAAGTATTTTTTTTTACAAAATGATTTCAAAATGTACAACTTTGTAAATATGGTTTAGAAATGGTCAAGTAATTCTTACAAACATTATGGAACCAATAATAATTTCCATGGGCCTGATTGAGAAAAACGAAAAAAATGAATACAATATTTTTTAATTCCTTTTGGAGTGAATAATCCAAATGGAGTGCAAATGAGAATTTTTAGGTGATGATGTGTAATTGATAATAAGTGGTGTGCAACTACTTAGACATTTTTTTTAATGTTTGTTTGGAGGGTAAATCAAAATAGAAAAGTTGTTTTTCTAGAAAATGATTTGCTTAAAAAATATTTATCAATAGTTGATTCGGAAGTAGGTGTTGAAAATTTGATTTTCGACTCAATTGACAATCTCAATTTTCAGAGAAATTATTTTCTATGTAGTATCAAAATGATTGTTAAGCCTTAATAAATAAATTATAAATTTTCAAAAAATATCGAATCGACTATATTGAAATGTAACATTAAATCTAAAATATTGAATGTTTTGGATTGTCTTGGAATTTCTTTAAATATTTTGAAATGTTTAGTATGCTATTCCAATTTTTCTCCCGACTGAAATATTGTCTCAATATAAGATTTTATTGATCCTAATATAATTTTTTTTCTAAACGCGTTATAATTTTTTGATAATAACTTGATAATTCAGTAAGTAAATTATTTTTAAATAAATGACCCATCGCATTTTATCTTGTGCTTGAATATATTATTTTCTTACTTGTAATTTCCAATAATTTTTGTGATATAATATTCTAATAATTTGAAACGATAATTAACAACCAAGATTAATGTTCTCAATATTTTTTTATCTATTTAGTATTTGACGTGAAGTAAATTATCTTTTATAAAAAAAATATAAGGATTTAACTTCTTGCTAAATCGATGGATTAAACATGAATCAACAAGAATTATATTGTTTGCTAACCTCAAGCAATAATTTTACTTCTTTAGCGGTTAGGGTCTTTAAGCATCTAATTCGCTACTTAATTCAGTGTAAAGTAAAAAAAATAAATTATTGCTTTATTCAATGTTAAGTTGTGAAATCATTGTTTTATCCAAAATAAAAGAAGAGTTTCACAACTTTTAGTATTTATGATTTCAAGATAGTAAATTCACTGATTTATTACATTTTTTAGCATGAAATCATTATTTTTCATCAAATGTGAGTTTCAAGAGAGAAGAATTAGTTAAATTTTCAAATAAAAAATTAATTAATTTATTTTTTTTTAAAGTTGGTGATTCCTATATTATTTGATGGCTTTGTTAATTTATTCATTTTTAAAGTAGATAATTTGTTGACTAATTTACTTAAAAGAAGTGATTTAACAACTTTATTTTTAAGCATTACTGGAGATCTTTTTATAATGTTAATTTAATGAATTTAGCTTAAGTAATTTTTGGTGATAAAAATATGGTACATAATTTTATTTTTATTTTTGTAAAGATAATGCTCGTTTTGTTTCTTTATATGAATTTGTTATTTTCTTTTATAATTAATCTTAATAATATATGTAAGAGAAATGAAATATCTAGTTCATTTCTAAATTATCAATTTATTTAATACATTTATCAGTCATAGAAGAAATTATTTAGGAGAACATATTTTGACTATTTTCTAAACATGGACTATACAACCCTAAGTTCTCGATTCGTATCTCGAGAAAAATAAATATTATAGTTTTGAGAAAATTTTGAAAGTGAGACATAGGGATAAAATTTTAAGATATTTCTGATCATTTTTAATGAAATCTAACCTCACCATTAGATTTAAAATAATCGAAAAATATACTTTAACCTGTAAGCACCCTCAAATGCGAGTCCGAACATAAAAATTACAAAATCCTCGATTATTGAGTCGAACTAAGTTAAAATAATAATTTTTTGTTAGAGTTAGAATTATTAAGATTCGATTATACCATTGGGTTCGTGACGAAAAATTATTGAATATGGACTATTTATTTATCATTTTTGGAGATCAGAAAGTTGAATTATCATCAAAAACGAAAATGACATCAATTTTAGATGTCACCTCAGGCTAAAAATGTAAATTATTGTTAAAAATAGAATTTATAGAAATTGACCACACCATTAGATCCGGAATGAAAATTTAGACGAAATAGAGTATCCATTTGTCAGTTTTGGAGTCCGGACGGTCAAGTTACTGTCGATAGAAACAATAGGCAAAATATTGATTTTGTCCAAGATATATATAAATAAATTTTTTAAAATTTTCACTATTCACTTTCGTTTTAAACGACCCAAAATCAGCCAACTCATTTTTTTTTTAAATTCATTTTTTTCTTCGACCTTCTACCTCAGATCTCTTGCAAACGGCTCGCCGTCGTCGATCAACGCAGAAGGGAGAAACGTCCGTAGCCGTGTTCTCTATAAAACCCACCCAACCTCTTTCCATTTCACTTTCTTTTTCAACCCATATCTTCAAAAATCAGTCATATTTTTGTACGAGAATTTCGAAATTTCGACCCCGGATTTCATCCATTTCGGGATCAAATCACCCTCTATTGTAGAAGGAAGAAAAGACGAAGGCGTTGAGATCTTTGAAACCACCGGGTTAGATTTGAAAATTAGCCATCTTGAACTTTGAATCATCTCGATTTCCGTGTCATTTGCCTCGATTTCCTTGCACGCACTTCGATCATCTCACACAGAGATAGTAAGGAACTTTCAATTTCTATTAGTAATCGTATATTGTAAAAATTGTATTTAGAATTTTATTAAAAAATTTGTGGTGAGTTTCAAAAATATAGAATTCAATCGGTTATTTCAAATTCACGCTAGAACTTGCATATTTAATATATTTAATTGTATTTTTTACAAATTATACGGGGGTAGGATATTTCAACGGGCTAGTTCTGTTAGTTGGGTCCTATGCACCGCTCGAACCCCGTTTTGATCTAAGTGTTATACTTTTTAATATTATTAATGAAAATGAATTTTATAATTGGAAAAAAATGATTTAATATTCAATGATCTCAATTGAGTTGATGAATATCAGAAAGTGGATATTTTGTTTGAAAGATTAAAATCGTAAAAATAAAAAAAAGGGAAAAAGGGTATGAAACGGTAAAATGTCAGAGTCACACCCGAGGAGTGATGTCTGCATTTTACATTGTTGTGTTGTGTGTAGGTTGGTGAATAGATATCCAGGAATAATGTTATTGGTTGCATGTTTATTTACTTTCTGTTAGCGCGATACGCTGTTTACTTTTCCGTTCTGTGATTTATTTTAGGCCGATTGGCCACACTTGCATGGTAGGAAACTGGATATCCATTTTCAATCTTGTATTGTTAATTTCTCTTTTGTTTTTAAATGAAAATAATATATATATGTAACTATTTTGTGAGTTGTTAAAGAGTTTGTAAATGCTTGAAGGGATAGTACATGATATCATCTGAAGTGGTGTACTATCTTGGAATGTACGGTAGGGACCACCAAGCTCATACGTGGTAAGGGACGCGTATGAGAGTGAAGTCACAACTAGAATCCGAGTTTATTCCTCTCTATCTTTACCAGTGAACTTGTAATGTAAAGGTGGTCGTATACGAATGATTTGTATATTTGGGAATCACATGCACGCCTGATTGGCATAGACGAAGATGATTAGTTAGTGATCACTAACAATCTATAGTAGTCGAACGTTCTGACATATCGAAAAGAGACCCAGTGCTTACGGTCACGTCAAATGACCAGTCTGAACCGGATAAATGGTCAACCAAGTGTAGTAAGGGCAGCGACAGGCCACAAAATCAAGAACTAAAAGTCAGAGAAGAATTGTAACATCATGTCTCGACTGGGAACGATCCAGTCGTGAATCCCAACTCTCTAATTCTAATACTCCACCATAGTGTATAATGTATCTATTGCTTTACTTTGATATAAAAAATGAAATGCATGTTTAATGTTTCTATTTGGTCAATTAGATTTGTATATAATGAAAATGCTATAGTGAGTACTGTTGGTTGATGTAATGTCATTTTTAAAATGTTCAGTTGCTCATCCCTGGCTATATGTACCAGTTAATCGTAATTTATTCTGTAAAATTTTGCATATGTTAAAATGATTCAGTATGTTTATTCATTCATGTTAGGAGATGTTATTGGTAGAAATTGTTTGTTTTCTTACTGGGTAAGCATTGTTACTCACCCGTTCCTTCCTATTTTTTTTAACTTTAGAGCCTAGTTGGCGAGGCGGGCATAGAACTAGCGAGTGAGGACCATCTGGTGGGTCAGATAGACGACCAGAGTCCATTACTTGGTGAGTACTGAGGTTATTACCCCTAGTGGTGTCGATTTGTCCAAATGTAATATATTTTGTTTTGAGCGTTATGAATTTTATTAGAGTGAGGAATTTCTTGTATAATCGTGTATATAAACTTCTTCTTCCGCACTCTGATTTTTGTATGTTATTAGATGTATATTGGCTTTCGCTAGTATTATATTTTGAATGTATATATGCAGGAATGTATGTCGTTTATCAGGTGCAGGTTGAACGCCTTGAAATGCTAGTATAAACAGAGGAGACCATGCCGAAATTTCGAGATGCCACCTAGTACCTCGAGTTTTGACATGGGGATTTGTGTTAGTGTTTGGCGGGGCGTCACATGGATTTTATTCAAATTATTTTAAATATGATTGTTTTATTGTCTAAACACAAAACTATTTTAACGTTTAAGTTAGGTAAAGAATATTTAAACGACATTATGTTAGATATAACTATATATTTATGTTTCAATAATGTAAAAAATATAAAATAGTATAAAGAATCCTTATAATATATAAGGTAATTTATTAAATAATTACTCGTATTTTTCGTTTATTATAAAAACGTTACTAAGCTATTTGTATTATCAAAATATTAATGTATTTTTTAAAATTAATCAAATTACTCTCATAAAGTAGATGTCAACGTAACTGATCGAAGGTTAAAAAATTTGCTTAAATTTTTTTTTTCAATTTCTTTTTTACTTTATTTTTATTGTTGTACAATGAGACATTAATAAGTTGCTTCACAAAGGATTAATGTGAATATATTTTGATTTTTCCAACTACTAAAGAAAGTAGATATGATTTTCATATTGTTCTTCTTTTTCATACAATTTATGATTTTCATCCACATTTTCAATACAAAATAATTGATGACAACTTTGAAAACTTAAATTTGTATTAAATGTGTATAAAATTTTAATTAATTGAAAATTCATTAAAAAAACATCAATAAGAGACACATACAAATTGTGAAAAACATTAACGAAATATTGATAAACATAATTTTAGTGATAAAAATATGTTGACATAATAATTTCAATGACAACTCGACATTATTTATTATCCATTATTGACATATGTAAGGTTCATTGTTGACAATTTTGAAAGAATTTTATATAGGATAAATATATAATTAAGCATACAATATAGGAGGACAAGTCTTTAGTATAGAGTTGATAATACATGAACATTATGTTGACAAACTTTGAGTAAATTGTTGACAAAACTGTAATATAAACATGATCTATTATATTTTTCTTTTTAGATTGAACTCATATATAAATTATATATGAACATTGATCTACTATATTTCTATGATGAATTAATAGAGTGGAATGATAAAAAAATATATCTAAAAATGAGGCAGTAAGAAGATAAAAAATTTCTCTTTTTAAATTATGCTTACTAATTTTATGAAAATTATTGAAGAAGTAAGCCAAATTGACACAAAAAGAGCAAGTATAACATTAAAATACATATTTTTGGTTATCAATGCGATATCAATGGAGAATATAATAATGTCGTAATGATATATAAATATCAAAAGAGTAATGAAATTCTCATCACCATATTGGTTTTAAAACATGAAAAAGCAGCGTGTTATAGTCCAACATATCTTCTTTTCAAAATCAATCACAAATATATATTTTGAATAAAATACAAATATAATTATTTAGATTAATAGATAAAATGCACACAAGAATGAATATTAACATTATAAAAATAAAGGTAGAGAAAGAATATTAACAAAATTTTGAGCAGTTAATTGAATTGATAAAAAAAAAATTGACTTAAACAATTAACAACTTTTAAATCTTAATGAAAACTTTATTTACAAGCATGATTTATATCTCACTTGAGAATGAGACGATTCATCCGATACGTTTCAGTATCAGTTACCAACGATACGGATAGACAAGTCATCTTAAACACTAAAATCATCCTCAAATGTCACTGATTTAAGTCAATCCAAAGTCTCTTGAGCCATTGTTAAACGACACCACTCGAATAAATTGAAAAACTTGTCCGAGATAATTCATTCTCGTTCATTAATGAGATAAAACGTTAAAATGAGTTTTAAAACTATGTTTATAATTGAAAATTGTTAATACTTCTAACTTAATCATGATTTAAAAAAATAATCACTTTGATAGAAGATTTATTATATTGTTATCTTAAATAATCACATCAAGAGTTTTAATATATCATATGAATTTTTAAACATAATAAAATATTAATAAATCCTACTTCAACGATTAGCTTGTGGAATATCTATGAATACATGGTGTTGGCATATATATCTTTAAGTGTTAATAAGGCTATTACATAACGTTAACAAATCATTTATCAGGGAATGACAATATTAGTGATTTTTAATTTTGTTTTCATATTATTTTAAACTTTTTGATCGAAATCATTTTTAAATATGTCTATGGCTAACATTGCTCAAAATAGTTTTAGATATTATTACTATTTTTTTTTAGATGAAGAAAAAATAATGTGTATCTTAATAAAATTCAATGACTCATAAATCAAGCTACACAATCACATCATTGTCAGATTTTTTGATAAATGTGAACAGAGAAATATTTTTAGTAATTTTTTCATGGTATTTTTGTAGTTTTCATTAGGTTTAAATGTTATTGTATTAATTTTACTATTTGTTTACAAAAATTAAACATATATGCGTATCTCAAGAAAATCAAATGGTTCTTAAAGCAAACAACAAGTCACATCCATAGTAACAAAATTCAGATTCAACTTTTATTTGGTGAGGGTTTCCATTAGGTTAATTCGGATAAATTCAAAAAAAATTTCATGAAGTTTTCGATGACCATAAAATAATAGTATTATTTTTAATATGCTTTAGAAATACAGTGCAACTAAAATTATATCCAAATTAATTTATCATAATTCTAAAAATAATTTTTTGGTAAAGTGTTGATAGTATAATTAGAAATTTTATCATTGACCATTTAAATAATTCGGATTTGAGTTTGTAGGTTTTATACTATCAACAAAAATAATTCGAAAAAAAACATGTTACATTTGCACCACAAAAAATAATACCATTTCTAAAAATAAAATCACTTAACCATAACCTAAGTTCAAGGGTGGAAAATAACTTTCTTTTGATTTTTTTTTAAAGTTCATATAATATTGTCCTTTACAATTATGTGGCATCAAATCATGTTTTTGAATGTCATAAGGTGGTGTGGTCACAAAATTTTCTTACTAACTTAGCAAGAAAAGTATTTATTATTATTATTATTGGCTAAGTAAAGTGTATTTCATTATCACGTAGACATACTAGTGATACTTAGTAAGATCTTAAATCTTACTAAGGATCGTTTTGCCCACATGAAAAATATCTTAAAACACCCTCTAAATCATATAGAATTAAAAAAAAATGTATTATGAAAAAGTTCAAGCAAAAAAATTGATAATTTTAAAAAAATTAAATAATTATTGATATATTTAAAATTACATATCAATGACATAATAACTAAATGTCTTAAAATGGGTTAAGCGGGTTGACACCCTTAACCTGAACCCAAACCATTTAATAACCATGTTCGACGGGTTGAGACTATTATGACCCAAAACCTCTAATTTTGTGTCGTTTTCGAGTCATGTTTGTAAGTAGTGTTAATATTACCACCCCTAGTTAAAAGGTTGAGAATGTTAATCATAGTTCCCGTTTCAAATCTTGGATCCTATCCTAACATGCTCCAGATCACTCTATCCATTCCAGTCCCACCTTCATTCGTGTGCTGCAACTCAGAGGCTATAGACGCACAACATCCCTTCCAGTTCTAGATTCCTTCAATCCAAGCCTTGTTGCTTAAAGCCGCTCTACTACGATTTTAGTGGCATTCGGGGCGTTAAAAAGATCCCGATGATAATAAATAATTCAGGGGGTCAACTCCTCTTTCTCTGCCCTTTCCCCCCTATCCCTGTCGGTCGAGTGCTTTATTCCCAGTGATAGTTATTAGTTATAAAAAAAAAGGTTTACTAATTTACTGTTAAAAATTTGGGGTCATTTAAAAGGAAAATCCTATATTATTAGGATTTATTAAGTAATTTTCCCTGATTAAAAACATCCACACAATTAGAGCTTTTAATGGATTGGCTCTAGATCAGATCAGGGTCAGTTTGGGACCAATCCGATAGGGATATGATATGGCACAGAACAGATCCGATAAGTATCAAATTGGACTCTTGCCAGATCCGTTTTTATCGGATATCAATATTAGGATCCAAGCCTGATACAATAACAATCTGTTTGGGTCCAGATTGGATCAAACCAGATTTGAAATAAAAAATCTAAGTAAACTTCATGCATAAAACAAACTATATAATATAATTTATCTATTTTCTCACATTTTATGGATCATGTGACTCTTGTGCTTGGATTGTCAATGGATCGAATCAGACCTGAAATCCGATCCGTTCCACTAGGACTCCATGATTCCCTCTTCTGTGTGGAATGATTTGTCCTCTTTTATGGACTAGGATGAGAATTATGAATCTAAACCACTAACACTAATTTTATGGCTTAATTTATAACTTTCTCCCCATTAATACCATTTTAATGGACTGTAACCACCATTTACTAACCCTTAACTTCGTAATTACTAGGAATAGGATTGGTCTCATTGCCCTACATGACAAATCAATTTTACGAATCCAGTTAGGTCAAGTTCTTCACTTACGAAGTGCTAAAGACCACCTCTTGTATTCTTAGGGAAGGTGAGCATTTGATTGGGTAGATCCTCCACACTTGAGGTATGATGAGTGGGGCTTATTACTCTTCATTTGAGATCTGGGAGTTGGGTCAAACCCTAATGTAACGTAAAATACATGGGTTTGGGCTGTGCCCTTGAAGTAGTCAAGTTCATCGATATTAGAGGTGGATGTCTACCTAGTCAGGTATCGTTATTAAGCACAGAGCCAGCTAACATGAATTAACATGTAAACAACAGAGATGGGAAAGGACCAAGAATGTGTCTATAGCATTACAACCATACAAGGAAAAAAAATAAATTAATTGAAGCTTATTTATTACCAGCACACATGTTCTCAATCGTGCATCTTAAAATAAAAAAACAGCCGGATCTCTCATGCCTCATATGGATGCACAACAAAATGAAGATAGGTCATCTCCTCAAATGTCCTGGGGCCCATTGATAGCCTGACATGTCCACAGAAAAAAAAAAAATTATGAATGATATATACTCATTTCCCGTGCGCACACACTCACCCAAGAAAAGAAAAAGGAGGGGGAGGAGAGATTTCTAGCGTACCTTGTTCTCGAGTACGACTCCATCAGGAATTTCCAATTTCACGCCTGGTTTTGCAGAAATGCTTACATTCCCCTTCAAGAATTCATCACCAAATAGGAGTCAAAGAATTTGTTGGTGGTGTAAAACAGGGAAAAAAGAATGAAAGATGAAAGCAATGCAGATTTAAATGGACTTATAGCAAGCAATGCAATAAAAACAAGAGAAAACCACAAAGCTCACACAATATTTAATCCATAGCTTGGTACCATTCACTCCACAGCTTAAGTGGTTCTGTCCCTTGACGCAAAAGGTATAATGAAGCAATGCAATAAAAGACGAGAAAAGAAAAAAGAGTCTTGCTGGAGTGACTGCAGGACAATGCGTTAAATACTATGTTGACATGGAGGTGCACACAAAACCATAGATTTTCACTCATATCTCAAGGAAAATCATCTATGGTTCTGTTCGCACCTCCATGTCAGCACAGTGTCTAATGCAGTGTCCTGCACAGTCACTTCACATTTTCCACACACACACACAAAAAACACCAAGGGGCAATCCATTTAATTCACAGCTCGACAAGTTATTAGGTGGTTCCATCCGTTCATGCAAAGTGTAATGAAGCCTAGCAAGTAATAAACTAAAGAAAAGTCAACTGAGATCGCATGTGTGGTTTTTTATTTCACCCAAATATTGATATTTGGAAACTACATCCCAACTGGTTATAACTTGCAGAGAATTTTGATCCATATAAATTAAGGGACAGGGACCATCGAACACCGGTGGCTGAAATTAATATTCTCCAAACATTTATACACTGAAGTACATAAAGTTTTAGTCATAAAGTTTCCAGATTAATAAGACCCATGTCCATACCATTTGAGACTAATGAACTGCTCCTCTGGTATTCAAGGGGCACAACGGAGGAATTTAAGTATTTCTCTGAGAAAGTAGGGGTAACTGTAACAGGGATGTCTAGAATTGTATTACCGTGTTCGCTGATATAGTGCTGAACTGTGAACTGGTACAAACCAAACCAGTTCAAGGTTCGGTTCATAGTGGGTTGGTTAAAAACAGCAAACCTGACGAACCCCCTTGCTTTGGTGACTTTTGGAGATACCCACACGGTTTGGTCAATACTAGAAATAACCCTTATTTTGAAAATCCCAAGATTTGGTCAATATTAAAGATACCCCTTTGTTTTCAAATTACCTAAGACTTCTTCTATGAGATTAGCATAAATGACTTTAATATCCTCTATGAACTATGAACTACTTCTACGAACTGGGTTCAATCAAGAGTGGCGAACCATGAACTGCGAACCTGAATTCGAACCAAGCAAACCAGGTAACATAGGTCTAGACTTAAGAATATCTCAGACGAACCATGACTTAAATATATTGCTAAGGTTTTACAATTTCAAACAGATATTGTTGTCAAACTTCTTTGGCATCACTTACATGGGAAAGTGGACATGGATCATGCATTTACACATAAAGAAGATGTCAGCAACAAACATTAAGATTCCATAATTTAGCTACGAAAAGTTTGAATTGGTGTATTAAAATAGGTCCACGATATAATAAGCAAAGCCTTAAAGAGAAGTTACATATAATACCTTGAGGGTTATACCAGTACCAAACCATACGTCTCCAGTCACCTTCAAACTATCAAGCTTGATGATGCTAGGGATGGACTTGAAGTGGCTTAGAAAATTGCTAACCTGGAAAAGATAAAACAAATCAAACAATAGCAGCAAAACTGAGGCCCTTTGGCCCATATAACTGCACCCATTCCTAGACAAATTTACCTTTTTAAACTCAGGCCCCAATTCAATAAAGGGGTTTGAAGGATTACTTCTAGCGTCGTTACGAATTACAAAGCCATCAACCAAGGTATAAAGGTCCGACTGCATAAACAGATAAATGTCTTAAAACAGACCTAAATATAAATATCCACAATCTTAAGATGAGTGACGGAAGAGGCTTTAGTGTAACCTGAACAAGAAGCAAATCAGATGTTGCCTTTACTGGAAGGAACCGAGATCGGGGAACATTAATACCAATAGCATTATCAAAGAACTGTTCCAACAAAAAGAGATGCCTAAGGATAACGTAAGGAAATTTAACCGCTAAAAGAATATAAAGAACTGCAAAATATATCTGATCGGTACCCGAATTGCAGCTCCAGCTGCTGTTTCCAGCTGAAGAACTTTCACCCCATCGACTTCCTGGAAACATAAGTAACTTCATCAGAAACTACCCATTGAAGTTACCACATTAACACAACATTCCTTAGTTGAAAAAGAAAATAAAAGAAGAGAGACGTACCTTTGGGTTTGGAATGATCTCCATCTTAAGTGCATTAGCTTCTACAAGCCTTTTAATGGCCTTCAAGTTCACCCATCTGCACAACAGAGGTATTAGTATATTATCTAAGCATATACACAATTTTAGGACAATATCACATTGGTATTTTTTTCACATACAAGTTGTTCGTGTTGAAAATCTTGAACTTTTCAATGGACTTGAATTCATTGACCTGGATGAACACACAAGTCAAACACCAAATTTCCATCATTCATGACCAACTAATGTTTTCAAGAAGTAACATGAGATTAAGTTTTTCTGAATCGTAGCTTACATGTTCATCAGGAACCTGAGCAATTTCAAGGAGCTGCAGTTCATAATAGAAGGAAAAATGTCACTCAAAGCAAGCATTGACATAGTAAGCACAGGTAACTAGTTTATACATGGTATTAAGTCATAAAAAGATCAACATGGCATCACTAAGATAACTCTGCCAATATTAGGAACTTCTAATTAAAATTATATCTGATTTGGACCTGTTTCGGAAAGAGTAAATGTAGAAATTTTGACCCAGTTTTGCACAAGGAGTTAAATTTTAATAAGTTTGATCATAAACCAAGAGTGAATGTTGTCATCGTACATGACATAACAAAAATAATTAGGCTAAAGGTTTGACTAGAATCATTTCAGAATGTAGTATGTTTTGTAATGTTTGAATAAAGACCATGGTGATAGTATCTTTTTTAAGCTTTGAAAGATGTGTCAATCTATACTTACTACCTATTTATAACCCCACTAGTGGGACTCATGGATAAATTTGGGAAGATCCAACCATACATGGAGTCATTCTCAACCAAATGATCTAAAACTATGGTTTAAATGAACTGTTCAGATTCAATTATTGTTTTTTGGTTCAGATTCTTCAAATTCAAGTTGAGTTTTCACAAGGTTAAGAAGGTTAGAATGAAATAGAATTTTGTGAGGCTGGTCTCCAAGGTATGGACAATTCACAGTATGGGTGAATAGTCTAACATGATATCCATATGGGCCTCACAAGCAGGAGTACTAAAGGGGAGCAAGTATAGACCAACTGTCAAATGATGTGCAGGAACATATAACTAGTGTTATGTTTAATGCTATGTTTATGCCTTGTATTTTGTTGTCAAATGGGACTGTAAACTAAGCCCCTGTTTTCTGAGGTTACTTTTTTGCCCCATTTCATGATCATCTGCCCTAGGGTCAATTATGGTATTTTGGGAAGGGAAAGGAGTTGGGGAGTTGGTTAAAATTTATGTCACCAAAAAGGGAGAGTTGGTTTCGGATTGGTAAACCTACTGTTCTATAAATAAGAGTTGTAATCGTTCTAATACATAATGAAACTTTCTCAACTCTCAACAGTGGACATAGGCATGGCTGAACCATGTAAATCTTGAGTTTGCTTTTTTATTTTTATTTTTATACATCGCTAGATCTAGGATCCATGCTCACATTTCAGCTATCTCAAATCAAGTGGAACTGTTGTATGTATGTAGTCATTAGTATTCTATCCTCTACTATGCTAATAAAGAAGAAAGTTGAGGGGAGAACCGTGCAAGGCGTAAGACTAATTGTTGATTACAACCACATACCTGAACCTTTCCTTCGTATGAAATAAGGGTACCACCTTTCACATCTGCCAAAGTTTTGGGGGTAACCTGTGCAAGCAAGAACTTTTAGAACATGGTTCAAAGCAGTATAGGGCATGATGAACAACAGCAACATTTGAGTACCTCCATACAATATTCATTCTTGTTTTGGATCAAATGATTTAAGATTTCTATTGCATCCAGTCAAGGAACACAGGTGTTCGAGAGATTATAGAGTGAATTTGTGAGAAATAAAACATGAGAGCTTCTATTGCCACACCAACTTTTGCTAACGCCACCCCAAGTGTGCACAAATTCTTTGGTGATTAACATATGAATTGGGGTGACATTAGAAAAAGTTGGTGTGACAATAGAATCTCACTCAAACATTTAGGAACCTAGCATGTAGAACGCTATGGTGAATAAAAGACGGTAGCAAAGGATACTTAAGTCAACAATGGCACCCAAGTTATCCGAGTTAGCAGCAAAGACGTACTCCTTACCCTAAACAAGAAAAATAAAACTGAGGTTAGAAAATAAAACTAGAGAAAATGATATGCCAACACCAGGAAATTTAAAAGAGAAAAACAAAAAAGACCATATGAAATTCCTATACAATACAGACCTGTGCCAATAATGCATCGAGCTTGCCACTGTTCATCAATGATGAGAACACATCACCATGGCCAGGAGGATACCTTCACATTAGTACAAAAGGTGTGAGGTTAATTGATCACACAATAGGTCACTTGGGTAATAGGTCTCCCCAGTAATAGTAGCCACTGATTGGCAGACTTAAAAATTTTCCATCTCATAGCAGTCTTATGTTCAGCTCAACATCGAAAAATGTAAGTATGCCAAAAAATCACAATATAAATAGAAAAAATACCACAGGTTTGAGATCTCAGTATTTTCAATTAGTGGTTTGACATAAGCGTTGTTTCTGCCTTGAAGTGCCCCATTTGGATAATAACTTCTTTCTTTAAATAATCTGTGTCCGTAAATGTGAATAACTTCCACCTCAGGTGGGTAAGGAGGTCCTATGGTGTGATTACTCTTAAGTTTACATAGATTATGAAAGAGTGATGTAAAATAAATGTTCTATTATCACACATCCTCATTTCTATAACTAAACCTTAAAAATGGTTTATTAATCCTTAAAAATGGCTGATTAATCCTTAAAAATGGTACATAACAAGGAATTGGGATATAAGAATTGTCTGTATTTGATTATATTCAAATTCTTCCTAATCTATGCAGCAAAGACATTCCATTTTTAAGAACTTGCCATGCTGGACACACGCTAAGGACACTTCTACAATAACTCTTAACTATGCACGCACGCAGAGCTTCTATTAGCACCCCAACTTTTACTTATTACACCCCAATTAAAGATTAAAACACACTCTTCAAACATTACAAAGGTTTGGCTCAATTATAATCTCAACATTACAAAACATTATAACACTCATTCAAACAATTTCAGTAGTTGTTTATAATTATGATTAGGCTCATACAAAATCCTAAACCCAAAAAATATAAATCTAGCAAAAACAATGAGAGAGCTTCTATTGGCATCCCAACTTTTACTTATTCTCAACCATTCACTTATTTTTATATTTTTAATTGGGGGGTAATAAGTAAAAGTTGGGGTGCCAATAGCAGCTCTCATTATTTATTGTACATCAGCTTACCTATATAAATTCTTCCATATTGCACAATGCACACCACATGAACTAGGTATCTTAAAGAACATACCTATCAACCTATGGAATAAAACTATACATACTTGACAGAAATCAGGTTTGTGGGGCACTTGGGTTTGACATGTTGCACACGGTTGGTAAATTCCCAACATAAGCTCCATTTTCCAATAACATACAACTAAAGCATCTTAAAGAATGCACCTATCAACCTATGGAATAAAACTATCTGTGCTTGTCAGCAAATCATATTAGTGGGGCACTCATGGTTTTTAAACTCGGTATTTCGTCTCGTCTCGTTCAGTTCCGATACCAAGTCGTTTTGTACGAGTTTTCCGATACGTTTGAGACATCTCGTGAGAAAAATCAATAAATTGAACTGTGACTTGTAAATCTCGGTCAGAAAATGACTTTGTGAGTTGGTCTCGTTCAGCTCTGATACCGAGTTAACTCGGGTGATACGTCTCGGTCTCAGACGAGTTTAAAAACCATGGGGGCACTTGGGTTGCTCCATTTTCCAACAACATACAACCTCAGTGTATTATATACAGCAATCTCACACATTAATAGCACGGTGAGAGGAGGGTGATATAAAGAAATACATACCAGCCATCCTTTCCAGTTTGTCCCTTGCATGGCAGTGGTATATAATCCTCAACAACCAATCGAGGATACTGGCTCTGTAGAAGTCAGATCAATTTGAAGATTAGAATTAGAAACTATGGTGTTCAGAAAAAACTGCATTTAAAAAGCATATAATGCACAGATTTTCAAACCTGATTAAAAGTATGAATCTCAATGTTTGACTTGGAGTATCTCTCCACAATCTACATTAGACACGTCAACAAGTTAGGTTACAAGTGACACCATTATTCAGTTCATCCCAACTAAACAAATATAAATTCCAAAAAGAAAAAAAAATGGAGAGACACTTACCTTCAAAGTATCATCATGTGTATTGAAGGAGTTCATTAGAAGCAGGGGAACATTGCACCCATACTTGGAATTGAGAGACTGTACACACATTTGGAAAAGCTAAGACATGAATACAAGCCAATGTGGAGAACAAAACAAGAGAAAACCCAATGTCATAAATTGACCTCAATTTGGATGACTATTAAGTCAAGAAACGTCAACCCATTGCGAACTTCAATGACGGACCTGCATTAAAACATAGTGAAAAAAAAAAAACATCTGGAATGAGATTAAAAAAAAAAAAAAATCTGGAATGAGCCAGACTTTATGACGTAGTATACCAATAGGAAAAATGAAAAAAATTTAATTTAGCTTCTATTGATATTTATATCCTACATCATCTATAGAAAAGTTGATCAGCATTCTTACATGAAATATTCAGCCAAAATTATGCCATTTCAGTTAGATTGTGATTTTTTTTTTATTAGTGTAAAGCTTTATTGATCATAAGGGACAAAACTAAAACAAAGCAAAAAAAAAAAAACCAAAGAAAAACAAGACGCTCAAAGAAGCCCAAAAAACTAACTACAAAGAAGATCCCACTTGAAGTCAAAGTCTTCAAAAAACAACCCATCAAACTCTTTACTCAACTTGCACCAATAAAATAAAAGACCCATGATGTCTAGGACAAGCTCTTAAGTATCTTTTTCTTCTCTCTGGAACACCCTTTGGTTTCTCTCTTTCCAAATCCCCCAACACATTGCAAAGGGAAGAATTGCCCACAAGTATCTTTTTCTTTTGGAGAAAAAATTAAGAACCCCCCCCCCCCCCCTCCCCCCTGGCAAGGAAGATAGCAAGGACTGAACCCGGCATCACCCAAGTCAATTGAAACAGGCTAAGAAAAAGAAGAGTAGCGAAAGGACAATGTAAGATGATATGATTTCTATTCTCCCCATTCCTTTTGCAAAGAGGACAAAAATTAGGGGTTACAAACCCCGTTTAATAAGATTGTCGAGTAGGGGCGGAGCCAGGATTTTGCCCATGTGGGGGCAACTAAAAATAATATTTGTGGGGGTAGTTAAGAGTAGAATTTTTTTTTTGTGGGGGCAATAGAGGCAGATTTTTTTATCTGCCAAAAATCTGTAGCAATAGCTCACTAGTCCACAGACTATGAAAATTCTTGTGGTTGCCCCCACAGCCCCCAGTTTAAATCCACCCCTGGTCGAGGGTAAGAATTCTATTAAGGCAAGCCGTCCAAACAAAGAACACAACTTTCGAAGGGACCAAATAGTAGACACTGTTATGGAGAAATTAGATTGTGATTTCAGTTATTGACACACTTGCTCAAGCTCTAGAAAGATATTCAAGAAACCAACAAAGGCCGAATTCAAGATAAATTTAGATTTACGAACTAAACAACTACTAAATTCTTAAGGAGATGCGATGATGATCTGTTAAATTAAAGAATTCCATGAATAAATAAAATTAATAAATTAAATTGGCCAAAGATGAAACATGAAAAACACATGAAATCTGTGATTTCTTTAAAAACATGAAAAACATGTTCATAACCTCCCAGAATTTTATTGCAAATTTTTTCCAATGAAGAAGGCTAAATGCCTGAATCATCGAGTTCACTCATCCAAGTTTTAAATCCTTAAAAAATTGTAATCCATGATCTCTACCATACCTCACTATGAACAAAATTAAAACGAGACACAAAATTCCATCAAGATCAGATAAGATAACAAAATATAAGAGGCATCAATTATCTAATATCAAGAATGAAACAGAAAATGCTTTACTTGGGACCAGTACACCCCATTGTCGTCCCCAAGCCTCCATTGAGCTTTAACACAACAAGTTTGTCCAAAAGCTTCTTAGTTTCAGCAAGATCTGACATTCATTCACCTAATTAGATCTAATTCTCAATGAAATACAACTATTTACAACTAAATTTGATCAGATCTCAAAGTACCTAACTAAAACACGCATTGAAACTAAATCAAATTATTACCGTTGGGATAAGGTGCCAAGCTTTCGTAAGGAACAACGACTTCATCGGTGGGAGTCTTAATCTTGCTCCACTCTACGTGTTGCGCTTCTCCACTTAAGAATGCAGCATTTCATATCCAAAACAAACAAAATTGGAGATAAACAGATCTAAATTACGGTTTTGGAAATTTAAAACAACAGTTTGATCAAGATTCAGGATTCAAATCTTACCTGAGATAACGAGAGACGAGATTTATGAATCCAGATTTCTCATTCTCACTGAAACAAAGATTCAAAAACGAAATCCAACTCAGACCTGTGAGATTATACTTTCAAAATCCACAATAATTAACAAGAAAACCAAGGATCTGGAACCTAAATAAGCATACCTGATCTGATTGAGACCTGCGACTGCAGATCTAAGCTTCGAGAGCTTCTCGGTGTCTGTAGGATTCAGAGTTGCTGTCGCCATTTGATCGATAGAGAGGTTTGAGCGATGGAGAGATCAGGGAAATTTGTAAAACTGAATGAGAATATTTGAGATTTGCAAAACTTTGAAAAAGAACGATAAACCCTCAGTATTTATAGGTAACGGAATTTGACGCTTAAGCGTCGCAGAAATGACGCCCTGCCCGTTGAGATTTCGAATGGAGGCCAAAGGCACTGCCACGTGGATCAGTTGACGGGAACGTCCTTTTCAGATTTAGTACTGCTCCGTTGGTTGTTATTGGTACACGTGTTAAAATATGTTCATTTTAAGACACTCGAGGTAGTTATTTGCTCAAGTTACAATATGTTGTATCTCGAAAAAAAAAGTATATATTGAAATTTATAAAATTTCAGATTGATCAATAGTAAGATGTCACGTGCATTGAAAAGCATATCCAATTACAAAAGTACCAACATTAAGGAAACTCTCAATACATGTGGTGTCGTACAATTAATCAATTTAAATTCTATAAAATTTCAGATTGATTTTTCTGTGTGTAAATTTTTTTTTCTACTTTAATGTTATTTCAAGACACTTCAACACATTTCAAAAAAATTATAAATCTACATTTACTATAATTTCCTAAAGATCCATTTCATTGAGATCGGTAGGAAATCCTCTCATCTCAACTGCTTATTTGATATAGAGTCTAAAACATCTAAAGTTTTTCAAAAATTAAATTATTTGATTTGATGACATGCACACCAATCCTTATTCAAAACAAAGAAATAAAGCAAAAGAAAATCATTTATTTTTTAAGGTGACGATCATCATTATCTTTTATTTCTCGAATAATAAATAGATATGTCTTACTGGTAGCTAATTCTAAGTAACTTTCATTGTTAACTTTCTCCAGTTGAACTTGAAAACTATCGGGAGTACAACTTTATACCACCAAACAAATCTAAAATCAATCTTCTAGTACCATATCAACACTATGTTATACTTCTACAACACTCAATCCACAATTAAAGTTTAGGAGGCAAATGTGTTGAGCATAAAGGAAGAAAAGAAAGTATTGTTGTCTCGAACCTTGTTTATTTTTTAATCTGGAGAGCTTGCTTTTTGGATGTTAGGATCCCCATATCAACAAATTATTAAGGGTGTTTTATGAAAATGGCTAGGTGTTTTGCAAAAATTATTGAGCCAACAATATTTTTATAATAATTATGAGAGGGTCAATAGCTCAATTTCATAATTATTTATTTTTACCAAAATGGTTATACACATGTTATTTACTTATTTGCTCTTAACTGTAAATCTACATTTAATTCAAGGTCATATAAAGGCATATTAGTGATCAACTTGTTTATACAATATATGTCAGATAGTCATTTTCTAAATAAAAAAAAAGATAATTACTTCGTCAATAGTTTATGACCATTTTTATAAATAAAAAAAATAGCAAATTCAGTAATATTTGCAAAATACATATATGTTATAGTAATTTCCCCAAAATTAATCTCAATCAATTGGACAATTTATAAGATTGTCAGCCAAATCATACATTGGTTCATTTTGAAGAGTGTGTGGGTTAAGTGTTTGGTATACATGGATCACTTGAACATGCTCAAACAATGTGTTTATTTGTAAAAACTCTTAGGCTTGAAAATGCTCATTCCCTGTGATGATACCATTAACAGACACACTACCACTTCTTGCACTTAAACTTATTTATTATGCTTATTTGTTTATATTGAGATTACCTTGAAAATTGTTTCTATTTTTTGTTTCAATTATTTTTCGGCATGATTTGGATTGCTTTACTTTTTTTTGTTATTCAAAAATTTGCATATGTTTACAAATGCATTAACATGATTTTCCCCATGTTTAAGAGACTGTTAGTTTGAAATAGTGGTTTACTTGCTAGGTAACTCCCTCGTTACTCACCATATCATTTCAAGTGTAAATACTTCATTTGTTGAGGAAACGTAAAGGAACCGTCAAAGGAGCATCAGCCCTCGAATAATTACTTTGACGATTAGAGTCCACTCCCAGACAAGTATTTGGGGTTATGCCTATTAGCTCGGTTTATAGTTTAGGTGTTAAGGCCCTATTCATTTGATTTTCAGGAGCTAACTTTTTTCCTTTTGAGTCAAAAAAGTCAGAAAAATGATGTTCGTTTGGACTTTTATGGCTCCCGCAGATTTCAATTGAAACCCAAAAGTAGCTCTTAAAAGAAGTTTTCCAAGAGGAACTTCTTCAAATTACTTTTGCAGGAAGTCAAAAATGTCAAACAACTTAGTTACCAAAATTCCTTTCATTTTTAATTAAATTTCCAACTAAACTTAACCTAAAAAAAATGAAATGAGATTACTAAAATACCTTTCAGCTTTAATCAAAATTTCAACCAAACTTAACCTTAAAAAATAAAAGGAGATTATCAAAATACCCTTCATCTTTACCAAAATACCTTTCATCTTTAATCAAATTTACAACCAAACTTAATCTTAAAAAATAAAAGTGAATTATCAAAATACCCTTAATCTTTAATCAAATTTCCAATCAAACTTAACATAAAAAAATAAAAAAATTATCAAAATACCCTTAATCTTTAATCAAATTTCCAACTAAACTTAACCATAAAAAATAAAAGGAAATCAAAAGGCTCACCCTGTCAGACCTCATGCTTGGATAGTCACTTTTTGTCATCAAATTCGTCAAATCAAATCGGTATTTTTAAAACTTATTTGAGCAAAATCCTCAGGTCTGAAAAAATCAAGGTTTCGTCTATTCTTTACAGTTCTTTGCACGCAACTCTTGTAAAGAGGAACAGTTATATACATCCAAATTTGATCGAGCCCTCGATGCAAAGTGCCCTAAAATCCATAAAAATGGAAATGGGCCCCAAGGCCCAAACCTTCAAAAATTCAATGTCTCTTATCATTTTCTTTCAATAAATGGCCCAAACCCAACCTACCACGTGGCCTATAGACCCAAACCTACCTCATCACTCTACACTTCTCAACCTACCCCAACCCATTACCCAATTATCCTTCCCAAAACCAACCTACCACCTAAGCCCATTGGACTCAACCTATTACCCATTGTTATCCTACCCAAGTCCAATTCTCAACCTATCCCTACTCTAATCCAAATCAACTCAACCCAACATTATCCTACCCAAGCCCAATCATTCTACTCAAATCCAAGCCCATCAACTTCTTAACCCAATACCATACCCATCCAACCTACTATCCAAGCATCTTACCCAAGCCCAACATCACAACCAATCAACTAAGATCATCAAGTTGGGCCACATGTCACCACCTCAACTCACATCCCTCATCCAACAACCTACTTCCATCACATTTTCTCTAAAAAATCATATATCCCTATTATCTTTTCTCTAAAAATTCATATCAATCAATCACCCTCCTTGTAGCGTCTCGCCAAACGCTAACACAAATCCCCATGTTAAATCTCGAGGTACTAGCTGGCACCTCGAAATTTCGGCATGATCTCCTCTGTTTATGTTAGCATTCCAAGGCGTTCAATCTGCACCTGATTAATGACATACAATCCTGCATATAAACAAATAAAATATAATACTAGCAAAAGCCTATATACGTCTAATAACGTATGATAGATCAGAGTGCGGAAGAAGAAAATTTATATACAGGATTATACAGAGATTCCTCACTCTAACAGAATTCCTAACACTCAATACAGAATCGAAAATACCTCTAGACGAATTGACACTACTAGGGGATATAGCCCTAATACTCACCAGGTGACGACTCTAGTTGTCTATCCGACCTACTAGATGATCATCACTTGTTTTCTACACCTACTTTGCCAATTTGGATCTGAAACTAAAAAAATGGAGGAGAAAAGGATGAGTAACAATGGTTACCCAGTAGGAAAGCAAACAATTTCTGTCAATAACCTCTCCTAACATGAACGAATAAACATACTGAATCATTTTAAAATATACAAAATTTTATAGAAGAAACTACGATTAACTGGTATATATAGTCAAAGATGAGCAACTAAACATTTTTAAACTGATATTACATCAACCAACAATACTCACTATAACATTTTCTTTTTATACAAATCTAATTGATCAAATAGAACATTAAACGTGTATTTCATTTTATATATTAAAATAAGGCAATATATACGTAATACATATGGTGGAGTAGTGGAATTAAAGAGTTGGGATTCACGACTGGATCGCTCCCAGTTGGGACATGATGTTACAATTTTTTACTGGTTTTTAGTTCTTAATTTTGTGGTCGGTCGCTGCATTTACCACGTTTGGTTAACCATTTTTCCGGCTTAGGCTGGCCGTTTGATGTGATCGTAAGCAATGGGTCTCTTTTCGACATGTCAGAACGTTTGACTATTATTTGTTAGTGATCACTGACTAATCATCTTCGTCTATACCTATCAAGCATATATGTGATTCCCAAATATACAAATTATTCGTATACGATCACATTTACAGTATAAGTTCACTAGTAAAGATAGAGAGGAATAAACCCGGATTCCAATTGTGACTACACTCTCATACGTGTCCCATACCACATATGAGCTTGGTGGTCTCTACCGTACATCCCAGGATAATACATCATTCCGGATGATATGACGCACTATCCCTTCAAGCATTCACAGACTCTTTAACAATTCACAAAATAGCTACATATATATATATATATATATATATATATATATATATATATATATATATATTATTTTCATTTGAAAACAAAAGAGAAATTAACAATACAAAGTTGAGAATGGATATCCAGTTTCCTACCATGCAACTGTGGCCATCCGGCCTAAAATAAATAACAGAGCGGAAAACTAAATAGCGCCTTGCGCTAACAGAAAGTAAATAAACATGCAACCAGTAACATTATCCCTGGATATCCGTTAATCAACCTACACACAACACAACAATGTAAAATGAAGACATCACCTCTCGGGTAGACTCTAACATTTTACCGTTTCATACATTTTTTTTTTGATTTTTTTTATTTTTACCATTTTCTGTAAAACCTCGAATTTTCAATTCGTATCTCAAGGAAAAAAATAAATAGTAAAATTTTAAAAAAATCGTGAAAGTGAGACTTAGGGGTAAAACTTTAGGATGTTTCTGATCATTTTTAATGGAATTTGACCTCACCATTGGATTCAAAATGATCAAAAAATATATTTTAGCCTGTAAGCACACTTAAATGCGAGTCCGAATATAAAAGTTGTAAAATCCTCGATTACCGAGTCGAACTAGGCTAAAATAGTAACTTTTTGTTAGAACAAGAATTATGAAGATTCGATTACACCATTGGGTTTGTAATGAAAAATTATTGAATATGGACTATTTATTTGTCATTTTTGGAGCATAGAAAGTCAAATTATCGTCAAAAATGAAAATGACATCAATTTTAGGGTCACCTATAGACACCCCATTTTTGCATCTGCCTAATTTGACAATTCGTCTTCCGGTTACCGTGAATTCCTAATGATGATTGTAAAGAACTTAAAGGCTTGTGAGTACTGTCTCTGATTCCCTCCGTTTCCACTCTTTTTATCTTCCCTACTCGTTACGACTCGACATAGAAATTTGCGCATGCTTAGGATCGTCACACGTTATACCTAATTTAGCAAGCACGTACGCTAGGTTCGCTACACAGTTCGATAATCTAGAGACGTCGCCACACTAGGAAAATACAACTTTGAAATATAGAAATAATCACGTTGAAACTGAAAGAAACCCCACGTTAGAATTCGTAAAAATCGACAAAATGATGAAAATACCCTTTATAAATTTTGGACCTTCGAAAGACCTTGAAAGTACTTCCATTGCACTCAGAACATGATTTCGAGCCTAACGAGACCCAAATCGATAAAAACAGAGAAATTTAGGAAAAGTCGTAAAAATGATCGAAATGCCCCTTGACTTCCAAACTCAACTTAGAGATCTTGATTCTTAGGAAAATGTAATAAAAATCGAAATCAAATTTAAAATCTAATTTAATAAAAATTAAAATCAAATTAAAAATTAAATAATTAAAATCAAATTAAAAATGAAACAATTAAAATTAAAATCAAGCAACAATTAAAATTAAATAATTAAACAATCAAAATTAAAATCAAACAACCGATCAAATTAAAATTAAAATGTAATCAACAAATTAAATACAAAAAAAAAAAAAATTTAAATCGATCAACCAATAAAAAATTTCAGTTAATAATCAACCAATAAAAAAATGTCAAATTCAATCGATTAACCAAATAAAACCTAAATCAAATGGCCAATTAAAAATCAAATTAAAATTTTTAACTAAACCCAAAAATTCAAAATAATAAAACTCAAAATAAAAAAATCAACCAACAAAAATTTGAAGCAAAACCAATTGATCGACCAATCATTATTAGCTAATAAGAGACCACTAACGTGGTACGAGTAGTGGGGAATCCCCACCATCATTCTTCAAAAGGAAATTAAAAATAAGAAAAAATAGAAAGACGTGTAAAAAAAAGGTAGAAGGAGAAATAAAAAAGAATTTAGAAGGAAAGCAAAAGAGAAATCTTTCTTCTATAAAGAGAGACGTTTCTCTGTCTCAAGGGGAGCTTCGGCTAAACCAGCACTCACCTCCATTCCCACGTCTTCTTCTCCCTACCTTTCTACGTTCTCAACACAGCCATTCTCCCTTCATCTTCCTGCAACATCACCTACAACACAGCTTCCAACATCACCTACAACACAGCTTGCAGCCATCAACCTTCTCCTCTCTCACGTTTTTCCTCTCTACTGCACGTCTTCTTCTCTTCTTCTTCTCGAAAGTGGCTGCTCAATGGGCTAAACTCGACTGGGAGACATCTCTTTTCCTCTCCTTCGACTCTCTCTCTCTGTTATTGGGTTATCTTCTTCTCCATGGACTGAACGGCAGCACCTACAACGTCCCTTGTTCTTCATCACTTTCACGTCTCTCACATTTACGATTTCTCTATATTTTTCACGTGTTGATTTTTAAGATTAAAAATCCTTCAAACTTGGTTTTTAATAGGTATTTAATTTTTTATAATATCATGCACGGTCCCACTCCAAATTTTGGAAATCACATTCCATAATAAAAAAATTTCGCCACAACGGTATAGCCTAACTTACTTGGTAAGATTTTACTTTTGCTATGAGTTATTAAGCTCACACGTGGCATGATCCAATGCGACCAATTCAATGAATTTTGAAAGAATTTTCATTTTAATATATATATATATTCTTTCCCTTTCAATCTAGAATATTATGACTTTAGTCAAATTCAATTTTCAAGAACTTGGATCAAAGTCTGTTATTTTTTAGATATTATTTTTAGATCCAAACTTTTTCCTTGAAATCTAGAAGGCTATGGCATTGGGTTATCGAACACGTGGCCCTAATGACCCTTAGTAATTTTGAAATCTTAATGTGTTAGTCGAGATGACCTAAGTTCTCATTGAGAAATTTGTTGAGTCATAAATACAAAAATGCAAAAAAAAAAAAAGAGAATTTTTCTTGTGCCTCAATGATTGATCGATGGTTGATATTATTTTGTGTTATTTTGATTGATTGATCACCTTGGTCCTTTGTTTGCACTATCTTGATTGATTGCTTGTATGATATGCATGCCTTAATCTTGATTTTGATTGCTTTGGATATTTATGCTTTACGATCATATTTGTTTTTAATATCCATATGTTGATAGTTTGATCTATGGATCCCGTTTGTTGGAAAAGGCCCTGGGCACACCCCATCCTGGTTTGCACACACCACATGCACGTTTACTGTTTTACCCACTTACACGTCCCATATAGCCAACGTGGCACTAGTGCGTGGCCCAGTCTCCTCGGAGATGCGACGTCATTCATGAAAACTACAACTCCAGTCACGTACCTTAGGGTATATCGAATTGGGGCATCAATACCGTCTGATCAGGTGATTCTGAGAGGTATATTGATGCACCCAGGCTGGAGCGACCTGAGCCTTTTACCTATTGTGAGCCACACAGTCACATGTCCCGATTGCCAACGTAGTACTAGTACGTGGTCAGTCCCCTCGTGGGATGCCAAACCATTTATGAAAACTACAACTCTTGACTCGTACCCATAGGTATAAAAGATAATCTAAGTATATCAATTGCACTTCTTGGTCAAAACCGGTGCCTAAGCAAGATCTTGCCCCGCTGTACCCTACTGTACGAGGGGGATAGACTACGTCTATTCTAGACGAGAGGTATTTAAGTGGGCCTTTGCTCAGCATTGTACGCCACCTCTCAACTAGAGATCAAACTAGCTATTTTTAGCTTCAGAAAAGTGAATTGAGGTTTTAGATTATCACCTATACGGTATATCAAACCAAGTCACCACGTATCGAAAGGTATATAGGTGTACTCGGGCAAAGGTGGCCAGATAAAAATGCATTGCACGTAGTAAGCTTAGAGTCTAGAAACCTTCCTTGTAGGTCACGACTCGAACTTATCGTGGGTGGTCCCAGGTTGTTTATTGAATGCGGCCTTTTGATTGATGAATATATGTGAATGATGTGAATGATGAGATCAAAGTGTATAATTGTCCTCAAGGATCAAAAATTTGTTTTGAAAATTAAAATGGGTGCACCGACCCAATAAAGAATCCATTCTTTTACAATAATGACCCAATCCATCCCGATCCAATAATCATGGTGGGCTGGGCCATTTAGAAATCAAATTTTCAAAGAAGAAAAATGATTTACGAAGGGAAAGTGTTTTCTAGAAAAAGTGTTTTCCAAAATAAGTGTTTTCCAGAAAAAGTGTTATTCTCTAGAAAATAATATTTTCTAAGAAAAAGTGTTTTTCAAAAGAACAAGATTTTCCAAGAGAAAATGTTTTCCAAATAACAAACTATTTTTCAGAAGAAAATATTTTCCGAAAGAAAAGAAAATGAAGGAAAAATGATTTACAAAAGATCTATTTTTGCATGAAAATTTTTTGAAATATGTTTTTTACCAAAAATCTATTTTTTGCATAGACCTTGTAAAATTATCAAAATATGTTTTTCTAAAAAGAAAATGATTGCAAAAAATAATCAGAATTGTGAAAATTGTTATTCAATAAAAACATTATTTTTCAAGAGTGCAATAAAATTATTTACCTTCTGAATAATCATTGAATGGATGAATTGTATTGGTGCACAAAATTCAATAAAATCTCAGGGTTCATTTAAAATGTTATCAAGGGGGTGACACTGAAATTGGTTAAATTCACCTTCAAAGAGGTTTTAAGGGTTATCATTGTATGTAAGCTCAATCGTCCATCGTCTAGCTAGGGTTGTAAATCCGGTCAGTTAGAGTAAACGTCAATATCAAGTCAACAGTCAGAAATGACCTCAAAATTTCTCAACATCATCCAGTTGTTCTTTGAAGATCATAGTGCTTCAATCCTACCGGTTGTAAGCAATATCTCAGTCCTCAGTCCTAATCAAACTCGTGTGGGTACTTGTCTTGAGTTTTCATGAGTCATTTGAGTTAGCTCGAGTCCTCTTTTCCAGCAAGGTCATGTCTTCCTTAGATTGAGTCTACTCTTTCCTATTGAGTCAAGTTAGTTCGTTGAGTCTATAGAGGTATCTGTCGCCCCTTCTGAATTTGATTGGATAAAGAAAATGTTTGAATACCTCGAGTGCATTAACGAATTAACTACTAATCTGGCTTCAAGGATAGATTTTTCTCTTGAGCAAGAAGATAAGAGTCAGGCTCAAGAAAGCAAAGGTCATTGACCTCGGAACATAAATAAATTCCTAAAGAGATTCAAATAGAAACTATCTTATCTCTAGAGGAATACAAGGGGATAATGAATTTTCTCAAAAATTTCAAAAACTTGTTCACGTGGGCCTATGAGGATATGTTAGGTACAAGCTTGGGTGTTGTCTGATACGGATTAGATATTGAATTGATAAAATAAGATCAAAGAAGATCTTACAAAATGTATCAGTGCTAGACTTCTCAACATGGTAGAGCTCCCAGAATAGATTACCATTATCAGATTATGAAACAGTTGAAGCGGTATTGATCTCTGATAATGGGTCGTACATCAAAGCTTAGGTTATCACTTTGTGTTCAAAGTTCGAGAATCGACATCACATTATCTCTCTACCATCCTCAGATTAATGAAAAGGTTGAAGCAGCCAATAAAATATCTCAAAACAATCATCAGGGAAATGTGTCAATCACACCAGGATTAGTTAGAGAAGTTACCATTCACACTAGGGGTATATCATACTTCAATACAGTCTTCCACTAGAGCTATTCCCTACTCTCTAGTGTATGATATGGAAGCAATTTTACCAGTTGAAATGTAAATCTCGTATCTCAAGGCCTTCAAGGAAAGTCAATTGTCAGAAGCAGATTGGGTTCGTCAACGGTATGAAGAATTAAGTTTGATCGAAGAAAAATGACTAAGAGCTTTGTATCACATGCAAGCTTATCAAAGAAGAGTTGCCTGTGCGTTTGACAAAAAGATCAAGGCCCGTCACTTACAAGTCGAGGATTTCGTACTCAAAGAAAATCGGGCACCTATCTTTGACCCTAGAGGGAAGTTCAAACCAAATTGGGGGCGGTCCATTCATCGTTAAGGAAATATTACCATGAAAACTTGTCAGGCTTCAAGATCATGATGGAATCGAATTACCAGAACCAACCAACCAACCTTGACCAAATCAAACGGTACTACATTTAAGGAGGCCATCTTTGGCCGAATCAATCCTCATATTACCCAATTACCTAGTTCAACATATCCTTTCTCAACCCCTTTGCAGCCTTTTCAAAAAGGAAAATTATGCCTTTTTCTTTCTCAGCCCGATCACCTAACCTAGGGGAGGGAAAATCTGAACTACGTTTTGGTCTGATCCCAAAAATTTGGGGTACGTAGGCAACCTGAGAAGTTACTTCAGGCCCGACCACATCAAAATAAAAAAATAGATGCCTTGACAAAGAAAAAATCTAAAAAGAAAAAAAATTCAAAAGAAAATGGAATATCTTCAAAGTAGGGAAGAAAATTATAGGAAAAAAAAAATAATTTAAAAGGAAATGCCACACAAGGGGCATTTGGATTTTTGAGCCTCAAGATTCCTTTCTTTTTATACCCAGTCCTAAGCTTACCCATGAAAGTCCTCCTAAGTACCGTGCGAAAAGTCAAGGAAGATAGCAAAGCATGATCAGACAGCAACTCCAGAAGTTCAGACAGGAAAAAAAAAAGCCTGCTAGGTTGAAAACCTAAAAGGACAACTTAGGCAAAAATTAAGGCAAGCTCGCGAGGTTAAAAATCTGAAAGGATGACCTTAGCAACAATCAAAGCAAGGAAAAAATAAAAAATTGTAAGCTCGCTAGATCGAAAACCTAAAAAGGCGATCTAGGCAAAAGGTAGAGCATGCTCGCTAGATTGAAAACCTGAATAGGCAATCTAGGCAAAACTTAGAGCTATCAAAAAATAAAAGAAAATCTCCGTTGAGTTGAGAAGCTGGAAAGGTAGCCCGAGCCGAAATATCAGAAGTCCGAATGATCAAGTTTCAATACCCAGTTTGAATCAAATATAGACTCAGTGGATACAAGTATCTCGTCTATGATTGATCTGAAGAGTTTCATGTCCCTAAGCGAACCGACGGGGAGAAAGAACAAATTCTATGATGAATTTCAGAAAGAAATATTTTGTTCCAATTTCTTTGAGCCTGACTCAAAATCTTCAATATAAAATGTCAAAATTAAAAGTTAAACATTTATTGCGCTTGCGGTAATCAAGGATTTCAAACTTTCATAACAAAGGACACTTCCTTTTTCTAAAGAGTACAGTTTCCCCCCTTTCACTAGGGGCATTTATTTTCAAATTATGTTCAATTATCCCCAGTGCAATGTTCCTTGTCAAACTAGGGGTATTTTTGTTCTGATGCCTGGTCAATTTCAACCCCAAAGGATAAGGTTAACTTTGAATTAAAGGTTACCCTCTTGATAGCAATTTTGAAAACTTCTCAGATTCAAAGAGAGTTAAAATTATTACTGGACCTTCATAAAATCCAACTTTTTATTTTAAAAAAAAAAAATTTAGTTCATTACTCTTTCACCCTGGGCAGGTAGAATAGGACTCCCAAAAAAATTAGTTCATTACTTTTTCACTCCGAATAGGTAGAGTAGAACTTCAAAAAAAAAAAAAAATAGTTCATTACTCTTTCACCCTGGGCAGGTAGAGTAGGACTCCTAAAAAATTAGTTCATTACTCTTTCACTCCGTGTAGGTAGAGTAGAACTTCCCAAAAAAATTAGTTCATTACTCTTTCACCCTGGGCAAGTAGAGTAGGACTTCTAAAAAGCTTAGTTCATTACTCTTTCACTCCGAGTAGGTAGAATAGAACTTCCAAAAAAAAATTAGTTCATTACTCTTTCACCTTGGGCAGGTAGAGTAGGACTCTCAAAAAGCTTAGTTCATTACTCTTTCACTCCGAGTAGGTAAAGTGGAACTTCCTAAAAAATTTAGTTTATTACTCTTTCACTCCGAGTAGGTAGAGTAGAACTTAAAAAAAAAAAATTAGTTCAGTACTCTTTCACCCTGGACAGGTAGAGTAGGACTCTCAAAAAGTTTAGTTCATTATTATTTCACTCCTAGAAGGTAAAGTAGAACTTTTCAAAAAAAAAAAATATATATTTCATTAACTCTTTCACTCCGGGTAGGTAGAGTAGAACTTTCCAAAAAAAAATTAGTGCGTTATTCTTTCACTTTGAATAGGTAGAGTAAGACTCTAAAAAAAAATATAAATTCATTACTCTTTCACCTAGAGTAAGTAGAGTAGGACATTTAACTTTCGCCCAATTTTTGCTCAAATTTGTCTCAAATATCATTCAAATTTTCTCAAGTTTTGTTTTACTCAGTTTCACACAATGCACACACTTGCACATTTGTTTCATTAGTCAAGGAGAATTTTCTAAAATTCAAGGATCTGACACTGTCAGTGAGAGCTCTCACTCAAGGACCTGACAACTTTTTAGTTCGGGGAGAGCTTTACCCTCAAAGATCCGAACACCTCGACGAATTGCTAGATCAGGCTGCAAAATGAACTGTCACTAGCTTTGGCATTCGGATATCGCACTATCTACCAAAATAGATTTGCTATCTAGTTTGCTTCAACCCTCTGCCAAAGAGGGGCATCTGTAGACACCCCATTTTTGCACTCGCTTGATCAATCAACTCGTCAACCGATCGCAATGATTCCCAATGATGGATGTTATTTCCATTGCTTTATTTTGTTACCAGAAATGTTTCAGAAATCCGGATGAGGTATCTCGAATTGACAAAATCTTAGAAACCACACTAAGCTAGGAAAATACGACCCTAGAAACATAGAAATCATCATTTTGTAGACCAAAAAGAAGCGTCACGATAAAAATCACTAAAAATTGACCAAATTACCAAAATACCCCTAACATCAAAACAACCCTAAAGCCTACGTTACGATTAGGAAAACCTTTTCAAACACATAAAACAACAAATCGAAACCAAATAAATCATTTCGCCAATTTTCACAGAATTTGACAAAATTACGAAAATGCCCCTCTGAATATCACGACCATTTCACACAAAAAATTTCATAAATCACACAAACTAATATTTCCATTGAATTCCTTACGAAAAATCGATTCTAAAACATCCTAGAACATTAAAAACTAACTTAAAACGTGAAAAGTCCTCTCCGGGGGTAAAACGATAATTTCACAATTTTCATAATTAAAAATTTCGAAATTAATAAATAAAATATTAAATAATTAAAGTGAAACATTAATGAAATTAATTTAAAATTTTGAACTAAAAAAATCGATCAATCGGGCTCTCATGGAAAATTGTTGAAGGTTCGTGAGATATTTCTTTAAGGACCCCTCCATTTGGGGGTCTAAAGAATTAAAGATATAATAAAGGGGGGTTCTCCAAAAATTAAAGTCAATCAAGCAAGACAAAAGTCAAGGTATTCAAGTCAATCAAACAAAACTAAAGTCAAAATTAAAGTCAATTAAGCAAGACTGAAGTCAAAATATTAAAAGTCAATCAATTAAGACTAAAGTCAAAATATTAAAAGTCAATCAAATAAGACCAAAAGTCAAAATCATAATAGAGTTCTAATTAAAAAATAACTCTATCTAATAGAGTTCTAACTAAAAAATAATTCTACCTAAAACAATTCTAATTAAAATACAACTCTAATTAAAAGAACTCTAATTGAACACTAACTCTATCCAAATCAACCCCTAAAAACATCTATAAATAGAGGTGCTCACACCTTATTTTCATATCAAATCATAAACCCTAAGAGAAATAGGTCTAGAAGCCCCCATAGCCTCCCATAAACCCTAGTTTTGGAGTCCCAACTCCTTACCTAACATCCTTTCTTCAATTTTAGCCTAAAAAACACCTAAAAGCCCTTCCAAAACATCCCAAAATTCAAAATAAACTCGAAGAATCCAGATCAAAAAAGGAGATATCTTGCCTCGGAGATCAGAAATCAAATCCGGAGACAGAATGAAGCAAGGAATACGGTATAAGGAGCAGTTTTTGTCGGATCTGAGGGAACAAGGTCTTTGCTATCGGAAAGGTATAATTTCTTCTTTTTTTTATCAAGATTTTTTTTAGCAATGTAACTTATTTGGGAAGTTAGTAGAGACCGACTTTGTAACACCCCGGATTTTCAACTCATATCTCGAGGAAATTAAATGGTGAGATTTGGAGAAAAATATCGAATGAGAGACTTAGAGTAAAATACTCAAATATTGCTATGATTAATTTCGAGAAAAATCAACTTCGCCATTTGATTCAAAAGGATCGGAATATATACATTAGCCTGTAAGCAAGTTCGAATTCGAGTTCGGAGGAAAAAGTTAATAAATCCTCGAATTTCGCGTTAAGTGGGACCCAAAATAGTGGAATTTGATTAGAGAGAGAATCAAAAAGATTTGATGATACCATTAGATCCATAGCGAAAAATTATTCGAAATGGTATATTCACTTGTCAATTTCCGAGTCCGAATAGTTAAGTTACGGTCGAAACTAGAAATAAGGGGGAAATTACAAGTATGCCCTCAGCTGTGTTATAAAAGAAAAATCTAATTTTTCTTTTATTTCATTTTCCTCTTCTTCTCCAAGGAAACCCCAAATGACAGCCACTTCTCCATCCTAGGGTTTCGACCCATTGCCTTCAAGTTTGTACGCAAACGAAGCCGAGTTGAACCTCGACGAAGAAGACAAAGTTGTCGGCCACGTCGAGAGCTACAACTTCACCATCTTTACTTACCCGTTCTTGTTAGTTTTCCTCATCCTCCGTCAAAACCAGTCGGGTAGCTCGAGTAAAACTCTACACCTTCCATCCGAGGGCTTCATCGAGTTAGGAGCTAGGTCTATACTTCGTTATAGAGGAGAAGGAGAACGTCATTGTCGGATACCTTGCAAACCCTTGCTTATTTGGCATCCAAGGCAGCCCAACCTCGACTCTCGAGCCATCCAACCCTGATTTGTAGTGCTAGCTTGTATCATTGGCGTCCACAACCAAGTAAGGGACTTCCAATTCTTATTGGTAGCTTTAGATTTCCGAAATGTGCATTTAGGGTTTTGAAACAAAACTTATTGTTTGCATTTAAATCGTAGAAATTGGTGTTTGATTTCAAATTCATGGTAGAAGTAGGTGTTTTGTTTATGCTTTATCGAATTTTGATAACAAAATCGTGGGTGGGTCGAATGGTTCGAAGAATGGAAGAAGAAATCGAAAAAGGGATTGAAAAATCAAAAAAAAATCGCGAATGAGGTTCAGGCTGTAGGTGGGAAGGGTCGGTGCCCCCGGCATTTTGTCGGTCCCACCGACAGAATGTTGCTTCTGCCACCGAAGAAATCAAGAAGCACCCGAAAACTTTGTTCTGTCGACAGGACCGTCGGTCCCACCGACACCTGCCGATGTGTACTCTGTCGGTTCCACCGACAGCATATTTATTCTGCCACCGACAGCCACCGACAGACACAGTTTTGACCAGAACAGTGTTCTGACTCTTTGCTTGACCTCCTCACATCTTATATACTATTTCTCACCCTTTATTTCATTAAAAACATTTAATTTACTTTAAGTTATTTAATGAAATTAAGGTTTTACCCCCCATTTCGGAACAATGGGAATGGTTTTAAGATCCAAATCTCAAAGGATCAAAATCCAAATTTTGGTTTTAAGAACAAAACGTAAATTTCGACGTTTTCGACAAGTTTTCAAAATATAATAATTTTCACATTACTTTGAATTAGATTACAAAAACTATATGGTGTCGAATCTCGTAAGCGAGACTTTCATTTCGAAAAAACCCATTTTCAATTTCGAGAACTTTGAAAAATTGAGTTTCCGACACTTAGCCAAATTTTCACCAGCTTTCATTATTTTTAACAGCTTTTGCCCCGTGCATCATCGGGACCTTGTTTGTGAATAAACTTTGAAGGTTTTCAATGGAAAGACCGAAATAATGACCTTGAAAGATTGGAAATGGATGGTTGATTTGAAAAGACGAAAAATGAGAATGTTGAAAGAATGGGAAATGGATGAAACGGTAAATTGTCAGAATCACACCCGAGGGGTGATGTCTGCCTTTTACATTGTATGTTGTGTGTAGGTTGGTGAAATGATATCCAGGTTATTAATGAAAGGGTTGCATGTTTATTTCCGATTATGTTAGCGTGTGCGCTGAGTACTGTTATTTATTTTAGGCCGGATGGCCACGGTTGCATGGTAGGAACTGGATATCCGTTCTCAACCCTGTTCTGTTAATTTCTCTTTTGTTTTAAATGAAAAATCATATATGTACGTAGCTATTTTGTGAGCTGTTAAAGGGTTTGTGAATGCCTGAAGGGATAGTGTGTCACATCATCCGGAGGGGTACACTATCCTGGGATGTACGGTAGGGACCACCAAACTCATACGTGGTATGGGACGCGTATGAGAGTGGAGTCACAACTGGAATCCGGGTCCATTCCTTTCTTATCTTTACCAGTGAACGTGTATTGTAAAGGTGGTCGTATACGAGTGGAGTGTCATTTGGGAACCACATGCACGCCTGATAGGCATAGACGAAGATGATTAGTCAGTGATCACTAACAATCTAGTAGTAGTCGAACGTTCTGACACATCGAAAAGAGACCCATTGCTTACAGTCACGTCAAACGGCCAGCCTGAGCTGGATAAATGGTCCCGCAAGCGTTGTAGACACGACCAGCCACAAAATCAGGAACTACGATGTTATTGGGGAATATCATGTCCTGACTGGGAGCGATCCAGTCGTGAATCCCAACTCTTTAATTCCAATACTCCACCACTTGTATTATGTATCTGTTGTTATATTTCGAATTACAAACTGAGAAGCATGTCTATTATTTTAATGTTGTCAACATTATTTGCATAAAATGGAAAATGTATAAGGAGTATAGATGATTGATGTTATGTGTAATTTTTAAACTGTTTAGTTGCTCATCCCTGGCTATATGTACCAATTGATCGTATTTTATCTTGTAAAACCTTGCATGTATTAAAATATTCAGTATGCTTTATTCGATCATGCTTAGGAAGGGTTATTAGTAGGAAATGGCTGTGGACTTACTGGGTAACCATCGTTACTCACCCTTTTCTTCCTATTTTTTTTTAGTTTCAGCATTTGCAGCTACCGAGGCAGGCGTATAGTCAGTAATTGAGGAGTATCTGGTCGATCAGATCGACGATCAGAGTTTATTACCTGGTGAGTACTAGGGTCACATCCCTTAGTATTGTCAGTTTCACCCAGGATGTATGTAATTTTTGAATTGAGAGTTTAGGCCTATGTTAGAGTGAGAGTGTTTTGGTAAGCCTGTATATTGATAAATCTTCCGCACTCTGATCTACTTACATGTTAGATGTAATTAGTCTTCCGCTGTTATTTTCCTGTATCTACATTTTTATATACAGGTTTTGTTATAAATTGGTTTATCAGGTTTGAGTTCCGTGAAACGCTAACATAAACAGAGGAGACCATGCCGAAATTTCGAGGTGCCACCTAGTACCTTGGGATTTGGCCTTGGGATTTGTGTTAGCGTTTGGCGGGGCGCCACAGACTTTGGCCGGGCGGGGTTGGTGCCTAACACCTTCCAACCCCGTAACATGATCCCCGAATTCAGCTTTTCTGTTCTAGATTAGTTCTTATCTATTTAGAGTCATCGATCGGTTCCTAGACCGTAATAACTAGGTGGCGACTCCCAAACCTCAAGGGTCAAAAGCGGATCCGAGCACCCCGCGGATAGAGGGCGCTTTCAAAGGGATAGTGCGTCATATCATCCGGAGTAGTGTACTATCCTGGAATGTACGGTAGGAACCATCAAGTTCATACGTGGTAAGGGACGCGTATGAGAGTGGAGTCACAACTAGAATCCGGGTTTATTCCTCTATATTTTTAACAGTAAACTTGTAATGTAAAGGTGGTTGTATACGAATGATTTGTATATTTGGGAATCACATGTACGTCTGATAGGTATAGACGAAGATGATTAGTTAGTGATCACTAACAATCTATAGTAGTCGAACGTTCTAACACATCGAAAAAAGACCCATTGCTTACGGTCACGTCAAACGGCTAGCCTGAGCCCGATAAATGGTCAACCAAACGTGGTAAATGCAGTGACTGACCACAAAATCAGGAACTATAAGTTAGAGAAGAATTGTAACATCATGTCCCGACTGGGAGCGATCCAGTCGTGAATCCCAACTCTCTAATTCTAATACTCCACCATTGTGTATTATGTATATGTTGCCTTATTTTGATATATAAACTGAAATGCATGTTTAATGTTTCCATTTGATCAATTAGATTTGTACATAAAGAAAATATTATAGTGAGTACTGTTGATTGATGTAATGTCAGTTTTAAAATGTTTAGTTGCTCATCCCTAGCTATATGTACCAGTTAATCGTAATTTATTCTGTAAAATTTTATATTGTTAAAATGATTTAGTATGCTTATTCATTCATGCTAGGATGGGTTATTGGAAGAAATTATTTTTTTCTCTACTAGGTAACCATTATTACTCACCCTTTCCTTCTCTATTTTTTTAGTTTCAGATTCAGAGCTTAGCGAGACAGGATAGAGTACGAATGAGGATCATCTGGTTGGTCAGATAGACAACTAGAGTCCGTCACCTGGTAAGTACTAGGATTATACCCCATAATGGTGTCAATTCCTCCAGGTAGTCTTATGGATTCTGTCTTGAGTGTTAGGACTTCTGTTAAAGTGATGAATTTTGTATAATCCTGTATTCTGGTTATTCTTCCACACTCTGATATCTCGTACATTATTAAACGTATATAGGCTTCCGCTAGTATTATATTTTGTATATATATGCAGAAATGTATGTTTATCAAGTGCAGGTTGAACGCCTTGGAATACTAACATAAAAAGAGGAGATCATGCCGAAATTTCGAGGTGCCACCTAGTACCTTGAGTTTTGACATGGGGTTTTGTGTTAATGTTTGGCGGGGCGCCATATTCAATCTTTCAAACAAAATATCTACTTTCTGATATTTATCAACTCAATTTAAATTCATTGAATATTAAATCATTTTTTTTCAATTATAAAATTCATTTTCATCAATAATAATGAAAAAGTACAACACTTAGATTAAAAAGGGGTCCGAGCGACGCACATGACCCAATTGACAGAAATAACCCGTTGAAATATCCTACTCACATATAATTTGTTATAAAATACAATTAAACATATCAAACATGCAAGTTCTTGCGTGAATTTGAAATAACCAGTTGAATTCTATATTTTTGGAAATTCACCACAAATTTTTAATAAAATCTTAAATGAAATTTTCACAATCTACGATTACAAATAGAACTTGAGAGTTCCTTACAATTTCTAGGCGATGGAATTGAAACACGTGCACGAAAATCGAGACGATCGACACGAAAATCGAGATGGATCAGATTTCAAAGCTACTGATTTTTGAATCTGACCCGGTGATTTTGAAGATCTTGATGCCGTCGTCCTTTATCCCTTATGCGGCGGAAGACGGTTTGACCCCGAAACAGGCAAAATCCGAAGTCAAAGTTTCGAAACTCCCGTATATATATATATATATACGACTGATTTTTTGAAGATACGGGGTAAAAGAGAAGATGAAATGAAGAGATCTTGGGTGGGTTTTGTAGATGTCGAGGCTGCAAACCTTTTTTCTTTCTGCGTCGATCATGGAAAGCGAACCGTTCACAATGAATCTGAGGTTGAAAATCGGAGAAAAAACGAATTTTTTTTAAAGGTTGGCTGATTTTGGGTCATTTAAAATGAAAGTGAAAGTGAAAAAAATAAAAAAAAATTATTTATATATATCTTGGGACGAAATCGGTATATTGCCTATTGTTTAGATCGACGATAACTTGACCGTCCGGACTCCAAAAGTGACGAATGCATATTTTATTTTGTCTAATTTTTCGTTCCGGATCTAATGGTATAGTCAATTTCTATAAATTCTATCTCTAATAAAAGTTTACATTTTTAGCTTGAGGTGACCCCTAAAATTGACGACATTTCGTTTTTAACGATAATTCGACTTTTTGTACTCCAAAAATGAAAAATAAATATTTCATGTTCAATAATTTTTTATGAATCCAATGGTATAATCGAATCTTAATAATTCTTGCTCTAACAAAAAATTACTATTTTAGCCTGGTCCGACTCGATAATCGAGGATTTTGTAACTTTTCTATTCGGACTCGCACTTGAGCGTGCTTATAAGCTAAAGTATGTTTTTCGATCATTTTGGATCCAATGGTAAAATCATATTTCATTAAAAATGATCAGAAACATTCAAAAGTTTTACCCCTAAGTCCCACTTTCAAGATTTTCTTAAAATTCAACTATTTATTTTTCCTCGAGATATGAATTGAAAATTCGGGGTTTTCCACTCTTCTAACCTACTCTCATCATTCCCTACAAACTCATTCTCACAAGCCAAATCCACACCCCTTTTTACACATGTCACCACCTCCTCCTCCCCCACAAAACCTAATCACTTACCCTCTTACACAACCCATTCTTTAAATCAAAACACACTCCTCTCAACTCAAGAAACACTCAATCAATCAACCACCATCTTACGCCCCTATTCTCTCAACCAAACATAACCTATTTCATTCCACCTAACACTCAACCCAAATGTGTTGAAAAATCCAACTCATTTTGGTCACAAATAACCCATTTAACCCCCTTACACAAATGCTATTTCATCACCTTCCATTTACACACCCCTCTCACAAATCCTTAACCATTCTACTCATTTTCACAAATTTATCCTATTTTACCCTTAAAATAACCCCTAAAACTCTATAAAATCCCCCTATCCTCAACATAATTCTAACCTAATGTTTGAACTCCCAAGAGTAAAAAAATCACTCTCTCTCAATACTCACACTCAAACCCTTTACTCTCAACCTCTTATTCTCAATTCTCTACTCACAACTCACCTCTCTACTCTCAAATCTCTAATTTCTCTCAAATAAATCAAGAAAAGTCAAGGAAGCATCACTTTAAAGGTAAAAAAAAAAGAACAAGGTAGGACATAGACTAAAAAATAAGAGAAATACTTTACCTTCTCCCCTTATCCCTCTCTTCTACTTCTCTTGTTCTCCCTACATTTATGCATGCACCACAAAGGATTTAAGTCATCGAAGGACCCATTTTCAATAAAGATGTCCTGAATGGTTTAATCCAACATCAAAGCCCCTCGCACTCGAGGGCACGTATCAAATCTTTTCGACTCTTTTTATTTCATTTTATTTTTAAAAGACCGAATTCGATGTTGCCACCAACGCTGAAGGGAGTATGGTGCCTAACACCTTCCCTACTCCCTAATATGGACACCCTTACCTAGATCCATAATTGGATAAATTAGCCATATCTATATAAGAGTCACTAAATGCCAAAAAAATTAATTTTTCAAAAGGTACATCACAGGTAACCATTTACACCTTTTTGTAAAAAGAATGGTGGCGACTCCAAACCCAAATTGGTAGAAATATTCGAAAATCGAAAATTCCGTGTTCACAACTCAAATACCCAAACCTAAACCATTATAAGCCCATAACTCAAGTCTAAAACTAAAACTAAGCCCATGACCTTATACCTCCTCCCAAAAGATGACAAATGGTAATCTCTTATAAATCTTAATGCTCTATGCGCTATCCTAATTAAAGAGTCAACTCTCTTAAGAAATCCCAAGAATACTCTCCTCAAAAAGTGTGGTCAAACCAAATATATATTTTTGTCTTTGGTAAAAATTCATAAAATTAGAAAATTTTCAATCTTACCCCTAAAAGGTAAGAATTTTCAAGTACATACATAGAGCTTTCTCATTAGTTCATTTCAAATATATATATATACATCCTTACTTTATTAATTATTTACAAATGAACTAAAGTCTATTTCTTACCTACCACTCCACATTTACACATACCACTCCCTATTCATCCTCACAAAAATACTTTTGTTTTCTCACCTTTATTTACCAAAAATGCTTTTAGAATTTTTTCTAACAAATTCCATCTTTATTCTCATAATAAAAAAAAAACAATCAAAATCTTATATCACTTCTCTTTGTTTTTAGGGTTGGGTCACTTTACCCCCAAAATTTCTTCAAAAACTTTATAAATAACCCTATTTTCTATTAGTAATTCATGCTATCAAACCCCCATCTCTAAACCTAAAACTCTACCAAAATTCATACTCTACCTCTCTAACCCTCTTTTAATCCAACCCTTAACTCAAGAATTTTTATCCATCTCTCAACTTTCAACCAACAACCCTCATCCTCTCTAGCCATATATCTTCAACTAAAGTTCTCAACCCTCAAGTTACTTCTTTCAAGACTCAAGATCATTCAAGAACATATAAGGACAAGGTGGGTGTAGGTTAGGTTTTTTATTTTCAAGCACTTGCATCTTCTACTTTTAACCCCCCATTTATTTTATGATCTAGAAAGTTTTTAGGATGTTATGCATACCCTCTTCCACGTCCGATAGGTTGGACTTTGTTTCGGTCGAAAGGGTAAGGGCTAAAGCATTCTTTCCCTTATAATATATTTCTTGAATCATATTGTATACCACACACCCACTCACATATGCTTGGCCATGATGAAGAAATGTGTCACATTTTTATTGGGGTTGAAACACTAAGGTTTTAGCCTTGTATACATGTATTAAAATTATGACATTAAGGAAATTCCATTATGGAATCTCTTTAAAAAATTCAAACTAACATTCCTACTAATGAAAAATAATGTAGATTAAATGGGTCATCATTTTTCATAAGATGTTCCCAATGTCATATTGACATCAAAACTTTTTTCTAAAGGAACATTTTCACATATTATACACATTATTTCTAAACAGACATTTTTTATTCTCTTAAGTTTTCTCAAAAATTGGTCAAGTTTCAAAGATAACCACATTAGGTGGAGAAGATGGAATGTGTAGACATCTCATTTTTGCATCTACCTAATTCGATAATTCGTCGCCCCGGTTATTGTGAATTCCTAATGATGAGCATAAAGAACTCAAAGGCTTGTGAGTACTATTCTTGATTCCTTTCATTTCTATTCTTTTCATCTCTCTACTTGTCATAACTCAACATAGAAGTTTACGTACGCATAGGATCGTTACACCGTACACCTGATTTAGAAAACACGTACGCTTTAGATTCGCTACACAGTTAGATAACTTAGAGACCTCGCTACGTTAGGAAAATACGACCTCAAAACTTAAAAATAACCACATTGGGACTAAAAGAAATCTCACGTTAAAATTCGTAAAAATTCAACAAAATCGATAAAATAATGAAAATACCCATCATGAATTTTGGACCTCCAAAAAATCTCGAAAATACCTCAATCACACTCGGAATATGATTTCGAGTCTAAGGAGACCCAAATCGTCGAAAACAGAGAAATTTATGAGAAATAAAAAAAAAGACCGAAATACCCCTCAATATCCAATTTTGACTTAGAAATTTGATTCTTAAAAAAACATGATAAAATAAAATCAAATTGAAAATCTAAGAAAAATCAAAGTCAATTAAAAATCAAGATCCAATTAAAATTCAAATTTTAAAATCGAAAATCAAATTAAATTTCAATCAAGAAACCAATTAAAATGCAAAATAAAAATTAAGTTTAAATTAAAAATCAAGAAACAAATTAAAATACAAAATGAAAAAAAATCACTCAACCAATTAAAATGCAAAAGTAAAATTAAAATTAAAATTAAAATGCAATCAACAAATTAAATTCAATCGACGAATCTAACCGACCAATCAATAATAAAATCAAAATCAAATTAAAATTCAATCGACCAAATTAAATTTTAATCGAACAATCGAACTTCGAAATTCGAAATCAAATTAAAATTCAAAATTAAATTAAAACATCAAATTAAAATATCGACAAAATGCAATTAAAATTCAAACTCAAATAAATAAAAAAATTCAAAATCAACCAATCAGATGAAAACTAAAGTTTAATTAACCAATGACAACTCATCGATAAGGGACCATTAATGAAGTGAGTAACGTGGGATCCCTCTCTCATTTTCTTAAAAGAAAAGGAAAAAAAAGGAGAAAAATAATAATAATAATAAATTGCTCATCTCCATGTTTAGGGAGAAACCTCTCTCTTAACGTCCTCCACCCTTCTTCAACTACTGCCATCACTCCCACGTCTCCCTCACCCCTCTCCACATCCTCCACCATCTCTCACATTTCTCTATGATTTTTAGCCTTTCATCACATTTTAAAATAGAGAGGCAATGATAGAAAAAAAAAAGAGGAAGGTTTTGGAGAAGAGAATAAACCTTGTCTCTGCTGCAACCATATCTTGGATGCACTTTCATCTCCCTAGCTTCCTGCTAAAAAACGCTCCAAAAGGCTTCTTCTTCGGGTATGCACTCCTCTCTCTCACGTTGGACAACAATTACACCACCTCCCTTCTTCTTCTAAAAAAAAAAACCAACACCTCATCTCCCTCATAGGCTACAACTTTTCTTCATCTCCATTGTTACCAAACAACCCCATTCATCATGTTTTTTACAACCTCAAATATCACCTCTCCCATTTGATTTTACAGCCACATTCATCACGATTTTACAATCATATTCATCACGATTTTACAACCCCATTTATCACGTTTTTATAGTTATCTCCAACCACGTTACTGTTGGACCCATCACCATTAAAACCAGCAGCCATACTCTTTGTTTTCCAACGTCTCTCTCACTCTCTCTGCTCTTAAACCTCTCTCTCACTCTTTCCGCTTTTTTCATTCTTTACCAAGTCCCAACAGCCACAACAGCAGCCATAACCACACCCACATCGCATTTTTTTTCTTCTTCTTTCCTCTTATAATTAGTAATCACAGTGACTCACACGACACTAATCATATGTTATTTCAAGTTCTTTTTTGAAGGTATCCAAGCATCCGAAATTATTCGGTGAAGCTAATCTTTTATTTTTTTTATTTTTTTTTATTTTTTTTATTTTTATTGATTCTTGGTTTCGTATTTTTTTATGCATTTGATTTGATTCATCGATTGTTTGGTATACATGGCACTAATAGCAATCTTTGAGTTTCTGAAATTAGTGGATCGATTCATTGATTTTTAATGTTGATAGATCGATCGAGTTAATTTTTATACAAAATTAGAAAGCCAACTCATTGATTTTATGATGTTATCGGATCAACTAATTAATTGTTAATATTATCGGATCAAATCTTTTTGTTTGGAAATGTGTAGGATTAACCCACTGGATTTGGATGCACATGGTGATTCAAAAAATCAAACTTCTTTGATTAAAAATATGTAGGATTAACTCATTGATTTTGATGCACGTGGTGATTTAAAAAATCAAATTTTATTGATTAAAATTATTGAGTTGACTCACTGATTTTAGTGTACGTAGCATTAAAAATCGATTTCATACATTTCAAAATGAAAATGGCGTATGTGATGATTAAAAAATCAAATTTCATTGATTAAAATTGTTGAGTCGACTCATTGATTTTAGTGTATATGGCATTAAAAATCGATTTCATACTTTTCAAGATGAAAATGACGCACATGACGATCTAAAAAATGAAATTTTATTGATTAAAATTGTTGAGTTGACTCACTGATTTTAGTGTAAGTAGCATTAAAAATCGATTTTATACTTTTCAAAATGAAAATGGCGCATGTGATAATTAAAAAATCAAATTTCATTGATTAAAATTGTTGAGTCGACTCACTGATTTTAGTGTACATGGTATTAAAAATTGATTTCATACTTTTCAAGATGAAAATGACGCACATGGTGATCTAAAAAATCAAATTTCATTGATTAAAATTATTGAGTTGACTCATTGATTTTAATGTATGTGACATTAAAAAATTGATTTCATACTCTTCAAGATAAAAAGGGGCGCACGTGGTAATTTAAAAACTCAAATTTCTTTGATTAAAATTGTTGAGTCGATGTAGACACCCCATTATTGCATCTGCCTAATTCGACAATTCGTCACCCGATTTTGGTGGATTCCTAATGATGAATATAAAAGAACTCGAAGGCTTGTGAGTACTGCTTGGTTCCTTCTGTTTCTAGTTTCTTTTCATCCTCCCTACTCGTCACGACTTGACCTAGAAATTTACGCACGCTTAGGATCGCTACATCTTACACCCGACTTAACAAGCACGTACGCATAGGTTCGCTACACATTTCGATAATTTAGAGACCTCGCTACGCTAGGAAAATATGGATTTGAGATTTAGAAACAAACAAACAGGGACTGAAAGAAATCTCACGCAGAAATTTCTAAAAATCTGTAAAAATCATCAAAATGACGAAAATACCCTTCATAAATTTTTGATGTCCGAAAAGTCTCAAAAGTACCCCCATTGCACTCAGAACGTGATTTCGAGTCTAACGGGACCCAAATCGATGAAAACAGAGAAATTTAAGAAAAATCGTCAAAAATCGTAAAAATGACCAAAACGCCCCTTAACATCTAATCCTAACATAGAGACCTTGATCCCTAGGAAAATAAAACTCAAAATAAAAAAATTAAACCAAAATAAAATTTAAATTGAAAATTAAACTAAAATCCAAAATTTAAAATTAATTTAAAATCGTAAAATCAAATTTTAATACAAAATAAAAATTACATTTTCAAGAAACCGATTAAAATACAAAATCAAAATTAAAATCAAATTGAAAATCAATTTAAAAATCACTCAACCAATTAAAATGCAAAATTGAATTAAAATTTTAAATCAATCAACCGACCAATTAAAAATTGAAATCAATTTAAATTTCAAATTAAAATGCAAATTAATCAATCCGTTCAAAATTTAAATTAAAATTAAAAATCGAATCACCTAACCAATTAAAATGTAAAAATAAAATCGAACGATCAACCAATCAAAAATCAAAATTAAATCAACCAACAACTAAATTATTCAAATTAAATTCTAATCGAAATTCAAAATTTAAAATAAAATACAAATTCAAATGTAATTTAAAACATCAAATTAAATTTTAATCAAAACATCGACTAAAATAAAAAAAAATAAAAAAAATTCGAAATCAACCAATCGGAAGGAAAATTAAACCGACCAATTATGACTCATTGACGGAGAGTTACCGTAGTACGAGTAGCGTAGGATCCCCCTCTTTCATTCTTTTAAAAAATAAAAAATAAAAAAATTCAAAAATAAAAAAAGAAAGAAGAAGAAACCACGTTTCTTCTTCTTCCCCACGTGCTCCCATGGTCATCTTCTCCAACTCCTCCTTCTCTCAACAACCCACGTTTTGGACCACCCACATAGCAGCCACGTTCTTCTCCTCCTCTTCACTCTCTCCCTTGATCTCTCCCATCAACCCACGTCCTCTACCCTTCTTCTTCTTCACAACAAAAATCAGCAACATTCTCTGACGTTTTTTGCTAGATAACCACCCATACAACTACCCACATCTCCACCTTCTCTCCCCTCTTTCTCTCACGTTTTTATGGGAGGGAATGACTATAAAAAAAGAGCAAAAGGAACCAAGAAGGGGGAGTTCTCTGGTGGACTGTCATTTTTCAAAAAAAGAAGAAGAAGAAAAACGTTTTTTTTGGCTGCCATTAAAAACCAGCAACTTCAGCTCCTTCATCTCTTTGATCTCTCCATCTTCTTCTCCCTCAACATTTTCACCCATACTAATCTTCTTCACGTTCTCTCTGCCAGCCCCCTCTCTGTCATCTTCACCCACACTCCATAACAGCCTTTGCTGCAACGTCTTCTTCATAAAACAAAATAAAAGGCCACCTTCCCCATTGACGCCTTCAGTTTCTCCCTCTCTTCACCATTAAAAATAACCACAGCCATCTTCCCCATCGATCCTCTTCATGTTCATACCACTTCCATTACAACAACCAACGATTTTCTTCCACCTCTTGTTCAATCATTAAAGTCCAGCTGTTCCAAACTTCTCTCCAATCTGCAGCAGCACCTCCCAACGTCATTCCTCTTTTTTTTTTTGTTGCTCAGTCAACTCATAGTTTCAGCCCTTTAGCAAACTCCGTTAATGCTTCTCGGCCTCTTTCTTTCATCTTTATAAACCCCTATGTAATACCCTTCATCCTTGCGGTTTTACAATCCAACTCAACCCTCACTTGATTTCATTTGATAATCAACTTACCTCTCCCTTGATTTTACTTGATAATCAACTCAGCCTTCTATTCACCATTTGATAATCAATTCAGCCCTCCATTCATCGTTTGATAAATCAACTCAGTTTGATAACCAACTCAGCCATCTATTCATCCTTATCGGATTTCGACAATTAGGATAGATTTCTTAAAAGTTCGCGAGGTCATAACAACTACTCACATATTGTTTCAAGATCTTTTTGAAGGAATCTTAACAATCCAACATCACTCGGTAAAGGTAACTTTTTTTTATTTTTATTTATTTTACTTTATTTTTACTTCATTATCATTTATTTATTTATTTATTTTTTATTGTATTGTTTCTTAATTTAGTATGCATCTAAATTATTTCATGGATTTTTGGGGTATACGTGGCACTAATGGCCACTTTTAAATTTTCGAAATTGTCGAAATGTTAGTGGATCGATTCGCTCATTTTTTGGTTGATAGATTGATTGAATCAACTTATTAACATCAAGATAGTGAACTGGCTCATTGTTGATATTTATCCGGTCGATTTGTCGATTTATGATGTTATTGGGCCAACCCGCTAACATTGATATTAGTTAACTCACTAATATGTGGATTAATTCATGAATTTTGGTACACGTGGAGGGTAAAGAAATCGATTTTTTTTTGCTTATCAAGATTGGTGAGTTGACTCGCTGATTTTGGGGCCATTGAAAATGCGAATCGAATTTTTTTTTAGAAATTGTGCACGTGGGTTAAATCACATATTTAACACATGTGGCGATTTTTAAAAATAATCAAAGATTATTATGATAAAAATTGTGAGTCGACTCGCTGATTTTGGGACCATTGAGAATGCGAATCGAATTTTTTTTAGAAATTGTGCACGTGGGTTAAATCACATATTTAACAAATGTGGTAATTTTTAAAAATAATCAAAGATTATTTTGATTAACAAATTGCGAGTCAACTCACTGATTTTTGATACATTGGAACTTTGGTTTGATTTTTTTTTAGAAATTGTGCACGTGGGTTAAGTCACATATTTAACACATGTGGCGATTTTTAAAAACAATCAAAGATTATTTTGATTAACAAATTGCGAGTTGACTCGCTGATTTTTGATACATTGGAACTTTGGTTCGATTTTTTTTGGAAATTGTGCATGCGGGTTAAATCACCGATTTAATACACGTGGCGATTCAAAAAAAATTTAGGATTCTTTTGATTAACAAATTGTGAGTCGACTCGCTGATTTTGGGACATTGAAAATTTGAATCGATTTTATTTAAAAATTAAGCATGTGGTTAACTCACCAATTTAATACATGTGGCAACTCAAAATTTGCAAGTTAACCCATTGAATTTAATGCACGTGACGACTCAGAAATCAAATTTCTTTGATAAATATCATCAATGAGTCAATTCATTAATTTCATGTACGTGGCATTGAAAATCAATTTTCTATTATTCAAAGTATGATCGAATTGATCTATTAATTTTTGATGTCATGTATGCCTCATTAAATCATGTAATTATTTTAACCGTAGGGTTTGTTTAGTAAATCCGATGCAATTTGATGATGATTGGACCCTAGTTTAACTTTTAGTCTTTGAATGTTGACCGTAGGATATTTTTGGATCGCAGTAGAGACTGATCATCTTGATTAGGCGGGTTCGGTGCCTAACACCTTCCGAAATCCGTAACCTGACCCCTTACCCATCTCGTTGATCCACGGACCGACCCATATCCATTTGGAGTTAATTTTGGTTCCTAGACCTAAACTAGGTGGCGACTCCCTATCCTTTTAAAAATCCCCAAGATACATAGATCGGACCCCTAATCCGCTATTCAGCGGACGGCCACGGGGGTCGAGGCGATTTCAGTCGACTCACTGATTTTGGTGCACATGGTGATTAAAAAATCAAATTTCTTTGATTAAAAATATGTGGGCTAACTCACTGATTTTAACACATGTGGTGATTTAAAAAAAATCAAATTTCTTTGATTAAAATTGATGAATCGACTCACTGATTTTTGTGCACATGACATAAAAATTGATTTCATACTTTTCAAAATGTGACTTAATTGATCCACTAATTTTGGTGCCACATACGCCTTATCAATCGTATGATTTCACTATGTGAAATTCAAAGAAGTCACGTGATAAAGACAATTTTGAAAAAATCATAGTTTACATGAATTTGGAGATTCAGTGTAAACTCGAATTTGTTATTGATTTGGTGATCTTTCTAAAATCATGTAATATTTGGAAAAACTTTAAGTATGAGATTTGTTTAGTACCTTTAATATAAATTGATGATGAAGAGACCCTAATTTGACCTTAATTTTTTCACTTGTTGACCATAGGATAGTTTGGATTGTAGTAGAGACCTATTTCTCTTACTCGTGGACCAACCCAATCCATTTTGGAGTTATTTATAATTCCTAATCCTAAATTAGGTGGCGATTCCCTATTATCTAAAAATCCTCAATTTACTAATCAGACCTTATCTGCTATTTAGTGGAAAGTGGGTTGAGGCGATTTCAGAATGTTTAACCCATTTCTCATCCTCTAACCGAACCTTCCTAGTTAGATCTTAGGTAGATTATGCATTTTTTATATACAAGAGTCATTACAATGATAAAACCAATTTCAAAATCATTTTGTATTCTTATTCACACCCATGTCCAAAAACAAATGGTGACAATTCCAAATAATGTAATATTAAGGTTCTATGATGAACATCTCAAAAACACAAAATGAAAAATATAAGAAATAAAGTGGATCCCACAAAATTATAGTTTGATGGAAAATTTATCCCTCCACAACATTGTAGCTAGATGAAAAGTTTATCCCCCACAACACGTATCAAAGTAGGCCTAGAATTGTATTTTATCATATAGAATATGAGACGCAGTTATATGAACCGAATGACTAGGCGGAATCTGGACCAAACTAACAAAAATGCAACACGTGGACTCTAATTAACTAGAGTCCAACTCTTGTTAACTTTCTCACTCAAAATAGAATTTATCTTCTCTAAAATCGATTGATAGAAGAAATCACATTTAACGATTTTAGGTTTTTATTCAAAGAAGAATAAATTATAACTAAGACTTTTAGGACTTTTTTCATTACTTATCATTTGGTTGGATTTTTTTTAGAAACACTTTCCTTACTAACTTACTAAGATTTCAAATCTTACTTAGAGTAGTTGAGCTCAAATAGATTTCCAAATTGGCAATCCAACACCATAATACTGTAGATTTCAAGAAAAGACTCGGATCCAAAATGAAAATTTTGAATTTTTTTTTTTGTTTGATCTAATGTTTTGAAAATGAAATCTTGCTAAACTCCAAATTTAAAATAAGAATTTAACAATGAAAACAACTTTTAAAAAAATAATTTCATAGAAATTTGTCTTCTACATCCCTATGACATCGGATCATGTTTTTGGATACTACAAGGTGAGATGAATGGCCCTTAGTAAAATTTGAAATCTTACAAAGGTAGTAAAGCTAGAGTTGCTTTTTTTTTTTTTTCAAAGAAATAATGGTTTACACATTGGTGATGTTGATGTGTGTACAGAACGATAGATGTTTTTTTTCAAGATGCGAGTAAAAAGCATCTATGGTTATATGTGCACCTCCATATCAGCAATGTGTGAAACAATGTCAATTTTAATGTCACTGCAACACAACTCAACTAGGAAACAGAGAAGGTTCTAACGTTCTGTACAATAAGTTTTTTTTTCCTTTTTACATAACCAAATAAACCCAAGATTTTTACTAACTAGGGTTAGTCTCTAATTGATTATGTACCACGTGTAAATCTCTCACGCCATAGATCCAAGCTTAGCCTGATCCTTTGGATCAGTTAACCTTTTCGTATATGTTATTATTATTATTATCATTATTGCTAAGCAAGCAAGGGGTTAGTGATTACTAGAGGTGAAAGTAGGTTCATCAAGGTTTGAACTTCCGTCATGAAATCAACTCTTTTCATGCCTTGACCACTTACTTAAGGAAAATATATTCTTGACTAACTTAGCATGGAAAAAAAGGCCTTACTAAGGCTCATACACTGTTAAAATAAAAAAAAAAGATCTCGAGATTTGTTATGAATATCAAGGTCTTGTTTTGATGGTGGATGAGCCTTACTAAGGCCTTTTTTTTCTTAGTTAGTAATACTAGTGGGACTATTTACTAAAATGTCTCCTTCATAAATATTATTTATATATGTGAATAAAATATATAATATAATTTATATATATCAAATCAGATTCTTATTGGAACCCAAATCCTTCATCCAAATCAAAATTTATGGGATCAGAGTTTGGGTCTTATCTACCCCGTTGAGTGGTGATTTGATTGTATACCATTGATAGAATACCATAATTCATATATCGATCTCAAATCTCAAAATATACCCACCATTATCAGTATTTCATAACTTGTAACATTTTATCAGAAATGGAATCTTGGTTGATCCATGTAGGCATTATGACCGGTGACATAATCTCCTTAGATCTTTTCTTGTTATGTGGAGTGACCTAAATGCCCTTTTCGTTAATCTCTAACAATAAAACTTATCAATTTTGTCCTCAAATTCAATAATCTTAAGTTCTTCAACCTTAACAATTAAATTAACTATTACTTGCTTGCTTGCCGAAGAAAATTTGGACAACGCCTTGATACTTGATCAGAAAGTCAACATTATCAAACGAATCTTTTGTTCTATATTCAAATTAGACCAAATGAAAGAATTCGATCTTTTATCAAATGTACAAAAGAAACGATTTTTTTTTTCATAGATATGCAAATTTTCATGTTTCAACACCAACAAAGAAAAGTCAAATAGAAATTTCGACGGTTCAAGGAACAATAAGTATGACAACAATCATGACAATGATTTTCGTCTTATATGAGTTAAATGTTTCGAGATGGAATGATTTATGCCATAAAAATCGTCATCAACAAAAATCAATATATTCCAAAAATTTTAATTTCATCAAAATTGATTTACAAAAATATTGACGATTCATAATTTTTTAACTTGTAAATTGGGATTAGACGTTTTAAAATGGATTGATTTTTTTTTTTTTTTTTTGATTGAGATGATAATTTTGAAATTTTTAATTCCATGAAAAGTGATTAAAAAAAAAAAAATTTGTCACGATTATTGTCATCCTTATCGTCCCTTCAACCGTCCCCATAAAAATATCTTGGACTCTCATATCTTATTTTTGACCGGGACCTACCAAAAAGCATAAAGAGAGAGGGTTAGAGGTTGTGGTCAGCAATTATTTGTCAATATTTAAATTCAAAGGAAATTTTCTATCCAAATTCAAATCAAACCTACCCATCCGAGTGGTCCGGAAGGGTCCAGCGTCCCCTAAACTTTAGCCAAAACTAAAATACGCGTGTCTAACCAATAAATGATAGATTGATGCTGACGTGGAAAAAGTGCACAAAAAGTCAACTATAATGCCAGCCTCTCTCCGCACTCTTTTTCAATATGCAGCTCTTTCTCTCTCCTCTGTCCTTATCTTGTCAACTCGTCACAATCATTATTTTAAAATATCTTCTCGAAAAGGCAAATAAAATAAAGTGTAATTTTGAAATACCTCTTATACCCCTATATTTTTAATAAAATGACGTAGGATAGAGAAAATGAGAGATTTAATTTAATTGGGAAATAACAAAACTACCCTTTCATCTTCGTTTCAATTAACGTGATTTGATGGTTAAATATCTCTCAAAGATATTATAATCTTAAAAAGATAAAACTATCCTCACTCAATTTAAAAGTTATTAAAATGATCATTTATTTAAGAAAATTACTATGACAGCTTGGTTTTTAGTTATTACACACCAATTTCTTAAATTAAACATTATAAAGGTTGGACTCAAATTATAATTTCAATATTACAAAAATTTATAACATTCAATTCAAATAGTTTTAGTCGCTATCTACAATTATTATTAGGTTTATATAAAATCTTAGATAAAAAAAAAAGATCAAAATCTAGGGAAAAAAAATGTGAGAGTTCCCACTGGCACCCCAATTTTTACTTATTCTCAGTCAGACACTTAAATTATTTGTTTTTAATTGAGTTATAATAAGTAAATGTTTGGGTGCTAATAACATCTCTCTTATACAATGTTATACTATTATCACCTATGAAATGAACGGTCTACATATTAAGTTATAGAAAATATGTAAATATATTATATCTATAAAAATGTATTAAAATTAATAAAATAATAGTTATTACTTTGGATTAAGATGATAAGATCAAGATCTAATTTTTTTTTCAAAAAATTTCAAAAATTTTAAATTCAATTTTAATTAGGTAGAAATATGAATTGAGTTGACTCAATCAAGTCATCTTTTTTAAATGAGTCAATAAAACTCTGTCAAATCAACCAATTGATCTAGTGACTAAATATCTTCTAACCCACCTATAAAAAAAATACAATTATTTAATAAAATATTGGTTATAAGAGAATTACAAACCAAGTTAAATGGTCTTTTTTTTAATTAACTCGATCAAATCAATTGAATTTTTTGTATTTTTAAATAAAATAGTTAATTTTGAGTAACATATTTATATATAATAAAAAATTAATCTCATGACCAAACATCTTCTAATCCACCTATAAAAAAATTACAATTATTTGATAAAAGGTTGGTCAAGAGAGATTTACAAACCTATATATATAAGATGAGGTTATATGGACCAAAGGACCATCTATCGATGTGGACCACATCTTTATGAACGATTCTTTCCATTAGTGATAATGATACAACATTGTATAAGAGAGTTGCTATTGGCACCCCAACATTTACTTATTACACACTAATTTAAAATAAATAAAACTTGAGATACTAATAGAAATTCTCACATTTTTTTTCTTAGATTTCCATTTTTTGAATTTCGGATTTTATATGAGCTTAGAATTGTTTGAAGGAATATTATAAAGTTTTGTAATGTTGAAATTATAATTTGAGTCAAACCTTTATAATGTTTGAAGAATGTGTTTTAAATTTTCATTAGGGGGTGATAAATAATTCAAGAAATTGGTGTGTAATAACTAAAAGTTGGGGTGCACTATCTTATATAAATGTACACTTTAGTAATTTTAAATTGACAAAAGATATTTTAGTCATTTTAAAGTTGATAACTTGGAGATATATTCCGCCATCAAATCACATTAATTGCAAAGAGAATGAGAGGTTATTTTTGTCATTTCGAAAGCAAATTAAATATCTCATTAACTCTACCGGTTTATCTTTATACGTGTAAGAAAGTTAAAGGGTACATGTCAACTTATTGAAAACATATGGAGTATCTCTAATACTTATCAAAACATAGGGACTATGTCAAAATTACCCAAAAATAATGGAGTAATCCATGACTCCACTCTCTACAGTTACCACTTGACTAGCTTGTTTCACTGTTCCCTTCGTCCTTACCGTTGAATTCAGTCCTCAATCAGTGGGCTTTAAATCCCAAACTCTTTCTTGGCCGTTGAAAATTGGATACACTCCATCAAATATATTTAGAAGAATAACTTTAAAGTGATCTCATGATGAGAACTCACATCGCACACTCTGACGTGAAAGGATATAAAAATCATAGATGTGTTTTCTCGAGATACAAGTGAAAAAGTATTTATAATTCTTACTCCAGCACAACTCTATTTAGATAGATTAAATATTTCAAGATTAATGTTCTGTAATGACCTCGATCAATGTTGATATATATTGATATTGTTTCAAGATCAATGTTTTTTATCAATCTTAATCTATATTTATACATTATGAAACATCATGATTAAAAAATTACATCAATCAAATAGTTCAAAATAATAATTTTACTTTTAGGTCCACAAATAAGTGGGATCAAGTTGAATTAATTTCCATGTGAAATTGGAATTGTGGGAAGAATCTTACTAGAGTTCACTTTTGTTACTGGCATCCTTTTCTAAGATAAAAAAAATCTCTAGAATTAAAAGAGATAAAAGAGAAAATATAATAAAATTAAATTTAAATTGATTGTTTTGTTATGTACTTTGTGTCCATGAGGAGTACTTTGTGCTCTCGTGTCACAAGCATTCTCTTTTTATGGTAAAAATGAAAAATAGTAAAATTAAAAAGATATTATTAAAAATCTTTGAAATTAAAAAGGATATTAAAAAAAAATGATAAAATTAGAAGGATATTCTAACTTGATTGTTTCGCTGTGTAGTTTGTGTCCACCAAAGTTGGATACTAGAATTTTCCAATACAATAAGTGAAGCGAGAAAAAGACAAGGAGATTCCACGTATGCAGGTTTATTGCGACTTGAGCCACAAGACTCCACGAGTTTCTCGAATTTTTAATGACCAAAAATAAAATTTAAAAAATATATAAAAATCTGACGTGGCATCTGCTTCTTTCAAAAAGCCCAAAAAGGTACAAAGCAGTAAATGCTCTTTTTGTGTTTTTGTTTCTGGTCTCTTCGTTCTCTTCTTGCACCTCTGTATCTTTGTTTGAAAGTTTATTTCTTCTCTCTGTTATGTCTGTGCTACGATTTTTCCTGTGAATCACAAGAGCTGAATCTGGTTTTCTGGAAACATTTACAAATTTCAAGAAGAGTTAAGCGATGGCAGTTCAGGTAAGCTTTCCTACACATACAACTAGTAAAGAAGGCTAATCTTTGAAACCCAAACCTAAAACCAATTCTCTCTAAAATTATATTTTGGTTCTGTTTCGATTCTAAGGAAAAACAGTTTTTTTTTTTTTTGGGTAAATTCTCTTTAGAGCAGAAAATATTTAATATTTTGGGCATCCCAACGGGTTCTTATGTTTAGATCTGTGTTTCTTCTAATTTAAATGGATATTTGTTTAAATTTTTTTCCATTGTTTGTATTTTATATCTTATGAGACCAATCTAATTGTTGGTAAGAAATATAATTTTACAAAGAAAATATAAGGTCGGGATCGAATGACCCATGAAAATAAATGATCCTGACCGTTGGATTTCGTGTTTTAAATCCTGATTATGGATTTCATATAAAGGATCATAGTGACAAAGATCTACAGATTTTTTATTATTATTAAATATCGTGATTAAATAACGATTTTAATAATTGTCAATTAAATTAAATTACGATTTTTCGAAAAAAATCACAAATTTATTGAAAAAAATCTTTGATTTTTCAACAATCGCGTTTAATCATGATTTTTCAGAAAATAAAAATAAAAATCACAGAATATTTCTGAATAGAACAGATAATATTCCTGACAACTGAAATTTCTAATCGCGGCGATGAATGTAACAAGGAGCGACGTAGAATTATATTCCTCCATGCAATTTTATCCATAATCATGTCTTCTTTATTTCAACTCAGTATTCAATATCTCAACTAATGTTCTTTTTGGTCTTACCCTTGCCCTTTTACGGTTTAAATTTGCTTACTCGAATTAACAATTTTACTTACATATAATGTATCCGGTCCCTCTATTCTACTCTATCTACAATAATGTCTTTGCTAATGCAAGTGTTTTTTAATCAACTTGTACCACCAAAATTCTTACCCATTTTATCGTGTTCCTCTTGCTCTTTTAGAATCTTCAACTTGCACGTTTCAAATAACAACTTTCTTTGATCCATTCATATGAATTCAGATTTAAGAACAGAAGACTTAGCTTTGTACAGAGTGGAATGAAGGAACAAGATTGATTTAGCTAACCCCAAATCGGTAGGATAGTGATTTGTTGGTGGTGGTGGTGTTGCTTCATTTCATTCTTTATGAATCCATGCCTTCTATTAATATTCTCACCTGTCACCATTTCAATTCACGTCTTATTTAGTTATCCTGGCCATTATAGAACCTTCAACTTGCATGTTCGAGATAACAATTCTATCTAAATAATACAGATCTTATTCTCTGTTCAATTTTACCTAATTCATACCTTTTGTTAATTCAAATATGCTCAGTACCCCCAATTCACATCCCTTTTGGCCTTATTTACTTGTTTAGATCCTTCAACCTGCATGCAGGGGTGTCAATGGATGGTCGAAAATTCGAATTCAAAAACTTGGATATTATCCGAAATTTCAGATATCGAATTTGGATAGTTTTATAGATTTGAATCCTTATCGGATACGGATTCTGATATTGAAATTTCAAATCTGATAATATCCTATTTGAAATAATATATACTATACATTATTTTATTTATTATATAAATAGCATAATATATAATAAGCTTTTTTTAATAATGAAAATCAATTGGATAAGGAAAAATTATTTTATTTTTTTTACAAATTATTTGAATTCTAATAGGATATTATCTGATATCTGATAGGATAATCAGATTCAAATTCGGATGGAGTTTTAGAACATCCGTCGGATTCGAATTCGAATTCTAATATTGTTCTATGCAAATCGATAAGCATCCATTGACAGCCCTACCTGCATGTTCCAAGTAACAATTCTATCTAAATATAAAGAATCTTGTTCCTTCTTTCAATTTATTTAATGATTTTGCTGATTCAATTGTTTTTTCATCTTGTATGGGGCAGGAACATAATGTAGAGAAATTAGGCATAAATTTCATCGTTCACTTATAATCATGTAGCTTTAACTTCATTTGCAACTACTTAGGAATCATCATTCAAAATGACACTTTTTTTGTTTCTGATATATAGGATAAAAGTGAAGGAACAAGTTCAATAAACATGACCATAGGTGGAGATCAGATGTGTTTGGATGTTGGCCCACCTTCAGTCCAACTAAAGGAGATATACTCATCTGGAGACGATCATGCACCCAAGGTTTTACTCTTTCTGTGTACTGGCAACTTTGTTTCTAGGAAATGATTCAATCGAGATCTTCATTTACATTCCTTAATCTATTTTCTGTTTTAGAAGGTAAGAAAGTCATACACAATTACAAAACAGCGAGAACGATGGACAGAGGAAGAGCATAAGAAATTCCTTGAAGCTTTAAAGCTCTATGGTCGAGCTTGGCGTCGTATAGAAGGTATATAGGGCAGACGTTGATGTCTTTTGGAACACTATTCCTTCTCCTTTTCTCCATCTCTTGAAATTACTCCATTTTTCTTTTTTTGCAGTACATGTTGGTGGCAAGACCGCGGTTCAAATTAGAAGCCACGCTCAGAAATTCTTCTCTAAGGTTTAATTTCTACATGATATGTACAAGGGATTGTTTAAAGTAAGTGAAGTAAGTGAAGTCATTCATGACCCCAAGACGTGCAAGCGTTGTTATGCGGGTTTGGTGTGTTTTATGGTCAAAATGTTTTGCTCACTGCTATGTCATATATTTATGATACAGGTTGTCAGAGATTCCTCAAAACCAATTGCGATTCCTCCCCCTAGGCCAAAAAGGAAACCCGTGCATCCATATCCCCGTAAAATGGTTAATCCAATTAAGAAACAAAACTTGGTTCTTGATCATCCACAAAGATCCCCATCACCATCATCAGTTTTATCTGTAGTCAGATCAGGCACATTCGGAACTGCTGCAGTTTCAAGTCTGCACGATGGTTCAACCCAACATGATCAATCTTTGACGGTATTATCCATTTATCCTCAAATCATTTAGTCCCTTTTATTGATCTTTAAAAACTTATTTGCTGATCAGTTTTTCCTTTGTGTTGTTTGCTTCTATTTTGATCCAAACCTATAGAAATCTGATTTGTGTTGCAAAGATGATTCATCTAGAGAGGAAAGTTTGGTTGTGGAAGAGCCAACAATAGCTCTTAGGCTCTTTGGAAGGACAATAATGGGGATCTGCAAGTCGTTAACAGCTGAAAGCGATCATGAGAACTTTGACACAAATGAGAGAAATCCTATGGACACATTGTCACACAACCCAATGCAGCAGGGTTTTTTCGTGGGGTCTAGCGAAGTGTGTATGGAAGAAAAGAAAGGGGATGTCGTCGACTCCCAAAGTCAAGAATCATCTGGCAAGAATCTTGACCTGGTTCCCCTTTTTAAACCAAGTCCAACATCAGCTTTCTCTCAGCTAAGAACTCGCCCTGAGAACTGTTTGAAGGGGTTTGTGCCGTATAAAAGATGTTTAGCACAGAGAGATGCATCGGAAATCATTGGAGAAGAGAAAGAAGAGCAAAGCATATGGTTATGCTTATAGTCTTCCATGGTATCTTCCTCACCATTTTTTTGTTTTGTTTCTTTGTTCACTAATATGTTTTTTCCTTGACTAAGAGAGTTCAAATGTTCATCTTTGCAGCTTGTAAATTTCAGTTTGGTTTCTTTCCTTTTCAAAATGTAAACAATACCATATAAGGGTTCTCCTATTAATTAAATGCGTCTTTTGATTCCTTCTTTCTTTGTTGCTAAAATATCTGTAAATCTGTTTTTTTTTTTTTTCTTTTCTTTTCCTTTGTTCTATGTTTATGTGCAAAGTTCATATTTTTCTAGAGAATACAAAGCATCAAGTGAGGGAACATTGCTAAAAACCACTGTTGGTATGGAAAGTTAAGTGTACAAAATTGAGGATTAGCATAATGAAGTGCAACAAGTTAAGATAAAGATTATAGAAGACAGAAATGGGGATTGTTCAACGCAATCAGAAACTAGTTAATTGAACCCACTGATTGTTAAGATTGGAGTTCTTGGTTTAGTTCTTCAGTTTTAAGATTGATCAAGTTCCACTGAAACAGAGTTTGTGATATTTAACTATTGTTCTCCATGAAACTATTGATCAACAGATACGGGTCATTTGAACTGGTTCTGTAAGTCACTTCTAAATTAACTCATCATTTAGATTCTCAATCATTTAAGGAAAGCAATCTAATATTCTTTTATGTTGTAATGAATCCTACTTCTACATCCAATATTTGTATAAATCCATCTATTTTTGTCATCGATGAGAACTGCACTTACTCTGCAGCAAACCATGCTAAAAGTCCAGTTGTTGTGCATTAGATGACTCATATTCTTTTGCGCTATGTAGAGTTGTGGGTACATGGGGCAGCACCTCCACTAAGAAGCCCCAAACCTAAATTTTTTAGAGGTATAAAAAGGATAAGTACGTAATATTTTCTTTTAAAAAAATTTCTATTTTTTAGAGTGGTTTCTACATGAAATTGTTTACATTTTGAACTCTGCAAAATAAATCAATCCTTTTAAAAACCTATATATGATATTGTATCTAAAAAAAAACACTTTGAAAGATTCAATTTGCACATGAACTTTTACTTACAATACTCCAATCCTTTTAAAATAGAGAGATATTTCCCAAGTCTCAAACCAAAAGGAAAAAAAAAAAAAGAATCAACAAAATGTGGCAATTTTCACTGTTATCAACACTCCAACAATACAAAATTCCCCAACGTCATCCACCACAGACTTGAAGAAAGTTCTAAAATTAAGATTCAAGAGAAGCGAATATGGTCACAAAAGACAAAATTCACATTTCAATTAAAATTCAGATTATATTTCGGAACAAGATCTGAGTGAATAACAGCGAAATTTACAGAATTAAGAAAAAAAAAAAAAACATAAATTAACACTAAGAAACCGAAATGCATAGGCTTCGTTTCGATGCTATCTTGCACAGGGGAGGTGAGGTCAACCACCAAATCCGTAGAGAGTCCTTCCTTGTCGCTTAAGTGCATAAACAACATCCATAGCAGTCACAGTCTTACGCCTTGCGTGCTCAGTGTAAGTGACCGCATCACGAATGACGTTCTCGAGAAAGATCTTGAGCACACCACGAGTCTCCTCGTAGATCAGACCACTAATACGCTTTACGCCTCCACGCCTTGCCAAACGTCTGATTGCTGGCTTTGTGATACCTTGGATATTGTCTCTTAAGACCTTTCGGTGCCTTTTCGCACCTCCTTTGCCCAAACCCTTACCTCCCTTACCACGACCTGACATTTTCTTCTCTTCTTTTCTCTTACAGAGAGGGTGAGAGAGAGAGAGAGAGATATGTTTGAGGGGGTAAGGGAGAGATTGGGTTTTTATAGATTGGTTTCTAGTGGGGAGTTTGAATTCAAAATATTGGGATTGGTAGTTGGCGGGTCTTATGAAATTGAATCTGTGTGAAAGGAATTGGTGGCCGTTGGATTGATAAATGATGGTTTAGATGTGTTCGTTGAGGATTCATGCGGATCGATGACGTGGTAGGTTCGCCATTTGATGTTTTTAAATTATTAAATTAAGGGTTTTTTAGACATACCCCTTAATGTTTTGGTGAATATTGGAGTTACCGACATCTTTTAAAACTAGTAGTGATAGGCGCCCTTGACTTCAGTCTTCTATGACAGATTAAAAGAAATTGACTTAAGTGCCCTTTTATTTAATTTGTAGCAAAAAAGTTCTTGATTTTTCTGTTCAAGACTTGTCCAGGTACAACCTTAAGATCGTAGGACACAAGATACAATTTCAGAGAACTAGAAGATGAAATTTTAGGTAGAGAAATCAAAGATCTTTTACTACGAGTTGAGAGGATTGGTCAAAATGCGATTGAACTCCCAAGTTTTTTCAATTTACAACCAAATCCGCAGGGCTTGTCAAAATGCAATCAAATTCATCTTTGGCAGTCATTGGTGCTTGATCTTCATAACAATACACATAAGAAACAATAATTAGGGGATCATAAATTTGTTTCCTCCAAGAAGGATCTAGCTTCAACTAGGGCGTTGATTCAATCCTTACTTGAACATTGACTTGTATGCGGACTTACGAGTTTGATTACTGCATGGGTCTCTTAATCGTGTAGCTTTATCTTGTCATATCTGTAGTCTCATTAATTGAATGTTCGTATTATCACTAAGGGTATGTTTGATTGTACATGGAAAATAGGGTGAAAAATCAATTTTCATGGAAAATGATATTTTTCAAGTGTTCGATTGCACATGGAAATGGAAATTCATTTTCCACCCCATTCAAAAAGTCCACTAAATCATAGATTTCACTTTCCCACCCATATGGAGAATCTCAATCTTCACCGTTCTAGGCACATTAGCTCAAGAAGTACAGGAAATAAACAACTATTTATAAAATAAAGACCCTACCCTTGACTTTGGGAAAGAGAAACAAAAGAAGTTGAACTTCAAAAAGTAGAAAGAGTTGTATGTGAGGAGAGGGTCGATGTAATTGAGTAGGACATGGAATCGACCTCTCCAATATAGAAAGTTGACTCTTGTGGGATTTTAAGAAGAAGGTAAACCGCTTCAAGTAGGAGTTTCGCTCGATAGTAAGGATGGGGCATACATTTATAAAGACTTTAGAGGGACCTTGCTACTGGTGTGCTACTGTCAGCCTCCACTTGTTGGGGGGTCAGAGTTTACTATTACAGGCAAGATATGCTATCAGTAGAACTGGTTCTACTTCAACAAAAGGAGTCTGACGAAACTACAATTTCTATCAAAAAATCGAATATAAATATAGATAGACCAATCCAAATCACTGACTTATAAATAGAATTAAGTACGCGGGGATAAAAAATTTGATCAATTTATTGAATAGATTGAAAAATACGGGTGTGGGCTTATGGTTCAAATGTGCACACATTTGCATCTACCACACAAATAATTTTGAAGGCTAAAAGTATTTGAGTCCCTCTTTCCATAAAAATAAGCCCATAACTATCATACCTATATTTTTAAACTTGTGTGATTTTATGGTAAGACATGGACAAGGATTCTTTCCTAAATAAGAAAATTCTCATTGTCTAGGTTGAAATTAATTTCCCATTTCGTTTTGAGGGCTCAAATCATGTTTTATCGAATTTTCTTTTCTTTTTACTCATTTAAAAAAAAAACATTTGGTCGTATTTCAAGATTATCACCTAAGGTGAAGAAATAAATCTACCTAACACCTTCCCCACTTTTTAATTGGACCCCTTATCTAGATCTTAAGTAGGATCGATCCCAAATCTATATGAGAGTTACTATAAAAATTGATTTCTAAAATTCCTTTCTAGATGACCATTTCTTAAAAATGAATGTTGGCTACTCCATACTATGTAGTGTTGATCTTTCGAACTCAAAAATCATATAGGTACCATTATATTAACAATGAGGTGATCATGTAATGCTTTTAAAACATAATAACTCATCGAAGACATTTGAAAAAATTCTTTAGTGGAAGTGATTAAGTGAGAAACGATGTTTTGAAAAATATACTTTATAGATAAGTCAACTTCAAAATCTTTGGGGTGGTTTGCATTCATCTACTTAGGTTTTGGAGTCACCACCATTTAATTAAGGTGAGAATGAACACCATAAAAATGATTTCAAATTATGTTTTCTTGGCTTGTGAGGACTCATGTGTCCAAAAAGTTATGATTTTTTTTATCTACTTAGCAAATCTAAGGTAAGGGAGTTTGGTTGAGGGACAAGGAAGGTATTAGACACCTTACCCCTCCCATCTTAAGATGGTTACCAACATGGCAAATTAAATGAAGTTTTTAAAAACTCATTTTTGTATTTTTGAGAGTAGAGGATCTTATAGAGGTTAAAAAGAAAATTGGCTATGAGCTTGGGACAATGGACAAGAAAAGGTGATGAGCAAGTCATACACCAAAGTGCATGTTTGCTGGATTTTTTATGAGCTTGAGACTAATGGAAATCCACTTGAATTTCATTGTTTAGGATCCCAAAACTTCCAAACTAGTTTATTTATTGGTTTGACCCATAGGCAATGTTCATGAATTGACAAGACCATGAAAGGGTCAAAACCTTATACATAAGTTGTTATCTATATGAGGATAATGTTTTTGTTGGCTCTAAAGATTAGGTATAGGTCCATAAGAACCTACACCCTTACTTGTAATCATTTGTAACTGAGTGCATATAAGAGAGTGTATGCATGGATGGACTTAGCAAGATAAGATTACTTCTAAGGAGGGTTTACTCTCTAGTTATACTGTCATTAAAGAAACAAAAAAGTAAAGTATCTAGTCTAGAAAATTAAATTGTAAGGGAATGTAAAATAAAGCAAAGTAACTGATCTAGAAATTTCAATTGCATGGAAATTAAATAAAAGTGAGAACATATAAGGTTGTTAATGAGCTTATTAAGGACTTATATGGGCATATTACCTCATTAAAGAATTACTCTCTTTTCTCTAACCTTGACACTAGGAATTTAAAGAATTACATTATAAATCATAAAAGTAAACTAAATAAGAAAAAATAATTGAAAGTAAAGAGGGGGAATGTGTGAGTAAGGGGATTATAAGGGGTTTCTTGGTCCCACCTTAGTTTTCTTCTTCTTCTTAGGTTTTCCTTCTATGGATTTTGATAGAGATTTAAAAGATTATGATGGTTAGAGATATTTGGGCATAATCTTGAATCACAATTGAGCTCCTATCATTTGCCGTGAATGGATTTCCTATTATAGGATTTTGGGAGACCCTTAGGGATAGTTTGATCCTATAAAACCTAGTCTTCTCATAATTCATAAGAAATCAAATACAATGACTCATTTTACCTCTCATTAATTTGGCCTCGATGGTCTTTCAATCACCCATGAGTCTAACCAATCAAGATGATCAATGGATATATTAATAAAATCTCAATAACTTATAGAGAATTCTTTGAAAGGGGTAAAGTAGTCCTAGACTAGAGGTTTTGAGTCAATTGAAAGATAATTAAGTTAAATGGCATGTAATTTAGTGTATGAGTTTTGGACATTTTAGACTTTCTACCTATATAAGTATGAATTAAATAGCATAACCCTATATTAAAACTTTTGGTCAAAAGTGTAACACCCGTGTTTTAACTCGTATCCCAAAGAGATCAGATAGTATTTATTCGAAGAATATTCTAAAAAGAAAACTTTGAGTAAAGTGCCTAGATTATGCTATGTTCATTTTTGTCGAAAATCGACTTCGCCATTAGTTTCAAAACGATCAAAATATATACTTTAGCCTATAAGCAAGTTTGAATCCGAGTTCGGGTGAAAAAGTTAATAAGTCATCAAATTTCACGTTAAGTGGGACCCAAAATAGTAAAATTTTGTTAGAATGAGAATCAGGAAAATTTGATGACACTATTAGGTCCGCAATGAAAAATTATTTGAAACAGTGTACTCGTTTGTCACTTTTCGAGTCCGGATAGTTAAGTTACGGTCGAAACTAGAAATGATGGGAAAATTACAAATATACCATCACTTTTTTTTTTATAAAAGAAAGTAAATTTTCTTTTATTCTTATTTGTTTTCCTTTTCTCTAAAGAATAAAAAACTTATATTTTCAACCTAGGTTCTCCTCTATTCTCCTCAAGATCTGTTGAGAATGAATGACCGACCATTGAACCCCGACGAAGAAGTCAAAGTTGTCGGCTACGATGATAGCTACAACCTCACCCTCTTTGTTAACTCATTCACGTATGTTTCCTCACCCTCCACCAAAAATCAGTAAGTACATTAGGGTATCATTAAACTCGGAGCTTTACTTTGTTAGTAGAGGCTCGTCTTCTAAGGTAGAAGTGGAGGAGAGTGCCGTCAGGAGTTGCAAACCCTCGTTCTCTTTGCATCAAACTCAGCTTAACATCAATTCTTTTGCGACCAACTTTGATCCTTGTACGAGTTCATCACCTTTGGTGTCCACAAACAAGTAGGGGACTTTCAATTCCTATTGGTAACTTTAGATTTCTAAATGTGCATTTAGGTTTTGAAACAAAACTTATTATTTGCATTTAAATCGTAGAAAGTTGTTGTTCAATATCAAATTCATGGTAGAAGTAGATGTTTTGATTGTGTTTTATCAAGTTTTAACCATAAACTCGTGGGTGGGTTGAATGATTCGAAGAATGAAAGAAGAATCCGAAAAAGGGATCGAAAACTCGAATGTTCGAATGATGATTCAGTGTGGTCGGCGGGAAGGGTCGGTGCCACCGGCACCTGTCGAAGGCATTCTGTCGGTCCCACCGATAGAATCAGGGTTCTGCTACCGATGAATCCAAAGCTTGCGTGAAATTTCATGCTGTCGGCAGGAGGTGTCGGTCCCACCGACATTTGTCGAAAGCTATATTGTTGGTCCCACCGATAGAATCCTGGTTTTGCCACCGACCATCTGCCGACAAAAACAGTTCTTCAGAGCTAACTTCTATCTTTTGTATTGCCCTCCTCACACCTTATACTTGATTTCCCACCCTTCATTTTATTAAAAACACTTAAGTAAATGTCATCTTTAATCTTTACTTTAAGTTCTTTAATGAAATTAAGATTTTACCCCCCATTTCGGAATAATGGGAATGATTTCAAGATCCAAATCTCAAAGGATCAAAATCCGAATTTTGGTTTCAAGAACAAAACGTAAATTTCGACGTTTTCGACAAATTTTCAAAATGTAATAACTTTCGCATTTCTTTGAATTAGATTACAAAAACTATATGGTGTCGAATCTCGTGATCGAGACTTTCATTTCAAAAAAGTTGTTTTCAATTCCAAGAATTTTGAAAAGTTGAGTTTTCGACACTTAGCCAAATTTTCACTAGTTTTCCTTGTTTTAACAACTTTGATCCCGTGTATCGTCGGGACCTCGTTTTGAATAAATTGAACGGTTTGATTTGAAAAGACGAAAAATGAGAATGTCGAGAGAATAAAAAAGGGGATGAACGGTAAAATGCCAGAATCACACCCGAGGGGTGATGTCTGCATTTTACATTATATGTTGTATGTAGGTTGGTGAAATGATATCCAAGTTATTAATGAAAGGGTTGCATGTTTATTTACGATTATATTAACGCGTGCGCTGAGTACTGTTATTTATTTTTAGGTCGGGTGGTCACAGTTGCATGGTAGGAACTGGATATCCATTCTCAACATTATTCTGTTAATTTCTCTTTTATTTTAAATAAAAAATAAAATATATACGTAACTATTTTGTGAGTTGTTAAAGGCTTTGTATGCTTGAAGGGATAGTGTGTCACATCATCTAAAGGGGTATACTATCCTGGGATGTACGGTAGGGACCACCAAGCTCATATGTGGTATGGGACGCGTATAAGAGTAGAGTCACAACTGGAATCCGAGTCTATTCCTTTCTTATCTTTACCAGTGAACGTGTATTGTAAAGGTGGTCGTATACGAGTAGAGTATCATTTGGGAATCACATGCATGCTTGATAGGCATAGACGAAGATAATTGGTCAGTGATCACTAACAATCTAGTAGTAGTCAAACGTTCTGACACATTGAAAAGAAACCTATTACTTACGGTCACGTCAAATGGCCCGCCTAAGCCGGATAAATGGTCACCAATATGGTACACGGAGCGATCGACCACAAAATCAGGAACTAAAAGTCATATCTATGTTGCAACATCATGTCCCGACTGGGAGCGATCCAATCATGAATCCCAACACTCAAATTCCATTACTCTACCACTTGTATTATATATCTGTTGTTATATTTCGAATTATAAACTGAAAAGCATGTCTATTATTTCATATTGTCAACTATATTTGCATAAATGGAAAATGTATGAGTATGGATGATTGATGTTATATGCAATTTTTAAACTATTTAGTTGCTCATCCCTGACTATATGTACCAGTTATTCGTAGTTTCAATGGTAGAACTTGCATGTTTTGAAATAATGTAGTATGAATATTTGATCACGTTAGGTGAGGTTATTAGTAGGAATTGTTTGTGGACCTACCGAGTAGCCATTGTTACTCACCATTTCCTTCCATTTTTTTAGTTGCAGAGCCTACAGTTGGCGCAGCGGGTGCTGAGTTATTAGTCGAAGAACATCTGATCGGTCAGATCGACGACCAGAGTCCGTTACCCAGTAAGCATCATGACTACTTCTACTAGGAGTCTGTTCATCCTAAGAGAGGTCTATGTTTTTGGGGTCGAGTGCTAGGTCTATGTTAGAGTGAGGAAAATTTTGTAATCCTGTATAACTCTACCCCTTTTTGCGTAACTCTGACCTTACTTTTTGTTGTTAATAAAATCTCCAGTCTTTCGTTTTTTATTTATTGTGGATATGTTGTTTTATACATGATTGTTTGGATTTTGTTTATTAGGTTTGAGTTCCGTGAAACGCTAACATAAACAGAGGAGACCATGCCGAAAATTCGAAGTGCCACCTAGTGCCTCGAGGCAGCCTTGGGATTTGTGTTAGCGTTTGGCGGGGCATCACAGAAAGAAGACAGATGAAAAGCCAAAATTGAATCATCAAAGATTGGACAATTATAAAAAGATAAAAGAATATTTACGAAAATGTGATCAACTTTTGAAGAATTTATGATTTCGGCTCACCATTCATTTTAATTACCAAAATGAAAATGGTAATGAATTCAGAGGTTTTAAAGTGACTATCTTGCAAGTTTCATAATTTTTAGTGAGATAATCACTTTAACTCTGCAAATTATAACTTTAAACCTACGAAATAGTCACTTTAAAACCTTCGAACTCGTTAACATTCATGTTTTGGTAATTAAAATGAACAATAAGCCAGAATCGTAAATTCGTCAAATCCAACTCATGAATGGTAATTCACCCAAAGGATATAATGGGTGAATTATTATTTTGTGAGCTAAAAATGAGTTATTTACAATTCTGACCACTTTTCATTTTAATTACCAAAATGTGAACAATCATTTTTTTGTTAAAATAAAATTCAAAACGAAAAGACTATTTCGTAGGTTTAAAGTGACAATTTCACAATTTCAAAGTGAAATTGTCACTTTAAACCTACAAAATAGTTTAAGAACTCTGAATTCGTTATTGTTCGCATTTTGGTAATAAATATGGAAAGTGACCCAGAATCATAAATTAGTCAAAAGTTGATCACTTTTTTGTAAATATCTCAAGGATAATAAACTTCGAAAATGAAATTGCCCAAAGCAATTATAAAAAACTTATCCGAGAAATCTTTGATCTACCCAAATGCAAAGAAATTCATTTTTTTAATATTTAGATTTGGTGGAAATTATGATATGTTTGGTAACACTTTTAAAGTCTAGTCTGAAGTTTGTTTTTTTGAATTATGGTATCTGAAATCTTGTTCTAGAAAAGTTCTTTGTTATCATTTTTAAAAGCTTCTAGTTACAAATTTTTTTTTTAACCAAAAGCTTAAAACACAATGGTCATTTTGACACTATTACCTTTTTGTTATTCTAATATATTGTTAATAAAAAAACATAAAAATATGGCACATTAGGCATAATGAAACCATCCACAAATTTAATTTTAATTTCTGACAAATCAAACACCCCAAAAGTATTGTTTTTAAATTGAATTCATACTTAAGAAATTATATTCCAACAAGGTCAAACTCAAACAATAAACAATCATGATTTTCTAGTTGAATTGCAATTAGTTTACGTAAAGTAATCATATCAGCTTGTGCTTACGGTGAAAATATTTCATTATAAAATAATATATCATGTAGGAGTTCATAGTCTACTAAAGGATTGATCACTTTGTCAACATCATCTACATGTTGTCGAAATAACTCATTATGAAGAGAAATATGACACAAGAAGTTGTGTATTGCCATGCATTCAATAACAATGTTTCATTGGGTGTGATAGTGATATGAAAACATTTTATTCAAAATTGAGAAACTTTTTTTTAATACACCAAAGGTCCTCTTAATGACACTTCTTAATCAGGCGTGTGCATGGTTAAAATTTTCATTTTTACCCATTGCATGCGTTCCTCGATATATTTGTACCCAATACCATGTATTGCGATAGAGAGTCATAAAACCCCCAGTGTGTATGTATGTAGTATCGCATAAATAAATATATCTACAACAAACATAAAAAAAAATGTAAAACACATGTTATTGATTGTAAATTTAATTCCAAAAATATAATTTGAAAAGACATACCTAAATGAGGTATTGGAAAATTATTAGTTGGATTATGCAATATTTCATTTTAACACCCTCGAGTCATATGCAATTTTTTCCCATCCAGCCATCACATATATGAATTTCATATCAAAATCACACACTACCATGATGTTTTGAAAATATTTTTCCTTTTTTTTTTTTTTTTGAATGAGACTTGTTGATCAATCAGAATGTGTGCATAAATTAGTGTGCCATCTAATGCATCAACGACACCTTTAAATGACCATTTTCTCAAATGTAGATGAAATCAAATTTCTTCCATTGGCCTGTCAAATGGTGGGAGGACTATTATCTTTTGTGCAAACTGTATCATTGCATCTAACACTTCAGGAAAATACTTACAGTTTCTCGAGAATGTTGGAATCAATATTTTATAAATCGATTTCGACAATTATGACATATTGTCATCAAGAACATTGTCATTTTTTCTTTCAAATCTATATATCTACTATCACTTAGCCAATTTTTATGTCGAAAATATTCATATAATTGTATGAAGGTACTTTTTTCCATCTTGAAGATCTTGTACATTTATATTGAAGATCCTTCCAAAAGTTTTTGCATATATGCCTTTTAGAAAGTAATAAGATGTACAACATTTATTGAGCATTCATAAGTTTTTAAGTTTAAGCAAAACAAATAATACTATGAATTTCACTAACAACTATTGATTTGGTATCATTATGACTAAAATACAATGAAAAATTATAGAAGTTAGTATTAATTGATACAATCCCAAAATGAAAAATAATCATTAAAACACAATGAAAAATTATAAAAGTTATAACATGTCTATTTGATTAAATAATAAGATAATAATTCCAATTAAATAATCAAAGTTTTCAAAGTATCATCAATGATAACAACCCTAATATATCATCCATATTAACAATCCAAAAAATATCAAAATATCAAAATAACCAATACATCATTGGTTTTCATTCAAAAAGAGGGATGTTTAGGTTCAATAATTAATTATTTACAATAAATTTCAAATATTGAATCATTTTCTCTTCATTATCCAAGTTTGTAAATGCTTGCTTCAATTTTGGTAGTTGCGCAAATTTTAATATAGCAACGTGGTAAGTATAAATGCTTACCATCCTTAATTTTTTAAAATCCTTCATAATTTCATTCACATATTTGAAACAAGGTCTTTTGCTAACTTTTTCTTCATTAATCTATTTTTCGATGACACTAATAAGTCTCTCCAAATATTTCTTAATGGTCTCCCCACCATTTAGATTCTTACGTCTCTTCTTTATCGGACTTTGGGATGTGTTCTTTTTGGGTAGGGTAATACCGATGTCACTATGCATTCCCGAGGTATTAGGGCTGCTTTCCATACTAACACTTTGAAAATATGTATCCTCCTACTTTAAAAATGGGCCAATATAAGTTTCTTAATTATCAAAATTTGTGTACTCCGTAAGTTCAAAACCATCCACATCTCTATCAATAGTGGGGTATGAGATTGATGAGAAGGGGTTCCATGCTTTATCCCTTTTTGAAATAGTACTTTTAGAAATACCCATCATCATTTTAGAATTTACGAGAGGATTGTTCCTAAACTTTTTAGTTTCGGGGATTCTTTATTTCAAACAACAATATAAAAGTAATTAGACTAAATCTAGTAACTAGTCTAAATCTAGTAATTAGACTAGTCTCTTCTTTATCGGACTTTGGGATGTGTTCTTTTTAGGACATCATCCCACCTCTACGGAGGTCAATTTATAGTATTGATATCCACACTAAACCCACGCTTGGATAATCCAACAAGTTTTCATTGTATGTTGTAATCAGCCCTAAAAAATCATATTGATTTTTTAACATGTTATGACTAAAGTTCACTTCCCACACCTTATTGAATTCAGATTTTAGTTTTTTCCATGAAACAGTGGTAAGGGATACTCCTTTATACCCTTCTTTATTCACCCCTCTCAAGCACAACTCAAGGAAATATTTCCTTTTTGAGTGATCCGTAGAAAAGTTTGCTTTATAAATACCTTTTTTGTTATTGAGAGTTTCAGTTACTAATTTATTTTTCCTTATTCTTGGAAGCCATACCTATAAATAACAACGAAACATAATCAAATTTTAATGAATTTGATAAAAAAAATTTAATTCCAAAGTATATATGGTCAATCTTCATTTTTTTTCTTGGTTTTGGCATAATATCAAACACTTACCAAATTTCTGTCAATAGCTAAAACCAATAACATCTATCAAGTTTCTATCAATAACTTTGCTAAAATTTATGCAAAATCAAGTACATATTGTACTTGTTTGATTGGGATTATATATTATATAACTAACAAAGGTCTTGGTTGTACTTTAAAAAAAATATGGTTTGGAGGTTAGTAATTAGTAAATGAAGGTGGGTTTTGAAAACAAGTTGTGGGGTCAACACTCACCGACTTTAACTATTGAGACCACAATAACAATTATTTTCTTCTTCATTACCACTTAATTAATCTTTCCCCCACTCTTCCTAACCTAGACCAAATCCAGAATCGATATCACCTACGTTATCCTACATCATTAACCAACGTAGCAAATTGGACTAATTATAAAACACTCAGAACTTCAAAGTAGCTCCCCAATGTTATAGTTTTTTATTATCTTTTCTCTAAACCCATTTTGTATAAAAGAAGCATAACTATAGCAAAAACATCCAACTTTAGCAATATCTCCTTCATTTTCATAATTTAAAAAAAAAGTTTGATGACGTCTCTTTGTTTTTGTATATAGGTATTATGGATTTTTTTTTACTCTTTATCCGACATCTTGGTTTTCAAAATACTATTCAAAATAAAATTGGACTTTATAAATCAGCATGCCATAATTCTTCACAATAAATTAGTGAACACATAAGATAAATGATGAATCAAGGTTGATAGTACAACATGGTTTACCAAAAATTGAAAATAAACCTTAAAAAACAAAACAAAAAATCTCTAAATTCAAATCTCTAAACATGGAAAGTTTGAAGATAATTGAGAAAATCACTCCATTCACCTTATTTTGTTGAACTCTACGAATCACCCAACTTAATTTTTAACGAAGAGAGCCGATGAAGGAGAGATAGAAGAAAAATGAGAAGCAGAAGAAGTAGAAGAGATAAAAATAAGGACTTTTATGGTTCAACTAAAGAAAAGATGAGTGATGGAAATAAAATTTTTGATGAGGGTATTTTAGAAAGGATTAAATTAGAATTTAGGAGTTGCATCCATCGACTCCCTACTGCTGGTTCAAACATTCCGAAATTTTGAATTCTGGAGTTTGAATCGAGACAAACATTCTTCCATATTTTAAAGTCTAAATTTAATTTTGGACCAATTCCAATTAGACTTCAGAAGTATTACCAAACACACATTTAGTGGGCATAAATGAAATCAAGATTTTTTCTTTTTCGATCTTCCCTTATTAGTAGACCTATGCGACATCTCGCCAAATGCTAACACAAATCCCAAGGTCAAATCTCAAGGTACAAGGTAGCACTTTGAAATTTTGACATGATTCCTTTTGTTTATGTTAGCATCCCACGGACTCAAAAACCTGATAAATCAAAATCCAACGAATCCTGTATAAAACATATGTCCAAAGTGTACAAGGTGCTAAATATTATAAATTGTGAACGATAAAAAAAATAGATCAGAGTTGCGCGAAAACTAGATTATAATATCTAGGATTATAGAATTTCTCTCTCTAACATAGACTTATCACTCGACCCAAAAACTATATACACCTTTTGGACGCAATGATTTCTAATGGAAATAGTTTCAATACTCACCAGATAGTGGACTCTGGTTGTCGATCTGACCAACCAGATGATCCTTGTTCGTTGGCTTTACGAATGCCTATTTAATTGTAGGCTCTGAAGCTAAAAAAATAGGAAGTAAAGGGTGAGTAACATTGGTGATCTAGTAGGTGCACAAACAATTCCTACCAATAACCTCACTTAACGTGATCGAGTAATCATACTGAATAATTTTAAAACATGCAAGTTTTACAACTTAAACTACAATTAATTGGTACATATAACCAGAGGGATGAGCAACTAAATAGGTGAAAGTTCCACATAATATCAGTCATCCATACTCTATATATTTTCATTCTTATACAAATATAATTGATAATATTAGAAAAGTAGACATGCTTTTCAATTTATAATTCGAAATAAAACAACATATACATATTGCACAATGGTGAAATAATAGAATTAGAGAGTTGGGATCCACGACTAGATCACTCTCAGTCAGAACATGACATTACAACATAAATATGACTTTTAGTTCCTGATTTTGTGGTCTGTCGTAGCACTTACCACATTTGGTGACCATTTATCCGGCTTAGATGGACCGTTTGACATGATAGTAGGTAATGGATTTCTTTTCTATGTGTCAAAACGTTTGACTATTACTAGATTGTTAGTGATCACTGACCAATCATCTTCTTTTATGCCTATTAGGCAAGCATGTGATTCCCAAAGTAAATAACTCCATTCATATACGACTTTCTTTATTGTGACGTCCCGCCAAACGCTAACACAAATCCCAATGTTAAATCTTAAGGTACTAGGTGGCACCTTGAAATTTGGACATGACCCCTATTGTTTATGTTAGCATTCTACGTAACACAAAAACCTGATAATCCAATATATAGCAAAACCTGTATATAAAGATACAAATACAGGAATTAACAGTGGAAGACTAATTACATTTAACATGTAAGTAGATCAGAGTGCGAAAAATTTAACAATATATAAGTTTACAAAAATATTTTCACTCTAACATAGAGATCGAAACTCTCAATCCAAAGACTACATACATCCTGGATGAAACTGACAACACTTAAGGATGTAGTCCTAGTGCTCACCAAGTAATATACTTTGATCGTCGATTTGACCGATAAGATACTTTTTACTTATCGACTCTATGCCTGCCTTTGGTAACTACAAGTGTTGAAACTAAAAAAAATAGGAAGGAAAATGGTGAGTAACGAGAGTTAACCAGTAAGTCCACAACCAATTCCTACTAATAACCCTCTCTAAATATGATTGAGTAAAACATATTGAATATTTTAATACATGCAAGGTTTTACAGAATAAAATATGATTAATTGGTACATATAGTCAGGGATGAACAACTAAGCAATTTAAAAGTTCACATATCATCAATCATCGGTACTCACTATACATTTTTTGACTTATGCAAATATAGTTGACAACATTGAAATAGTAGATGTCTTTTTCAGTTTATACTTCGAAATATAACAACAGATACATAGTACAAGTGGTGGAGTATTGAAATTAAAGAGTTGAGATTCATGATTGGATCATTCTCAGTAGGGACATGATATTCCTCAATAACATCGTAGTTCTTGATTTTGTAGATGGTCGCTGTTTACCACGCTTGCGGGACCATTTATCCAATTCAGACTGGTCGTTTGATGTGACCGTAAGTAATGGGTCTCTTTTTGATGTGTCAGAGCGTTTGACTACTATTAGATTGTTAGTGATCACTGACTAATCATCTTCGTTTATGCCTATTAGACGTGCATGTGATTCCCAAAATAACATTTCACTCGTATATGAATACATTTACAATATACGTTCACTGGTAAAAATAAGAAAGTAATGGACTCGGATTCCAGTTGTGACTCCACTCTCATACGCGTCTCATACCACGTATGAGCTTGGTGGTCCCTACCGTACATCCCAGGATAGTGCACCCCTCTGGATGATGTGACACACTATCCCTTCAGGCATTCATAGACCCTTTAACAATTCACATAATAGCTACATATATATATATTATTTTTCATTTAAAACAAAAGAGAAATTAACAAAACAGGGTTGAGAGTAGATATCCAGTTCCTACCATGCAACTGTGGCCCCCTCGGCCTAAAAATAAATAACAGTACTTAGCGCACACGCTAACATAATCTTAAATAAACATGCAACCTTTCCATTAATAACCTAGATATCCTTTCACCAACCTACATACAACATACAATATAAAATGCAGACATCACCCATCGGGTGTGACTCTGATATTTTATCGATTTATCCCTTTCTCATTCTTTCGACATTCTCATTTTTTGTCTTTTCAAATCCAATCTTTCAAAGTCACTTTGTTTATTCAATCGAAAAATTATCAAAGTTTACTCAAAATGAGGTCCCGACGATGCACAGGACCAAAGTTGTTAAAACGAGAAAAGTTGGTGAAAATTTGACTAAGTGTCAAAAACTCGATATTTTAAAATTATCGAAATTGAAAATGAATTTTTGAAAATGAAAGCCTCAAACACAAGATTCGACACCATATAAATTTTATAGCCTAATTCAAAGTAACGCGAAAGTTATTACATTTTGAAAATTTGTAGAAAACGTCGAAATCTACGTTTTGTTCTTGAAACTAAAATTTGGATTTTGATCATTTGAAATTTGGATCTCGAAACCATTCTCATTATTTCAAAATGGGGGGTAAAACCTTAATTTCATTAAAGAACTTAAAGTAAATGTACATTTACTTAAATGTATTAAATGAAATGAAGGGTGAAAAATCATATACAAGTTATGAGGAAGGCAACCAAAAAGTTAGAAGCAGTTTTGATCAAACTATTATGTCGGTGGCAGAAGCATGATTCTGTCGGTGGAACCGACAGCTCCTGCCGACAACACTGAACACATTCGCGAAATTTCAATCTTTCGATCTATTTTTTTGGATTTTTCATCCGTTCTTCGAACCCTTCGATCTACTTACGAGTTTGTTATTAAAACTTGATAAAAACACATTAAATTTCTAATTCTAATCATGAATTTAAAACCAACCATAAGATTTCTATGATTTATAGATACAAACAACAAGTTTTCTTAAAAACATAAATGCACATTTTCGAAATCTAAGGCTACTACTAAGAATTGAAAGTCCCTTACTTGGTTGTGTTTGTCGAATACGCTTAACTAATTCGAAAATAAAAGATTGGCAGCAAGGACTCGAGGTTGAACGACTTCGGGGCCCAACGGTCAGGTTAGTTGCGAAACCCTCGATGGAGGTATTCTTCCTCCCTCAACAACGATGGATCGCTCTTCTTCAAATTAGGTGGGACTCCAAGTGGGTAAAATCAAAATCCCTATTGATGGTTTTTAGTGAGAGTTTAAGAGAAAAGAAAGGAAATAAAGATTGGATGGGGTGAGAACGTGGAGTTCGACAATGCTGACAATATTGCCTTCTTCGTTGAGGTTCAATTCAGACTTGATCACGATAGATAAGGGTGAGAATGGGTTAAAACCTTAGGTTTGGAAAATGGTGCTGATTTGATTTCTTAGAGAAGAGGGAAACAAATGAGAATAAAAAAAGTTAACTTTCTTTTATAAAAGCTAAGGGCATTTTTGACATTTTTTCTTGTTTATATTTTCGATGGTAATCAACCATTCGGACTCGAAAAATCTCAAATGAATATTCCATTTCGAAAAAATTTCGTTGCGGACCTAACAGTGTCATCAAATTTTTTTAATTCTCGCTCTAATGAACTTTCACCATTTTGGATCCCACTTAACACGAAATTTGAGGATTTCATAACTTTTTCATCTAAACTTGAATTCAAACTTGCTTACAGGCTAATGTATATATTCTGATCATTTTGAATCTAATGGCGAAGTCAATTTTTCTTGAAATTAATCATAATAATATTCGAGTATTTTACTCTAAGTCCTTCCTTCGGTATTTTCCTCCAAATTTCACAATTTAATTTTCTCGATATATGAGTTGAAAATCCGGGGTATTACATTTACAATACACGTTCCCTGGTAAAGATAGAAAGGAATGGATCCGGATTCCAGTTGTGACTCCACTTTCATACGCGTCCCATACCGCGTATGAGTTTGGTTGTCTTTATCATACATCCTAGCTTAGTACATCACTCCGGACGATACGACACACTATCCCGTCAGGCATTCACAAACTCTTTAATAGCTCACAAAATAGATACATATATGTATATTTTTTTTGAAACAAAAGTGAAATTAACATAACAAGGTTGAGACTGAATATCTACTTTCTACTTATGCAATAATGGCCCCCTGACCTAAAATAAATAACAGAACTCAATGCCTTTGCGCTAACATAATTTAAATAAATATGCACCCAACCACTATCCCTGGATAACCCTTTATCAACCTACACACAACATACAATGTAAAATGTCGACATCACCCTCGGGTGTAACTCTAGCATTTCACCGTTTCATCCCTTTTCCATTATTCGATGTTTTCACTTCTCAACTTTTTAAATCAAATATTTTTTTAAAACTTATTTTGATCATTTGATCGAAAAACTATCAAATTTTTGTTAAAACAAGGTCCTAATAAGTACGTGAAGGCAAACTATCAAAACTAAAAAAACTGGTGAAAATTTGGTTAAGTGTCGAAAACTCAATTTTTTAAAGTTCTTAAAATTAAAAATAGATTTTAAAAAATGAACGCCTTGAGCACGAGATTCGACACGATATAATTTTTATGGTCTAATTCAAAATAATGCGAAAGATATTAACTTTTGAAAATTTGTCGAAGTCATCGAAATTTACATTTTGTTTTTTAAACTAAAATTTGAATTTTGATCTTTTGAAATTTGGATCTTGAAACCATTCTCATTGTTCCGAAATGGAGGGTAAAAGCTTAATTTTATTATAGAAATTAAAGTAAATGGAAATTAAAAATTAAAGAGGACATTTACTTATATGTTTTTAATGAAATGAAGATGGGAAAAACATGTATAAGTCATGAGGAGGACAGTCCAAAAGTCCGAAGTAGTTTTGCTCAAAAAAATTTGGCGGTGGCTGTTGGTGGTAGAAGCTTGATTTTGTCAGTGGAATCGACATAATGGCTTGCCGTAGGTGGTGGTAGAATCGCCAACTCTTGTCGACAGTACTAAACCCGAACTTTCGATTTTTCGATCTATCTTTAGGGTTTCTCTTCCATTCTTCGAACCCTTCGACCCACCCACAAATTTGTTGTTAAAACACATAAAATCTCTTATGCTAACATGAATTTAAAAACAAACACAAGAATTCTACGATTTATAAATACCACATATATTCATTAAAAATTCTTAAATGTATATTTCGAAATCTACGACTACCAATAAGAAGTGCCCCCTACTGAAGTTTGTGGACGTCCAAGTGATAAGCTAGCATGAGAATCAAGGTTGGATGGCACGAGAGTCGCGGTTGGACTGAGTTTGGTATGAAATGGGCGAGGGTTTGTAACGTATTCAATGACGGTGCTCTCCTTTACTTTTACCAGTGAGGATAGATCTAACACCTACTCAAGGAAGTCTTCGGATGGAATGTTATGAGATTCACTTGAACTACACGGCTGATTTTTGATGAGGGATGGGGAAAACGAACGAGAATGGGCCAACAAACAGGGTGAAGTTATAGCTTTCGTCGTGGCCAACAACTTTGCCTTCTTCGTTGATATTCAACTTGGCTTCGTTTGCGTTAAAACTTGATGGGAATGGGTTGAAACCCTTAGGTTGAAAAGTAGCTGTTGTTTGGTTCTTTGGATAAGAAGAGAAAGAAATAAAAGACAGCTAATTTCCTTTTAAATAAAAGGGCTGAGGGTACATTTGTAATTTTTTTCCCTCGTTCCTAGTTTCGACTGTAACTTGACTATTCAGACTCGAAAAATTACGAATGAATATTTTATTTCGAATGTTTTTTCATTGCGGACCTAACGATGCGATCAAATTTTCTTGATTCTCGCTCTAACGAAATCTCACTATTTTAGGTCCTATTCCACACGAAATTTGAAGATTTTATAATTTTTTCCTTTGAACTCGAATTCGAGTTTGCTTACAGGCTAAAATATGTATTTTGACCTTTTTGAATCTAATGGCGAAGTCGGCTTTCATTGAAAATGAATCTAACAAGATCTGAGTATTTTTCTTTAGGATTTTTCATAATTTCATTATCAGGTTCCCTCGAGATACAAGTAAAAAACTAGGGATATTACAACCTAGCTACAACTTTATAGGTGCGATCTAATTTAGATGCAATATCTTATTCATCTTTCTCTTTTGGATATACTATAAGTGCGCCCTTACTCTTAGATTTTTCCACTATTGATTGATTTTCTTACTCTGATTGCATTTGAGAATTTAGTTATGGGTTAGATTCGGTTGCCAACGTTAGGGAGCCAACACGTTTGTCCTATATGGCTTAAAAGTTTCGGATTGAGTTGATTTTTTGTGAAGATTTTCTCTATGGTGAGGAGATCATCCTCAAAAAAATTCAACTCAATCAGAAACATCTAACCCTATTAAAAGTGGTTTAGAATTGTAGACCATCGATTTTTTATTGAAAATTTGTAAACCATTTTTTATGGGGTTAAATGTTTCAGATGTTGGTTTATGGCCCTAACTTGAGTTTTTGGAGGGTATCTTGTAGGCATGTGGGGGCTGATAGGCCCAAAATTGATTTTTTTTGGGCAATCGTACAATTTTTAAGGGTATTTTCATAATAAGAAAATGTGTGTTTTGCCCTAGGATGCCATATATGTTCCAAGTTCAGAAACCCTAAAAGTTGTATTGTTTTTTTTTGTAGTTTTCATCAATAAAAAAATATCATCGCCATCCGTGGACAAGGCAATTTTGTCGAACCATGTAATTCTTTTGTGATCTTTGATTTTATCTTCGTAGTTTATCAATCTTGATCGATAGAAGGGAGTATTTTGACAACAAATTGGTATTAGAGTGGTGATCAACTAAGGGATGGCTACGAATTTCATGAATGTGTCAAACACCAAGTTTGATGTCGAGAAATTCGATGGGAAGAACAACTTTGGGCTATGAAAGTTCAAGTTCGAGATGCGTTGATTCAACAAGATTTTCACAAAGCGTTAAAGGGGATGAAAGGTAAACATGCATATATGACTGATAATGATTGGGAGGAGTACGATCTCTAAGCATGCAACACGATTCAGTTATATTTGACAAAAGAGATCACGTACAACGTGATGCACAAAAAGTCCGTAGCATCAATATGATCAAAGCTTGGAAGCCTATATATGACCAAATCTCTCACCAACCGATTGTACCTGAAGAAATAGTTGCATATGTTTTGTATGAAAGAAGGTATGCTTATGAATACTCATCTCAACAAATTCAGTAGGATTATTTCTGAATTATTGAATATTGAGGTTAAATTAGATGATGAGGATAAAATCGTAATCCTTCTATCCACAATTCCTAATTCCTATGAGGATCTGATTATGACCTTGCTCTATGGAAATGATTCCATTATTTTAAATGATGTTATAGCAGCATTTCTTTCAAACGCATATAGAAAGAAGGCTTCTAGTAACAAAAATCAGGTAGAGGTCTGTTTATTTGAAGAATAGCAGATGAGAAGAAATCAAGGAAGAATAAGTCCACATCTAAATCTAAAAATTGCAAGGAGGTAAAGTGTTTTTACTACGTAAGAAAGGACATTTTAAGCGAGATTATCCTAAGCTCAAGGGTAAGGAATAAAATAATAAGGGAATATCCTCTAACACAACCGTTGTGGCAGATGACTATTTAGAGGTTGGTGAGAATATTATGTCAATAACTTCTCACAATGATCTTTCTTTAGAGGATTTTGGATTCGGGTTGCTCTTATCAAAATAGGACTGGTTTCCATCATACGTGGGTGTAGATGGTGGTATTATTTTGATGGGTAACGATATGGCATGTAAGATGGTAAGGATAGGAACAATCAAGATCAACATGCACGACGATATTGTGAGGACCTTGACAGAAGTAAGGCATATACCTAATTTGAAGAAGAATCTTATTTCCTTGGGTGCTTTAGACTCAAATGGTTGTAAGATTGTGGTAGAAGGTGGAGTTCTAAAGGTTGTACATGGTGTTCTGGTTGTGATAAAGGGTAACAAAATGGAAAATTTGTATCTTTTATTTAAGAGCACAATAACAGGAAAGACAACAATGGCTATTTCTGGTGATAGAGATTCAGCTTCTATCTAGTTATGACATATCTGTTTGAGGCATATGAATAAGAGGGGGATGACTAAATTGAGTAAACGAGGTTTGTTTGGTGATGTTAAGAAAAGTCAATAGGATTTTTGTGAGCATTGTGTGTTTCGCAAGCAGACTAGGGTGAAATTCAATAAAACTATATGTAAAACAAAAGGAACAATAGATTACATTCACTCAGATGTATGGGGTCTCTCTAAGATTCAGTCAAAGGGAGGGTTCAGACATTTTGTTTCTTTTATTGATGACTTCTCATGTAAGGTATGGGTGTATATCTTGAAGATTAAGAATGAATTGTTAGAAACATTCAAGAAGTGGAAGGCAATGATTGAAAATAAAACTAGAAAGAATATCAAATGCTTGAGAATCGATAATGGTAGTGAATACAAGAATGGGGCATTATTGAAGTATTGTGAGGATGAAGGTATTACTAGACACTTCATAGCGACAGATACACCACAACAAAATAGGGTTGTAGAGCGGATGAATCAAACCATTTTGGAAGGGCACGATGTATGTGATCCAATGTTGAATTGGATAAAGAGTTTTAGGCTGAAGTAGTTAATACAACATTTCACCTTATTAATAGATCGTCGTCTATAGCTATAGAATGCAAAAATCCTCACGAGGTATGGTCTGGTGAACCTATTTATTACAATTCTCTTAAAGCTTTTGGATGTCTTGCCTACTTCATGTTAAGGAGAGTGAGATTGATCCAAGGGCTAAGAAGGGTATCTTCTTGGATTATGCAAATAGTATCAAAGGCCATAAGTTATGGTATCCATACTTAAACAATGTAGTAGTCAACAGAGATGTTACATTTAATGAATCTGTAATACAAATTTCTTGCAAGTATAAGGGGAAAATTGAGGATAGCAAAAGTGATTTTGTGGAGGTGGAGCTTAATACTATAGAGGCATCAACTAAGGTTGAGAAAGAAGGTGTTCAGAAACATCAACAATCTTTAGCAAGTGAAAGACCTAAGAGGGAATTTAAAGCTCTAGTTTGTTATGGGTATGAGGATGTGGTTGCTTATGCACTCACTATTGAGTGTGGTGAGCCGTCTACATTCTAGGAGGCAGTTAATGAAACATAGTGTGAGGAGTGGAAGACTGTCATAAGTGAGGAGATTGCAAAAACCAGACATGGGATCTAATTCAATTACCCAAGGAGAAGCGAGCAATTGGGTACAAATGGGTGTATGCACAAAAATAATGTCCTCCAAAGGTGAATGGTGTAAGATACATATCTCAATTGGTTACAAAGGACTATGCTCAAAAGGAGGGTGTAGATTATAATGAAGTTTTTTTACCTGTAGTAAAACATACTTCTATCAAAGTTTTGCTGGCCATAGTTTCACAATTTGAATTAGAGTTGGAGTAACTCGACGTTAAGACTACATTTCTTTATGGTGATTTGGAGGAGAAAATTTTCATGACTCAACTTGAGGAGTTTAAGGTTGCTGGTAAGGAAAGGCATGTGTGCAAACTGAAGAAGTCATTGTACGGGTTGAAGCAATTGCCAAGGCAGTATAAGAGGTTTGACACGTTTATAATGGGTCAGAGTTATATTAGAAGTAGTAGTATGGTTGTTGTGTGTATTTCAAGGAATTCATTAATGGATCATATGTGTATTTACTCTTATATGTTGATGGCATGCTAATTGCTGTAAAGAGCATGGTTGAAATCAATAAGTTGAAACTTCAACTTAGTACGAAGTTTGAGATGAAGGATCTGGATGTAGCAATTCTTTGCATAGAGATCAATAGAAAGAGAAAGAGGCGCAGATTATTTTTGTCACAACTGAAGAATCTTGAAAAGTTGCTTTCACGTTTTTGTATAGAGAACTCAAACATATGCATACTCCATTGGCAACCCATTTTTCGTTTGTCAACGGCTATGTCTCCTACTATAGATGAGGACAGAGAGTATATGACTTGAGTTCCATATGCAAGTGTGGTGGGTAGTGTTATGTACATGCAGTAATTATGGTTAGCAGATATATGTTAGATCGAGGAAAGGAACATTGGCAGGAATTGAAATGGTTGTTAAGGTACTATGGATGTTGGTTTGGTGTATCAGTGGAACAATAGTTCAGAGTATCATGTCAGGGGTTATGTAGATTCTGACTATGCGGGTGACTAGGACAAGAAACATTCCACTACAGGCTATGTTTCACACTAGCCAATCGCCTAATTAGTTGGAGATCTATGTTGCAGTCTACTATTACTTTGTCTACAGAGGCATAATACATGGCAGTCATTGTTATGACTTCGTGGTTTTGTTGGTGATTTAGAGATCTCTATGGAGAGTATTAATATCCATTTTGACAATCAAAGTGCCATTCACTTGGCAAAGAACCAAGTTCATCATGCACGTACCAAGCATATAGATCTCTAATTTCATTTTATATGGAGGATTATTGCAGAAGGATAGATTAGTTTGAAGAAGGTGACTACGAAGGATAATCCAGCTGATATGATGACGAAGGCGGATCTAGAGATAAAGTTTGAGCATTGCTTGAACTTGATCAGTGCTCTACATGTTTGAGCACCTTTGGGGTGTTGGTGGCAGTGTTATGTTTGGGAAGATGATGAAGCACTACTGATAGTTTAGGGGTCATGTGGAGATTTGTTGGTTTATGACACTAACTTGAGTTTTTTGGGCGTCCGTACAACTTCTAAGGGCATTTTTATAATTAAAAATGCGTGTGATGCCCTATATATTCTAAGTTTAGAAATCCTAAAAATTGTATTTTTACATTTTTTATCAATAAAGAAATATCATCGCTGCTTGTAGATGTAGGTAATTTTGCCGAACCACATAAATCTCTTGTGTTCTTTGTTTTCTCTGATTTTATTGATCAATGAAATGGAATTTATCTGCAACATCAATTGGGCTGATTTTTTGTGAGGATGATCTCCTCACCATAGAAATTATCCTTACAAAAAATCGACTTAATCCGAAACTTTTAAGCCATATAGGACAAGCATGTTGGCTCCCTAACACTGGCTGCCAAACGCCACCCTTGAGTCATTTACTTTCATAGCAAATCATAAGCTTATACTTTAACATTTGTTGAAGAGGCCTAATCTCATCTTCAATTAAGTCCACTTGGAGTACTTGGATGGATTTGTATCCTTTAAATTAGACTGATCTTGGCCTGGCTACAATACCACTTGTTTGCCCTTATAAGAAAATGTTGGTTCCTCCCGAGTATAATTTCCATGCTTGATTTTATAATTGGGTAGACACATACATGACTTGGATGATTCATCTCTGTCTCAAAGGTAGCCCGGATGTGACATCCATTGTAAATCGCCCATCTAATGAACTCAATTACATTGCATTTGAATAGAGCTCCTTGACGACTTCTGCTCCTGCGGGGAGCTACTCAACGTTTGGATACCAGAAGCATACGTCTCATGATTCTTGCATGGAGAGGTTGTATCCACACAAGGCCTTAATATTCAAGTCATTTCAACTAAGATTTTGATAATGCAACATATATTCCACCAATTTTTTTTTTTCTTCAAATAATTAAACTTTTTTTTTTTTGTTGTTGCTAAGCTTTCAAATAATTAAACATAGTTGTTTTTTTTTTATATTATAAAGAATTTAAATGTTTGAACCATTGATTTACGTAATTGAAAGTGACCAATTAGGTTTATGACAAAACTTAGAAATTGATCACAGATCCAATTTGAGTACCTCTACAAGATATAGGCCTCACTAGAAAATTTAAGGATAACAACATGATTGAATTTAGTTGTTCCTCATAAAAAATTGACCCTAGAGATATGGTAATATGGTAAATCAGGTTATTTGATAGCATCTATTAATCCAAATTATAATGGAAATAATATCATCTAAATAATAAATATAGAGATTTACTATTGCCGCACCAACTGTGCGCAATATTTATATAGGAATTGGTGTGGTATTAGTCTAAATATATTAGTAAATCCTTCCAAATCGGTTTTTAATGTATTTGACTGCTCTGACTTCTTCAAGTCAATATCTGTGATGACACTAATCAAGTTTAAAAACCATGATGTCACATGGCATGTATGTGTGTGTGTGTGTGTGTGTGTATATGTGTGTATGTGTATATGTGTGTGTGTGTGTGGTGATCCACACAGGAGGATTAAACACAAATACTAGTTAGTTAGATAACAACAAAAGCTACATTAAAATAGAATCGAGTGTGATAAGAACAAGACCTCCGGAGAATCCAAGAACACTCATGTTGGGACCACCAATCATTGTGAATTTCACCAAACACGGATAGTTCCATTGTTAAACAAAGCTAATAAGCATCCAATTCTCCTATAAAACCATACCTACACTTCAATTCCTTCTATCATCACTGAACTAAACAAAGAGAACAACAACAACAAGAACAAGAAAGAGAATGTCGAAGGATGAGGTTATCTTATTGGATTTCTGGGTGAGCCCATTTGCAATGAGAGCGAGGATTGCTTTAGCGGAGAAAGGTGTGGAGTTTGAAGCAAGAGAAGAGGATTTGTTGGGGAATAAGAGTGAATTGTTGCTGAAATCCAATCCGGTATATGGGAAGGTTCCTGTCTTGGTACACAATGGCAAGGCGGTTTGCGAGTCCACCATCATCGTTAGCTATATCGAAGACGCTTGGCCTTCCCCACCATTGCTCCCTCCCTGCGCTTATGGAAAATCCGTGGCAAGGTTTTGGGCTGATTATATAGACAAGAAGGTTCGTTATCTCCTAAAGTATACTCGTCAATGTCTTAAAACTCAAAAATTCGCCTTGACTCAATGTTGAATGAGTTCAATCCACTCAATGACCTTTTTATTTATTTCCTTTTTAATGTCGAGTAGGTTAGTAATTAGTGAGTCAAGTCATGGTATTAATACCCACAATTAAGCAAGATGGCATATTCGAAAATGCACTTGTCAAGTTTGAACTTTGAACACCATAATCTCTTATAAGAAATGAGGTACATGAACCATGACCCATGGTTCAGTAGGTTGATATGTTATAATCCAACTTTGAGGTCATGGGTTAAAGTTCAACTTACCTATAAGTCTACTCGATGGATCGCTGGTTGATTCGGGCCATTGGATCTTGTTTTCCTAAAAGATTCTCAATCTAACATATATAATTTTGACAACCATTATCCTATGTAGATTATAAATTTTCAAATGGGCTAATTTTTTGTGAGAACGTTCTCCTCACCATATAGATCATCCTCACAAAAAAAAAAAAAAAAATCAGTCCAATACGAAACTTCTAATCCCATCCCCATCAAAAGTAGTTTACAAACTAACATTTAAAAATTGAAGGTCCATGATTTTTCAATTGGTAAACCATTTTGATGGGGTTAGAAGTTTCAGCCTAAAGAATATACCACATGGCATATAGTGTGATTCCATCTGCAGTTTTTTTTTTTTTTTAAATAGAAAAAAAAAAAGGAGGTCCATTTCACTATATGAAGTAATATCTTGGTCTTGGATTAATATTTTACATATGTTTGGCGGTGCAGTTATTCGATGGGGGAAGCAACATATGGAGGAGCAAAGGAGAAGAGGCAATAGGGGTGGCTAAGAAAGAGTTTATAGAGATAGTGAAGCAGCTAGAGGGAGCTCTAGGAGAGAAGGATTACTTTGGTGGTGATGTCTTTGGGTTTGTAGACATCATTGCAATCCCTATCACCTCTTGGTTCTTTGCTTATGAGAAATTTGGGGGTTTCAAGGTTGAGGAAGAGTGCCCCAAATTCTCAGCTTGGATCAAGAGATGTATGGAAAGGGAAAGTGTTGCCAAAGTTCTTCCTGACCCAAAAAAGGTCTATGAGTTTGTTGGCATGATGAGGAAGATGCATGGCCTTGAGTAGTGCTACCAAGTCTCTGTCTCTCTCTCTCTCTCTGTCTGTCTTGTGGAGTCCTTAGTCTCTCATGGGTCTTGAGTTATCCTTTCTGTTATCGTGTCTTTAGGTTTTTGTTTGGTTTGATCCCTCTTTCTCTTGGTTGAGAAAAAAATAAAAGAAAATAAAAGAAAGGGGAGAAATAAGTGTACTCATGGCGGATGATAATAAGGATACATATACCTTCTATGTTGATTTGTTTATGGTGCTTCTATATATTTAAGGGTATTGTTAATGAGTCGAAATCCAGTATGGTGTCCCGTTCCTATAACAACATCTTGCACATTTTTATTGGATTTCAAATGTGTATTTAATGCATCTTAACATCTTAACAAAAATCCTTTATTTAATTATATTTGGGTATGATTGGAAGGGGCTTCAGACCTAGGAAATCTGATGGAAAAGTAGAGGTCGAAAATAATTAGATGCATTCTGACATTCTTACACACATGTTACTTAAGTAATTGTCTTATTTATTCTAGGTTAAATTACTTTACACCCTTACTAACCTTTTTTCACTAAATACTCCCTAATTTTGGGGGGTGGCAATATATCTCATTCTTCACAAACAAAAATGTCATTTTGCACCATGACCTAATTCAACTGTGAATCAGTAACAATTTCACTAATCGATAACCTCAAACAAGAAATTCACTACTTCCAAAAATGGTTAAATCACTGATTTATATATTTCTGAAAATTTGCTAAAATGAATTTATATAGGATAAGGTACCTTGATCATGGGTTGTCATTTGGTGTAGATTAGAATTCTAGATCGGCTTCAATCACAACCACTGCTTAAGATGGCAAGATTGATACGAGTACACATTTTTTATTCTGTTCTGTTTATACCTCTGGTTTTCATATTATCATGTGTTGGACTAAACATGCCAAATATGAAAATTAGGCCTTCCAACAAAAATCAGCTTGATGTGTAACTTCAGGTTGTTGTGGGCTTCAAACTTCTCACGCTTATATAGGCAATAGTTTTTCATTGTGGGCCTGACTCAAATCCAATAACCAATAATCAAAAGATATCATATAATATTTTATAGAGTGTTGAATCATTCTATAGTTGATTTTTTTTTTAATAAGTAAAAATTTATTGACAAAGAGGACAAGATATCCACTAAGAAGGAACTAGTACTAAGTCTCACCAAAGAGATCCTACCTAAATAAAAAGTCTTAAAAAAAAAAAAAAAATTCAAACCAAGAATGCAAAGTTAAATCCTGGAGAGGGTTTTCCTTTCCTTGACATATATATATTGGATTCAAATAAAAAATAATCATCCAAGTTCTCAAATCTGATACTTATATTTGAACTAGAATTGATAGGAATAAAAAACTATTGTACACAACCATGTTGCTCGACTTGGGGCTTTAGACCATATAGCTCAGTTGGTTTGTTGACACATTGCAAACCAACTTGGAGGTCGTGGGTTCAAGTCCAGCTTACCCATGAAAAAAAAAACAAAAAAAACCTATGTTGCTTGACATGAAAGCACACCAAACTCAGGCACACTGACATCAATTTGGCTTTGGAAGCATGCACCAAGTCTGATGCTGGTAACTGGACAATAATGGTGATCTATGGTGATAAATTGGATCATTCATCAAAGTTAATATTTTACCAAATCCTTACACTAAACATGTAAGGGTAAAATGGTCAATTCTAAATATACTCAATATATTAGAAAAAGAAAAAGAAAAACAGCCAATAGAAGATAAATTTGTGAGAAACTGCCTTCACTTATTCCTTTATTCCAACATGATGTATAAGTTTATTACATCTATGTCATGTTCAAGCCTCATTTCTCAGACCCGCCCTCAAATTTTTCAACAAGTTTTATGAAATTGCCAACAATTGTCTTACCTTCAGTAGTTATAATGCTTTCCGGATGGAACTGAACCCCCTGCAATACAAGCATATAGTCAGTTATGAGTGTGCGGAAAAAATCGGAAAATGGTCCACAAGCATACTAAATATTACTAGAAGAGAATCCAATCATTAATAATAAATAGTAACCCAAATAATATGCTTTAGTATAGCAAGGAAGCTTTATGCCCCCCACAAGATAATGAGAGCATTGATCTCACATAATCATCACCACCACCAAAGTAATATCCCCAAATTTTGAGATGTTACATATTCATGTGGGTAGTTTCTTTAGCATATTGAGCCAATTGTAGTCAATGGGGTTGACTTATCATCAAAGCCTTAATCCCAAACAACAAATCATTTGTTCCTCCACCCAATTCAAATTGGGTATGCTCTCATCTATTGGACTTGTTTTTCAATGGAAGTATAATTCCCTTCTCTCAAGGCAATGTTGATGGTGCTTCAAGAGGCAACCGGGTGTTAGTGGAGGTGGTGGAAATCTTATGGATAATATTAGGGAAACTACGTACAGCTTTCATCCCATTTGTAATAATAATCTTATTTAGAAGCTGATTTTCTTTTAATTAGGGTCGAAAATTTGCGTTAAAGAGTTTTAATAGTAGGTAATTTACTATGTGCTCTTTTTTGTTTATGAGGTTTTAAGTTTAAGAACAAAGGCACCTATATAAAAGGGTTGTACAGAGTGGCATAGACTGTTTTTATAGAATTTCTGAAATTTCATTATAATTCTGCTAAAACTTTTGATCCCCCAAATTGAGATGTCTTATTTTTTTTTCCTTCCATTATAATTCTCAGTATTTGAATCTTTTCTTGTTGATCGTACTTCAGGGTCAATTTCAGAACTATAGATTACATTAGATTATTGCCATAACTTTATTATAGGTCCATTGGTTCATGGATGCTATTGATTATCAACTCTCACTTGTATGTTTTGATAAGAACTAATTTTCTAAGATGGACTGTTACATATAGGAACTCATAGATGTGGGAAATTCAGGAGCTAGTGCCAAAGCACCTGGTCACCCATTCCTCTTCCCGAGTTAAAGAGGAAATACAAGGAAATTTCAGAATAAAACATTATCCATGTCACCATCTATACAACCCGTTATATTTCTATTAAAACTTGTTAAAGCCCCATATTTGAGATTTCTTATTGTTCTTCTCAATATTTGAATCTTTTCCTTGTAGTTTGTACTTCAGGGTTAATCTCAGAGCCCTAGATTTCATTAGATTATTGTTCAAATTACTTGAATGTAGTGCAACACAAACCACATCTACATGAACTCAGGACATTTTTTTCCGTTTTATATATATATCCTTGAACACTTGAACAAAAAAAGAACTTCCTAGCAATAAAACAAACAGATAGTTTTAGTCCAAAGGATCTACAACTGCTATTCCCTTCAGTAAACCACATGTGCATTTCTTAAGAATGCCCAGAAATTAAAACTGTACCTAGAATTTTAAGACATTAAGGATAGATCCACACTAACTAGACTATCAGGCAACTCCAAAATATGGATAAGTAAGTGCCAATATCATCCAATTGATGTCCTTTGAACATTAAAAGACTCAAGATAAATTAGTTATAATTCAAGGAACTGGAGTGAACCTAGGACAATAGTCACCAAATTCTCCGACTTAAAGAAAAAATTGCAATTAAATCGTGACTTTTTTGCTTCACTGATTTAATCATGACATTTTCAATAAATCAAGAACTTCATGATAAATCGTGAAATTTGCGACTAAATCGGATTAAAACAAAAGATGAAATTGAAGTACAAGTAAGAGAAGATAACCTTGAAGATGATGATGACCATTTTATTGATGAAGCATTAGATAATGAGGATGACATTGAATATTTTTGTATTTTGAATAATATAAACCTTAAATATGTTGTGGACTTGTGATTACTTGTGCGGATGCAAGGATGATGATATCTATATGGGGGTTTGGTGATTTATTATTGTGGTTTAAATGAGATTTAATGAAACAATATGAGAACACCACCTAGTATGAACAATTACACAAACTTTACCCTAGTCTGATTTCTTTCCCTAATTTTTTTCTGAATTTTTCCCGATTTTATCGAATTTTCTGAAATTTTCCCTTGCCGATCTATTCCCGAATCCTGACTTGGTGACTATGCCTAGGACCACAAAATTGTTATCGTGAAGCTCAATCAATCCATGACTGAGATGATCATCACCATGCCTAATTACAAATGTGTTAATTTAAGGCCGCTGAGTTTTGGTTTCCAGTGCCATCAGATTTATTAAATATACTACAAATGCAATTTCACAGATCAAAAGGGTTGAAGTCGAAGCATATCTGAAGTTTAAAAAAAAAGGGAACAACAAGAATCATACCTGGAGATGCCTGTACTTCTTGTGACGAGCAGCCATTACCAACCCATCATCTGTCCAAGCTGTAATCTCCAGTACATCACTAGGAAAACTGTCATTATCGATCACAAGGCTGTGATATCTACCAGCAGTAAAAGGGCTGCCAAACAGAAACAGAAACAGTCAACCATACTAGGCATTATTAGTTTAATAAGAAAAATTCACTTAAAAAACAAAGTTTAACACATTGGATATAGTAATATGTGAAGAGAAGTTGCTTACATAAGTAACCAATTTATAGATTAGTCCTTTTGCCGAGTATTTCCCATCAAAACTAAAGGCAAGACTTCCGAATGAAAAGGAAGTCATTAAGGTAACTCCAAATAATTCCAAAATGGATTGGGAAATTATGCTATGCAGACTGCCATAGGAAGAGAACAAAGCCTGAGACAAAGTAGTTGAAACACGTAGTTCAAAGCTGCTAAATTTAGCAACTAATCTGGTGAAGGTTCCAGCCTAGAAATAAGGAAGTTGCGATATAAACTTCAACGTTTTTTCTTTTGCTAGGGAGCTTCAAGGGTGGTGATGATTTTTTTAATGGTAATCTTATAAAACATCCATTCTTGAACAAAATATTGTGAAATTTTCATATAAAGAGTTGATATTGCCACACCAACAATGTGCATTTCTTTGATGATTTATATAGGAATTGGTGAGGCACTAGTAGCTCTCTTTCATAAATTATATAATACGATTGATATGGAGTTAACAAACAAACATGGATATTATGAAGGCCGATTTTTGTGATTGACCTTGAGATTTAATTTTTAGCAAGATCATTCACCAATAAATCATAGAAATAATAGAAAAAATAACGAAAAAAAGAAAGAACACAAAAAGAATTTTTATGTGGTTTGGCAAACGTGCCTACGTCCACGGGCTCGGGGAGCCGTTTCACTATAGATCTCATAGTTACATAGCCTCCTCTCCCTTTATTTAATGACCTCTAGGCCTTTAAATAGAGAAACCCTAATTAGAGTCTTAACCCTAATCAAGTTACAATTGACCACATTACCCCTTATCTAAATTAATAATTATATAAAAAAGGAAGAAGAATCTTCTTAAATTGGAATTCTTCCTTAATAAGATAGAACTCTCTTCAAATTATATCACGTGTCCACCTCGAGATGCATGTTGATGGTGCGAATGGATGATCCGGATGAGAGATGATTTTATCCCTTCACATAGCCCCCTCTCGAAGGTAGAGATCGATGTATAGAGATCCGCCTTCGAGAAATACTTTTGACTTGATCGAGCACCATCGAACTAGTATGATTCTTGATCCCCCCGAGCTTATTTTTTGCAAAATATTCAACTCAGTTGGGCTTCCATAATAAGTAAATGTTTCAATAATAGGATTGACCGCAAGCTGGGTTTCGTTTCCGTAATGAGTCAAAACTTTAACCAATGATAGAAGAACCGACCGAAATCCCATATCGGGCTTGGATCCTAGAATGATCTAAGACTTTGATAAATAATAAAAGAACCGACCGAAATCCCAGATCGGGCTTGGATCCCCAAACGATCTAAGACTTTAATAAATAACCATAGAACCAACTGAAATCCTAGATCGGGCTTCGATCCCAAAATGATCCAAGACTTAAATAATAGAAGAACCGACCGAAGTCCCAAATCGAACTTGGATCCCAAAACGATTCAAGAATTTGATAAATAATAGAATAATCAACCATATTAGATTTCGCATTACTCATCTCATAGAGTGAAGTTTGGGTGAGTGAGGAACCGACCTTAGTAGGATTTCGTGCCACTCACCTCGTAGAATGACACTTGGATCCACTGGGGAACCGACCTTATTAGGATTTCGTGCCATTCACCTCATAGAGCGACACTCGGGTCCATTGGAGAACCGACCTTATTCGGATTTCGTGCCATGCACCTCATAGAGTGACACTCGGGTCCACAGGGGAACCGACCTTATTAGGATTTCGTGCCACCCACCTCATAGAATGACACTCGGGGCCATAGGGGAACCAACTTTATTAGGATTTCGTGCCACTCACCTCATAGAATGACACTCAAGTCCACGGGGGAATTGTCTTTATTAAGATTTCGCATCATTCACCTCATAGAGTGATGCTCGGGTCCAGAAGAAACTGACCTTCTTGCCTTAAAAAAATTTGTTGAATCGACCTGAAAAACTTAAATAAACGAAGATCACAAAGTTCATAAAATATAATCATTTATCTCGATGGGTTAGAATTATGGGATGAACCTCTCACCTTAACGAAGTCCCTAAACTCAATGAAGTTAGGTACGAGGTTAGCCCCCATACTACTTTTAAATCGAGCATCCTCAAGTAACAAATCGGTTCACATGAAACCCTTACTACGAGCTCGAACTAAGCCCCCAAACATACAACAATGAATTATAATTGAGCTACTTGACTCAGCGAAGTCTGTAGACTCGATTGAGTTGGACATAGAATTAGCACCCAAATTTTTTCTTTTGTCGAGATAACCAAACAAAACAAATTGGATCACATGGGATCCATCTTACGGGTCCACATGAAGCCCCCAAAGCAATCAATTGTTTTGGTACAATATATCGGTTAGATAGGTTAAGTTGATGATTTAGTAACCCAAGTCACTAAGTTGGTTTGGACTAAGCCTACCTTTTATTTTCCTAAATACTTTTACCAAGTAGATGTTCAACGCACATAAAAATAATCGATGTGTGTCAACACACCTAAAAACGTCCTACCAAATCTGATGTGTGCCACACAATTTAAGTTTACCTTTGAATTTAATATTACTTAATTTTAAAATCATAATATTTTATCCAATTCTCTAATGAAACAATAAAATATTTTGATACATCCAGATTGATGTATAAGCAAGTAATGAATCCAAACCATCCTATACAAGTTCTGTTTTCAGGCTAATGACTTTATACAATAAAAATAAAATCAATGTATATCAATCTTTGATGTGCAAGTGATATACCAAAATTTTACCATTTACGATAATATTAAACTAAAAGGTAAGTAAATACTTGGTACTAGGGTACTCCCATCTTCTTTCTTTCACTAGAATCAACCTGCCTTGGTTATTTGAAGGTCGCCTGAATCTGGGAGCCATTAAAGCCATATGGACATGGTGAACTTGGTTGCATCATTAAAAATCTGGCGATGTCTCTGCCCCTTTGATACCAAAAAGATCTCTGGTTTCTTTGCTTTGCTCGGCGTGTTAACATTTGAAGTTGCATTGGCATCAGCTACTGCCTTGGCAGCCAATCGTGCTCTCTTATCAAGCTGAATCAAACTTTGAGTGGCCAAGATTGCTTGTGGGACCAAATCATGAGAAACCATTGCATACAAACACCTTACTGCAACTGACACTGCATCCTTAACATCCCGTGAATTAAGAGGAGCCAACAGGCAATGCCTAAGAATTCTCAATACGAACAATTCTCGCTCCTTTAGAACCCCAGTTTGGCAAATTCTTCCCCAATCCCAAATCCGTTCGTCGTTTCCACTAATTCCTCAATCTCGTGATCCTCTCCAAAATCACCAATCTCAGATGCATTCACGTTTTTACTAATATTTCCATCAACATCAAATTCATTCCTGCAAGAACAATCCCTCTTGAATTTGAAAATAAATTCCCATTCAATCTGCTGAAACATCTGCAGAAGACCAAGAAAGGGTTAGTTCTTGCCCTAAGTCGGGCAGAATCCATGGAAGGTCTGTCTAACCTCTCTTCTATTTGTTCTTCTTCGTTGGAACTTGGGTATTGGGTAGTATTGCGTCGGTGGATGATTCGTTTAGCGATGCAGATGTCGACGAGAACGATGGCTGCAACACCAACAAAAAAGAAGAGAAAAGAGATTACGAGAGCCATGACGATGGCTCTGGGGATGAAAGAGAGGAGTTTAGTGTTTGGTTTTGATCATGTGTATCGTGGGCCCATAGAGATTGGATGAACTTCGGTTGTCGTTCATAATGGTGGTGGTAGGGTTGGAGATAAATTGAAGATAACGTTGTAGTTGATAATGTGATCGAACGACACTTCCATATTTGATGGAAAAAATAAAAATAAAAATAAACGAAGACCAACAAATGAAGAGGAAGGTTTTTTTTTTTTTTTTTCTTGTGCTCCAGTAACCCCCTTTACAGCACCTCACAACTCTTTTATATATATATATATATATATATATATATATATATATATATATATATATATATATATATATATATATATTGTGAATCCGTGATCCCCCCTTATGCACAAACCTATGTGCAAATTTGTCAAGTTGATCGTACTGATCTTGGGACAGCCCCCAATCCTCCAATCTTTGACTAAAATCTCAATCGTACCACATGGTTTTTTATGAGTGTTCTTGATCGATTCCCACGGACGGCGCCATTATGGACGCCGATTTTTGTGATTGACCTTGAGATTTAATTTTTAGCAAGATCATTTACCAATAAATCATTGAAATAATAGAAAAAATAACGAAAAAGAGAAAGAACACAAAAATTTTTTACGTGGTTCGGCAAACGTGACTACATCCACGGGCTCAAGGAGCCATTTTACTATAGATCTCACAGTTACATAGCCTCCTCTCCTATTTAATGACCTCTTGGCCTTTAAATAGAAAAATCCTAATTAGACTCTTAACCCTAATCAAGTTACAATTGACTACATTACCCCTTATCTAAATTAACAATTACATAAAAAAGGAAGAAGAATCTTCTTAAATTGGGATTCTTCCTTAATAAGACAGAACTCTCTTCAAATGATGCCTGTAGACATGAAATATTCACGATGAATCTCAATGCTACATTGTTTGGAGTCACCACCATTCTTTTTTGGAAATGTGTGTGAATGGGCACCCGAATCAATTTTTTTGAAAACCATTTTTTCTATGGCATTGTAGTAACTCTCATGTGTTGGAAAAGGCAAGGTCTACCTAAGATTTAGGTAAGGAGGTCCGGTTAGAGGATGGGGAAGGTGTTAGGCATCCCATCCTCTCCACCAAAGGTAGTTACCTTGCTTAGCCATTTTATTTTGTAAAAACTTAAGAAAATAATTACTAAAATGCATGAGAATGCATGATAAGAGTGGTGTGTGCATTGGAGTGAAATGTCCCTTTTTCAAGGGTTTTTTATTTCAAAGTGACATTAAGGGCATTCTATGGAAGAGAATGACCCATGTAGTCATATTAAATTTATGAATATGAATGTAGGCTTGAGCTTTTAGAAAGACTCCATGATGGAGTTCCCTTGAAGCCACAACCTTGATGCATGTATACATACTAGAAACTTAGTGTTTCACCCCATCAAGAGGGTGACACATTTCTTCATCATTGCCATGCACATGTGAGTGTGTGCATTGTGTACAATATGATGCATGAGATTGAGGTGAAAAAGGCTTCAACCCCCATCCTTTCGATCGAACCTTAGTCCAATTTACCGGGGATGGGAGAGGGTGTGCATTACATCCTAAGGGATTTCTAAAAAGAAAATAAAGTAGAGGGTTAGAAGAAGAAGATGCAAACTTTAAAATAAATAAACTACATTTTAACCCTACCTTGTCTCTTGGTGGTCTTGAACCTTGAGAGGTAGACTTGAGGATTGAATGAGATGGTTGAAGGTTGAGTGAGTTGAGATTAGAAGATGAGAGAATGAGTATAGATTTTGGTAGAGTTTTAGGTTGAGAGATGGGGGCTTGAGAGCATTCATTGTTCATAGAAAATGAGGGTATTTATAGAGTTTTTGGAGAACTTTTGGGGATAAAGTGGTCCAACCCTAAAAATAAAGAAAATGGACATGAGGTTTAGCTTATTTCTTTTTGGATTTTTCACTTGTATGAGGGTAAAGATGACATTTGTGAAGGAACCCTAAAATCATTCTTTGATCTTTGATTTTTTGGTAAATAGAGGTGAGAGAACAAAAAATACTTTTGGAAGGGTGAATAAGGGAGTGACATGTGTAAAGGTGGAGTGGTAAGTAAAAAGTAGACCTTGGTTCATTTGTAAATAACACATAAAGCAAGGGTAGAAGTATATTTTTGAAATGGACCAATGGGAGAACAAAAGTACTTTTGAGAGGGTGAGTAGGAGAATGACATGTGTAAAGGTGAAATGGTAGGTGAAAAGTAGACTTTGATTCATTTGTAAATAACACATAAAGCAAGGGGTGGAAATATAATTTTGAAATGGACTAATGGGAGAACTTCATATATGTACTTGAAGATTCTCACCTTTTGAGAGTATGATTGGAAGGTCTCTAAACTTTATGAATTATTACCAAAGACCAAAGTATCTTTTTGGTTTGACCACACCTTTTGAGAAGGGCATTATTGAGTTTTCACAAAGGGGGAGTTGACCCTCTAATTAGATAATGCATTGAGTATTGAGGGCTTATGGGAGATGAACATGGGTCACCTTTTGAAGAGATGTGAGAGAATGGGCTTGGTATGGGGCTTAGAAAATGGGCTTTGTCTTGGGCTTAAAAATGGATTTGGTTAAGAAGTGAACTATGGTTAAGGTATAGGTGATGGATCGATTAATGATGAAGGGATATGGATCCGGGTTGCTTCATGATAGGAGGTAGGAAATTAGATTGGATTAGCGACAAGGTTGAGCATACAAAATTATGACATGATGCATGTATGTATATATGCATGAAAATGATGCCAAGTGGCAATGCGGATCCGTCGAAAATCTTGAGTTCTAAATCGGAATCAATTCGAGAAAATTTGGATTTTCCTACGGGTTCGTGCAAATTGGGGTGTCTACAGATGCCACGTGTCCACCCCGAGATGCGCATTGATGGTGCGAATGGACGATCCGGATGGAGACGATTTTATCCCTCCACAGACACATATATCATATTAGTTGTGGATCTTTCTTCATTACACAAAGGCTTCCTTTTGTATCCTACTTGCCATATGCTAATTGCTAGATTTCAAATCTACATAGGCAAAACCTATATGATTTCTTTATATAAAAATAAGTGGCATAACCTAGCTTAATATGGAAACACTAGCAAATGATTTTTTTTTCCTTAAAATGAATTGTGTATTGCATAGAATATACATAAAAAACGGGGCGAATTACTATCAAAAAGATACATGCAGAATTAGTTATAAAGAACTTTACTACCCAACCGAACAAATTAGAGGCCTAGGCAATATCCTACTGTAGATGTAAAATCTCGGATGCCACCGATTCCTCGAGATTTACCCCTAACAATCGAACTTCATTGTTATCGATGCACATGAACAATCAAAATCATAAAGAAAAATAATTTTAAAAAAAGAAAAAAAAAAGATGAGACAAAACGCAGATTTTGTTCACAGGATTTGTCCCAAAGTCGAACTACATTCCTGAGCTCCGAGGAGCCATTCCACTATTCTTGAAGCCTTCCACGATTTACAAAAACTCCTCCCCCCATCTTGATAAAGGAAAAGATGAAACTAAACCCTAATGGAATGAGTCAATATTCTCCCCCCCTCCAATCAAGGGATTCTCAATCAATTATTTAAATTTATCATTATCCAAAAATACAGATTCCCTAGGAGACTTTCTATTTCTAGATAAGATTACATTTTTAACTAAATAAAATCTAATTCAAAATATACCAACTGATGCCTCGAGATGTGTATTAATATGTTATGTGATCGATGATTGATATTCACTTTATTTACGTCATGTGTCCTGTACCAATTTTTACCCACTCAGTTAACCCCCTCTCGTAGGTGGAGATTGGTGAGGCCGAGATTCACTTACGAGAATATTACGTTACTCTCGTATTGTCAATTTACATTATGAAAATCTTGTCCCCTTATCTTCCTTTGATGAGGTGATGGTCCCTCGGGACTCTGTGGTCACTCATGGCCTTTTTAGTCACTTAGGGCAGAGCAGTCACTTGGGACATTGGTCATTCAAGGCCCCCATCGTTTCATAATAGAGTTTTCACTCAAGACATTATTAATTCAAGACCCTTAAGCTACTCAAGGTTGTTTTCTCACTATAAATATCTTAGCCACTCATGACCCCTATCTACTCAGGACTGCTTTACCATTCAAGATAGAAACTTAGTCAATCTAGACCCATCACCACTTAGGATGGCTTTGCATTCAGGGCAAAAACTTTATCGTTTGGGATCCTCTAAGAATGTGGATCGGACTTCTTCGAAGAGTCTATTTTGCTGAGTGTTTTCCCTACACCCTGCATCTCTTAAGCAATACCAACAAAAAAAAAGAATATGCACGAAATATAACATGGCCATTAGCACCCGAGCAATTAAGTGACTTGATATTATACATCGGTTGACTCGGTTAAGCAGACAATTAAGTAACCCAACTCACCAAGTTGGGTTTGGATTAAGCCTCCCTTTTATTTTCCTAACTGCTTTTACCACGTAAGTGTTCAATGCACATCAAAAAATCGATGTGTACTTGTGTGAGTAAAAAGTGGTATAGGACGCATGACGTACATAAAGTGAATATCGACGATCGATCACATGGCAGATTTAATATGTATCTCGAGGCATCGGTTGGTATATTTTGAATTAGATTTTATTTAATTAAAAATATAATCTAATCTAGAAATAGAAAGTCTCGTAGGGAATCTATATTTTTGGATAATGATAGATTTGAATAATTGATTGAAAATCCCTTAATTGGGGGGAGATTGAATAATTCCATTAGGGTTTAGTTTCATTTTTTTCTATATCAAGAGGGGGGACTATCATGTAAAATGGAGGAAGAGTTTTTGTAAATCAGGGAAGACTTCAAGAATGGTGGAAGGGCTCTTCGGAATTTAAGGATGTAGTTCGATTTTGAGACGATTTCCATGAACAAATCCTAAATTTTGTCTCATCTTATTTTTCCTTTTTTGCTTTGATTATTTTTCTTTACGATTTAGAACGTTTGCGTGCATCGATAACAATGAAGATCAATTGTTAGTAGTAAATCTCGAAAAATCAACGACATCCAAAATTTTACCTCTACACCTACCATCTAGAGGCAAAATTTATAAGAGTGTAGATTCCTAAATTTCATCATATAGGCCAACAAATAGAAGGCTGTTGCCATGACATTCATAGCAACTTCACATACTCGATCCATTAAAAAAAAACTTCACATACTTCACTTGTCTTAGAAAACTCTTTTGTTTTTCTTTTTTCAAATAGTCCAACATCCAATAAATAGCAAAAGGAAGGATGTCCCACAAAATGGTACCCGTAGTGGAAAAAATCCATATGCGAGCCTTAAACCATCTTTTGCACTCTCTTAGCTAAAACACAAAGTAAACTCAACCAATGAAAGAATTCTTTCCACACCTTGTCTGTAACATGCATTAATAGACGATCCATGGATTTACAGCTGTCCACACAAAGGACACCCTAGTAGGAATTAAAGCTCTCCATATGATATGGTCAAGAAAGGAGAAGGAAAACTTAGATTGAAAAGATAGAGACATCCTGGGCTCTACTTCATGATCTTTCATCCTCCAAGCATCCACCACTAAAGCCTTAGCAAGCCTACAAAGAGGCTGCTCAAAATGTCCCCACTCCACAAATAAATTATATTCCCTCTAATGCCCAACCTCAACTAATCCACTGTTTCCACCACCATGCACCCAGGTGCATCGGTGTTTGAGAAATAGCATAAATACATAATCAATGTCACAAAATAGATCTTAGACTACCAAATCATTTCCACCATAGACACATGATTACTGTTTAATTGCATTATGAATTTTCCTTTTTTTTACTTGTAGCAAGTATGTTAAAAAAAAAAAAAAAAATGAGGCTGTCCTATTTCTGACCAAATACCCAAAGCACAAGAAAGATGCACCATGGGCCCAATTCCCAACAAATAACTAAAATACAAGCATGTTGGACTTCTAGGAATCAATCTACTGACATGTTTTAGCAAATAAATAGTGAATAGCCCCTTGATGTCCAAACCTTCTAAAGAAAATATATCACTCATTTGATAACACGAAAGATTAATGCACCAACGTTAGCACGCTCCTCATTCTTAAAACATAAAATTGAATAGCTTATCAGTGAATCTAGGAGTTGGACTTAAGTATATGTAACCATATTCTGACTAGAGGTAACTGGAGTTTGTAAAAGGAAATAAAACCTACTTTGGTAATCCAGCAAGCAAGCCATCTTCACCCTTCTCGTCATAATATACAAGGGAACTTTTTCCATGCACCACCCCAAAAGGAGAGCGCACAATCTTTCCTGCAAAACAATGAGGACTGTAATCATAAAAACACAACTCCCTCTCCTATAAACTTCAATACATCTACACCATAAAAGATAATTAATTGCGCTAACTTGACAGTTAAGAAAAGTAATTGTATTTTAGCTTAGGTTATGCAAAAGATCTGATATAGAATTAGACTTGAATTAACAAATGAAAGAGATATGAAGAATGAAAGAATTAAAGGGATCCAAGCACAAAGACTCACCTCCAAAAGCCTCCCCCATGCATTGTAATCCCATGCACACGCCAAGTAAAGGAACGATAGGACCAAGTTCCAAAACGGTTTGCAATGATATCCCTGAATCTTGAGGGGTGCCTATAAAAAGAAAAATTTTAAATTCTAAAACACTAAAGGTTTTTAATATCACTAAATACTCGCATAGCATCAAAATCTCTCACCTGGTCCTGGGGATATAAGTATTCCCCTTGGATTTCTCCTATAAAAACAACAAAATAAAGTTGTCTACATCAAAAAAAATTTACAAAGAAGCAAAATTATATTTACAAGAGACTCAAAGAGTAAAGAGAATTTCTATTACAAATTCTTTAGCAATCATGCAAGATCGAACCATGGGCCATGCCCATGTGGTGATGCCACATCATAATAGCACATGCATGAAATAGCTAGTAGCACTTTACCTGCTAGAAAGAGAAATCCTTACCTTCTTAATTCCTCTACACTGAGTTCATCGTTCCGATAGACTTCAAAGTCACAGCCCAGCTCCCCCATATACTTGAAATTTGCAAAGGGTAGAAGATTTAGGAAAGCTTCTTTGATTTAAGGACATAAATCTTAGAATAGAAAAACAAAGAGTAACAAAAAACCCATTGTGCAATAGTTCTTAACAAGTAAACAAATTTCAAAACACATGTAGCCACTGATTTTTGAGAAATCACAAAAACCAATAAACCACATAATTCTCATTTTTCAAATAGATAAAGAGATTTCGAAAATAATGAGATAAGAAGAAATAGCAAGAAGAGGTCAAGTGACTATCCCAAGATAAAAAACCAAACATCATACCCTAATGGACGAAAGAATTCCAAAAAAAAAAAAAATGAAATTAGAAGAAAAATATCTCAATTGTTGGTATATGATCATTATCATCACCACCTCCATTGAAGTTCAAAGTTCATTATATAGAATAGAGAAGACATGCATTCCCAAATATCATTTAAAGCAAAATAAAATTATTCTCAGAAAATTATTTATTGTAAATTTGTAACGACACACAATTATTCTTTATCCTATGCACCTTTACCCTTTTTCACCGAAGACGAAAGAATCATCTTCCAAGCTGAGAAAGACCTAAATTTCCATTAGATTCAATTCTAAGCTTGCTTTCTAGAGAATTATTTATTGTAATGATACACTCCAAATCTCTTCAAAGGAGTGAAAGTATTTGAAGTACGAACAACATGGATGTTTATTGTCCCAACCATTCTTGTTAGTCCAGAAAAAAAATAGGAAAGGGAGTGATTTATAACAAAGTTCCTTGTTACTAATTACTAGAAGAATTAATTTATCTACTAAAATATCATCTGTTTCTACCCATGATCTCAACACCACAATTCCATTTCTTTCTATAATGGAGTAAATGGGCTTCTAAATGCGGAATTTCATTAGCCATCCTTTTCTAGAGCTTCTTCCCCTATCTCTTCCCACTGGTACCATGGAGCCTGATTGATCTATTTTGGACACCTACATAGTGTGATTTTCCATGGCATGCCAGCCCTTCAATGAATTGTACATTTCTTCAAAATTTCAGCCACAAAAAATTTAAAAATTTATATTTTTAAATTAGAAAAAAGGAAAAAAAAAGAAAAGAAAAAGGAAAGAACCATATTCCTCTTTTTGCCATGTGGGTTGTCAGCTTGCAAATGGGATGAAATTACTTGTATGCTGCCAAAGAAGTGGGGTTTTAGTGCATGTGACCAGCCCAAACAACCAAACCAACTCTTTCCATCTTATCCCCCGTTTCTATCCATAATTCTGGCGTCACAATTCACAATCCACTTGTCTAAATAGCAGAGAAAAATGGGCTTCTAAATATGGTATTATCATTAGTGATCCTTTTGTAACACTTCTTCCCCTATGACCTTTCCTATTGGTACTAGTGAAGCAGGATTGACTTATTTTGGATACCTATGTTGGAGTGTTACATCTCATATTGAAAGCATGGAATTAAAAAGGAAAGAAGAAAGACTTAAAGTAGAAAGAAAGTTAGTAGAGAAGAGTTAGTTATTTCAATTAGAAAAGAAGAGTTTGTTAGTTAGTTAGAATAGTTAGTTATTTTACTTAGAAGAGTTTGTTAGTTAGTTAGAAGAGTTTGTTATTTTAGTTTATTATGTTATTGTACTATTGATGTATTATAAATAGGACTCAAGTCTAATGTAAATTCATCAATTACAATTCGTAGTTTACCAAGTTCTCTTTGCTTTCTCTGTTTTTTGATACTTTTTCTTCACCAAGTTCAGATTCATCTGATTTTCAATATGGTATCAGATTGAAAACCTAAAGCTTCCGCAATCTAAATCGATTGATTTTTTTTTTTAATTTTTGCCTTGCGAAATTCTGCTCTAGAATTCTTGCATCGATTATCTTCAAGTTTCTTGCATTTTCTTGAACAAATTCTTGAAAATGAGTTCTGGTGATTCTCTTCTTGTCAATCCCTCTCCTGTCAATCCTTTAGATGACTCATCGAGTCCTTATTACCTACATCCAAACAACAATCCTGGTGCTTTGTTAGTATCAGAAATCTTTAATGGCGAGAACTATGTTGCATGGAGTCATTCGATCATTATTGCATTGACAGTCAAGAACAAGGTACAATTTATAGATGGTTCAATTGTTTCTCCCTCTACTGATCAACTTGTTAAGCACACCGCATGGTTAAGAGCAAATAATCTGGTTCTTTCTTGGTTGATGAATTATATTTCAAAAGAAATACGAAATAGCTTGTTGTTTGTGATATCTGCTATTGATCTTTGGAGTGAGCTTAAAGCAAGATATCTCAGGAGTGATGGACCAAGGGCTTTCCATCTTGAGAAATCTTTGAGTTGCATCAATCAAGGTGCTTTTTCTGTTATTGAATATTCTAGTACCTTTAAGACCCTTTGGGACGAGTACATTAACTATAGGCCATTTCCAGCATGCACATGTGGCAAGCTGGCAATATGCACTTGTGAAACTTTCAACTTTCTACAAATCAGACAGCAATCTGATTATGTACTCAAATTCTTGGTGGGGCTAAATGATTCTTATTCCTCTATCAGAAGCCAGTTGCTGCTAATGGTTCCCTTACCAAGCATGTCCAAGGTTCTCTCTATTGCTTCAAGAAGAAAGTCAGAGGCAGCTTACAAATTCTGCTACATATAATAAGACTCATGCTTTGGTGGCAAAACAATTCAATCAGTAGATAATGGAGATCGAGTTGCTGTTTCCAAGTCTTCTCAAGAACCATTGCTTCTGAATGCCCAAACAAAAGGGTTATGGTTGTATTGGCAAACGGAGACATTGAAAGTGCTAGTTCAAGTGACAACGAGATGCCTCCATTAGAGGATTGTTTTGATGTTGAAGTAGAAGAGCCTGTGCATGGTGATTTACTTGTCACCAGGAGAGCTTTGAGTACACAGCCTAAGGATGAAGGAGATGAGGAGCAACGTGAGCATATTTTTCACACAAGATGCCACGTGAAGGATAAAGTCTGTACATTGATTATTGATAGTGGGAGTTGTACCAATGTTGCTAGTACCTTGTTGGTAGAGAAGTTGAATTTGAAATGACAGAAACATCCTAAACCGTATAAGCTACAATGGTTGAATGATTGTGGAGAAGTGAAGGTAAACAAGCAAGTTCGGGTTCCTTTCTCAATAGGCAAGTATGTGGATGAGGTTATTTGTGATGTGGCACCGATGCATGCTGGTCATATATTGCTCGGTCGACCGTGGCAATTTGATAGGAGAGTGTCGCATGATGGGTATAAAAACCGTTATTATTTTGTAATGAACAATCGAAAAATTGTATTAGCCCCTCTCAAACCTTTGCAAGCTTATGAAGACCAAGTTAGGATAGCAAGTGAGTGCAAAAAGAGAGAGAAACAAAAGTGTGAGCAAAAAGGAGAGTAAAGTGAGCAACATGAAGATAAGAATAAAGTACTGAGTGTGTTTGCTGACAAACATGATGTTAAAAGTGTAATGATAGTAAGACTACAAGTTCTAGTTCTTATGTACAAAGATGTTTATTTTTCCACTATCGATCTTAACTTATCTTTGCCTAGTGTTGTTGTGTCTTTATTGCAGGATTTTGAGGATCTTTTTTCCGAGGAGATTCCACATGATTTACCTCCTTTAAGAGGAATTGAGCACCAAATAGACTTCATACCTGGTTCTGTTATACCAAATAGACCTGCTTATAGAGCTAATCCCGAGGAAACAAAGGAGATACAGAGGCAAGTGGATGAACTATTGCAGAAGGGATTTGTAAGGGAAAGTCTCAGCCTATGTTCGGTTCCTGTTCTCTTAGTACCAAAGAAAGATGGAACATGGCGCATGTGTGTGGATTGTCGAGCTATTTATAAGATAACGGTAAAATATAGGCATCCTATCCCTAGGTTAGATGATATGTTTGATGAATTGCATGGCTCTCATTTATTTTCTAAAATTGATCTAAAGAATGGGTATTATCAGATTCGCATGAAAGAGGGAGATGAATAGAAAACTGCATTTAAAACTAGATATGGGTTGTATGAATGGTTAGTAATGCCATTCGGTTTAACTAACGCACCCAGTACATTCATGAGATTAATGAACCATGTCTTGCATGCTTTCATGGGAAAATTTGTGGTAGTTTACTTTGATGATATTTTAGTCTATAGCAAAAATGTTGATGACCATGTGAAGCATTTGCATACTGTATTTAGTGTGTTAAGAGAACACCAATTATATGTTAATCTTAAGAAATGCACATTTTGTATGAAATATGTTGTGTTTCTTGGATTTGTTGTTAGTTCGCAGGGAATTAGTGTTGATGAGGAAAAGGTAAGGGCAATAAAGGATTGGCCTACACCTAAGAATGCGAACGAGGTAAGAAGTTTCCATGGTTTAGCAAATTTTTATCGAAGGTTTGTTAAGGATTTTAGTTCTATTGCTGCACCTTTGAATGAACTTGTTAAAAAGAATGTTGTTTTTAATTGGGTTAATGTGCACTTCGGAGATATCAAAGTTTCATCAAGGATGGTCAACTATCTTTTTATGCAAAAGATCAATTTGAATGCAAGGGTTAATTGGGAATTTTTATGTTTTAATTGTCCTTAGTTTGAATTCTTTATTTCCTAAGGACTAATTAGACTTTCTTTATTTTTCCAAGGACTAATTAGAATTAATCTTGATTTAATTTGTCTATAAAAAGACACCTCATTTTGTAATTGGGACATAATTGATAATTTACATCTTATGAGATTTTGAAATTTATTCAAAGAAACTTTAGTTTTGTTTCATGTTTTCTTTATGGGTTCTTTATGAGTTTTCATTCGAGTTCTTGAAGAAAAGACATGACTCTTCGACTTATCAAGGAAGTGATCAATCCTTGTAGTGTCATTAGATTGAGGTTTCAAGGACTTAGTTTCCTTGGGGTTTTAGTCCGATCAATATTTTAATTTGTTTTAAAACAATCGAGAACGTTCGAAGCCTTCGAATAAAAGGGTTCCTAGAAGAGATCATCAAGAGAAGGTCTTAATCCAAGAAGGTTCACATCAGTAGAATTACCAGCCAAAGTCTTTCAAGGACAAACCAAAGAAATCTGCCTTACACCGTACTCATTGTGGTTATAATGGTTACATAGTGGACAAATGTTTCCAACTCCATGGTTATCCCCCTAGCTGGAATGGACCAAAGGGAAAAAGAAATGTGGCTTCTGCTCATGCTGCTATTACAACTCCAAAGGTCTACAATCAAAAATAGTAATGAGCAACAAAAGTTTTGTTTCACTCCAAAAGAATTTAATAAACTAATGGCACTTGCAAATTCAGCATCGCCCAATTCTTCCAATCAGAATAATGTCCATCCAGTTGTTATCCTTGTCACCACCTCTCACTTTTCTGGTAATGTGCAACCTCTACTTAAACCAACTTTATTTTCTTGTAATTCTGTTGCTTCTAAGCCAAATTTCAATTTATATTGGATTCTTGGCACGGGTGTCATAAACCATATGATATGTTCACCACTTTTATACCATTCTACACCTAAACCAATTAATGCATCCATAAATCTTCTTAATGGTACTACAGTTCCAGCTACACACATTGGTACTGTATGTCTCTCAGATACCTTATTTTCACATAATGTCTTGTGTGTTCCTCATTTTTAATTCAATCTATTATCTGTTTCCAAACTCACTAAACAATATAATCTTTCTCTTATCTTTACTGCTTCCCATTGCCTTTCACAGGCCAGTAAATGGAGAAGATGATTGGGATTGCTCTTGACAAAGAAGGACTTTACCATCTGACTCAAGCTTCATCAAAAGCTATAACCTGCAATTCATTTCAGTTTAATTCTGTACCTTTTGCTTTATCCTCTACTCACAAACAATTAGATATATGGCATTGTAGATTAGGACATGTATCTAGTTCAAGATTACCTTCCCTCAAACATATTGACTCTACTATCACTCTTGATTGTACAAATGTTTGTGACATATGTCCTTTAGCAAAGTAAAGAAGGCTTCCTTTTTTTGTATCACAAAGTAATTCTAATAAAAGTTTTAATTTGATCCATTGTGATATATGGGGTCCTTTTGGCACTATTTCTTATTCTGGTTTTAGATATTTTTTAACTATAGTTGATGACTTCACAAGGTGTACTTGGGTATACATGATTAAAGTTAAATCAGAAGTGTCATCTTTTATCAAAACTTTCTGTAAAATGATAGCAAACCAATTTTCTTCTTTTGTCAAAGCTATAAGGTCTGATAATGGACTAGAATTCTTACTCACAAAATTTTATCATAAATATGGTATTTTGCATCAGCGAAGTTGTTTAGAAACTCCACAACAAAATGGTGTTGTGGAGAGAAAACATCAACATCTACTAAGCACTGTTAGAGCCTTAATGTTTCAAGCAAATCTACCATTAATTTTTTGGAGTGACTGTGTGCTTACTGCAGCACACATAATCAATAGAATTCCTACTAGTCTACTTCAAAATAAAATAAAGACTTAGGACAGCTGAAATACTTTCTTGGCTTGGAAGTTGCAAGGTCCAAAAATATCTCATTATGCCAAAGAAAGTATATACTTGACATATTTGAAGACACTGGTTTAACTGGATCAAAACCTGCTGTCTTCCCTATGAAATCTACCCTCAAGTTATCAGCAAATGATACCAATTTATATGACGATCCATCAAGTTATCGAAGACTTATTGGCAGATTACTTTACTTAACTCTCACTAGGCCTGACTTAGCCTATTTTGTACAAGTGCTCAACCAATTTTTAGTAAAACCTGTTGTTAATCACCATCAAGCAGCCATTCGAGTATTGAGATATCTAAAGGCCACACTAGGGCAAGGTCTCTTCTTTCCATCCTCATCAGATTTTCAATTAAAGGGTTTTTCAGATAGTGATTGAGCAGGTTGTGTAGATACTCGAAGGAGTGTCACTAGTTTTGCAATTTTTCTTGGCAACTCATTCATTTCATGGAAATCAAAGAAACAAGTCACAATCAATCGATCATCTGTAGAGGCAGAGTACCGAGCCCTTGCAACTACAACATGAGAATTTCAATGGCTTTTGTATGCCTTACAAGACCTGGATATCGATCATTCACAATCAGTTTTGCTATATATGACAGTAAATCAACAATGTCCATAGCCACAAATCCAGTTCAGCATGAGCGAACAAAGCATATCCAGATTGATTGCCATCTTATTAGATAAAAATTGCAGCAGCATGTTATTAAACTCTTCCATATTCCATCGAGATTACAGCTAGTAGACATATTTACAAAGCCCCTCGGATCTCTACCTATTCATCATAATCTTCGCAAGATGAACATCATTAACATCCATGATCATCTTGATGGGGGGTGTTGGAGTGTTACATCTCATATTGAAAGCATGAAATTAAAAAGGAAAGAAGAAAGACTTAAAGTAGAAAGAAAGTTAGAAGAGAAGAGTTTGTTAGTTAGTTAGAAGAGTTAGTTATTTCAGTTAGAAAAGTTTGTTAGTTAGTTAGAAGAGTTAGTTATTTCAGTTTATTCTGTTATTGTACTATTGATGTATTATAAATAGGACTCAAGTCTAATGTAAATTCATCAATTATAATTCAGTAGTTTACCAAGTTCTCTTTGCTTTCTCTGTTTTCGATACTTTTTCTTCACCAAGTTCAGATTCATCTGATTTTCAACAACCTATATAACGCAATTTTCCACTTCATGCCAATATCCCGAACTTGACTTGTATGCTTTCCCCCACAATTTCATCCCGTCAAAACATTCCAATCTTAAATAGAAAAAAAGGCAAGAAAAATGTTCTCTTTTTTTTTCCCATTTGGCAGCTGGCTACTGGGCTGAAATTACTCATACATTGCTAAAATGATGGGGTTTTCGGTTTTATTGTATGTCACCAGCACTAATGATCAAGCCAACTCTACTATTTCATGAGTATTTTTTTGCTCACAGAATTTCTTGTCACAGAGCTTACAGGCACTTTTGCCCCTGCCACATCAAGCCTAACGAGGGTAATTTTGTAAATTGGGGATGCCATTTAATACATGCGGGCTCATGTGATTGGTGGATCCCGGATTCCATGAGCACTGTAACCAAAAATCCTGTGAGAAAATTTTTTTTTCCCACAAGATTTAGGTTACAATGTTGCACATCATTTCCAAAAACCACCTTAGAGTGTCCTAAAATGAAGAAGTATTGATGTATGTTTCGAGACTGTTGATTTAAGCCCAATTCTCATACAAACAATATAATCCAGAATCAATCCAAAAGACTTAGAAATGTTCTAAAAACATCAATCAGAAAATCAAAACAGAAGCCAAAGCAATAAACCAATAAAATCGGAACTTAAAAAAGATAAATGCATGCGAATTATAATATGATCAAAAGGAAAAAAATCGAAAAAAGAAAAAACCTGGCAAAGATTATAAGTAAAACTGTCATAATTATCGATGACAATGATCGGATTTTCAACTTTCTTATCTAAAACCGAAACCCTAGTATTATCCACCCCTGTCACTGCCGATGCTTTCAGGACGAAAGAAGATCTCTTTCGGACCAAAAATCGTTCAAAACGAACTCCTGCAGATTAGGAAGAGATTTCAGACAAAGAATCACATGTATTAAAGAGATAAAAATCGAAGATTATCACGAAAAAAATCAAATATTGATGAAAGATTCCCAATCTTACTTGCAGGAGAAGAGAGAATTCTAGGGTTTGTTAGGGTTCCAGAAAATAGAGAACGTTTTGGCTCGACGACCGGGCTTCGAGAGAGTAGCGAAGCGGCCATGGTGTGACAGAAGAACACAGACGGACAAGCTCAGCTCATAAGGCAAGGAAACAAAATGCTAGTTATTATTATAGGCACGTGTATAAGTCGATTTGCATTTTAAAAAACCGGACCAAATCTGTGGTGCCTCGGATTGATCTCATTGAGTTTGGTTTGACTCAATGCCAACTTTGACATTCTCTTAAATACTAACGCTGTGTTTGGATTGAGGGAAGGAGAGGGAAGAGAAACTCATTAAGGGAAGGGAAGGGAAGGGAAGGGAAGACTAGTTTCTCTTCACCCTGTTTAGATTGAAAGAGAAAAGAAGAGAAAGAATCAAGTTTCTCCTGTTTGGTTAGGATTCATAAGAGAAGAGAAGAGAAATTATTCTTGTTTAATGACTATTATACCCTTCATAGTCTAAAGAACAAAATTATATTTGTACAATAATATAAAATATAAATACCTAAACTCATTTGTAAAGAATATGATAAATATTTATCTTTCAACCAAATATCATACTAAGAAATTATTTTTAGTCCAAATGACTATTATACCCTTCATAGTCTACAAATAACCATTGCACTTAAAATTAATAGTAAATTTCTTTATTTAGGAAAAATTACTTAAGGGACCCTCGCAGAAGGATTTTTTTTAACGTCGAACTCATTACTATTTATTGACAAGTTCACTTTTTGTTTACTAGCGAACTCGATGCTTTTTTAATTACTATCAAATTCATCATTTTTTCAAATAAAAAGTTGTGAACTTGACATTAATAAAACCCACCCATTTCCAATTTTCGAGTTTTTTCGACTAAAGAACCAAACCAGCCCTAATTTACCTCTTGAGGAGAAGAAAGCAATAAAAAGTCGACTATGGCATTGATGTTGTAGCAATCCTCGATGTCAATGTCACTCTTACCGATCTCCCTCACATCCTTTACAACCTCCAATTCAATACAACCATAAATGCCAATGCAGTTGGATTGAAGGGTGATTGTCAATGTCAAATCTCTTATATGGGGAGAGGTTAAAGATGTGGGATCAATTGGAGAAGTGTTTGATGTTATCTTAGGTTCTGATGTTGTTTCCTACGATTACTTCTTCAAAGCTCTTCTTAATACACTTCGATTGTTCTTAAATGGAGACATGTTACATGTTAAGATACATGTTAAGAACTTGATTTATAATCACAAGTTACATGTTAAGATACATGGATCTAGGACAATTTGACAAACATTTATTACATGACACCACATTTTTCACTATAAAGATCAATCAATCAATCACCATTTCCGTTAAGTTAGATGGCGAGTATATCGAATTCATGGGGCATGAAGTCTTCGCTTGGTCTGTAGTAATTGTCGGGCGAGTATAAGCTTAAGTTGGTAACTTGGCTTGTGTACAAGCATGCAAACCTCTTCACCTACATAAATAATGTGAAAACGACCATAATCATGAGTCACACATCAATCAAATTAAAAGAAGAAAAAATTATAAGATGACAGTAAGACCAGCTTTTTTTCATGGACCTGAAAGTTGTGTGTTCATTGACAAAATAATATTTCCGAGAGTACGTGTTTTAAAACCTGCTGCACAATAGACAATAATATTCCCATGTCCTGATGAACTTCTCATCGAATCCCAATGCAAGTATTTTACTGGAATCCAAGAAGTAACACAATATCAGAATCTAAGGATAAACAGAGATTTTTTTGAGATGACATGCAATATATGATAACTGAACAACTAGTTGACAAGTAGGTCCCATGTCAGCCGGGCTTCAAGATATCAAGAATAAAGTTATCTTGCAATAACTATTCATCACCAAATATGAAGTAGCATGGCATTAAGAGCAACCATAATTAAAAAACTTCCTAGCAAAATAATGTTACCTGTAGAGCTAGAAGAACATTTTCAGCCAACACTGATTCGCAACAGCCAAATAACTCTTCCAAGTACTCATGACCTACACCTTCTATCATCTCACTGAAAAAAAAGAAGTCAGTTTGCCAGCAACATTTAATTCAACTCTCTAAAAAATGAGAGATTTAGGCAATTGGCCATAGTCGCATAGATGGCATACTAACTAAGAGAGCTCACACAGAACAAGTGGTTTACTAGTAACCAACCTACCAACCACTTAATTATGAACTCCTACCAAGTTACCATCTGACATAAGCATTTTGACCAAATGGTTCTCATTAAGAATTCATATCATTGAGGCAAGCCTTAAAAATACAGCACCCCTTGTGCTGGCCAAACCATTAATTCCCACCTAAAAAACCCATCAAACTTTTCCAAATCTCAAGCTATACCCGTACCCATAAAATACAGCACCTATGGTTCTGCCCAAACCAGTTTTCTAGACCTCAAAACCTACCTAAAATCCCTTTAAGTCCACTAGTAACCAACCTACCAACCACTTAATTATGAACTCCTACCAAGTTACCATCTGACATAAGCATTTTGACCAAATGGTTCTCATTAAGAATTCATATCATTGAGGCAAGCCTTAAAAATACAGCACCCCTTGTGCTGGCCAAACCATTAATTCCCACCTAAAAAACCCATCAAACTTTTCCAAATCTCAAGCTATACCCGTACCCATAAAATACAGCACCTATGGTTCTGCCCAAACCAGTTTTCTAGACCTCAAAACCTACCTAAAATCCCTTTAAGTCCACTAGTAACCAACCTACCAACCACTTAATTATGAACTCCTACCAAGTTACCATCTGACATAAGCATTTTGACCAAATGGTTCTCATTAAGAATTCATATCATTGAGGCAAGCCTTAAAAATACAGCACCCCTTGTGCTGGCCAAACCATTAATTCCCACCTAAAAAACCCATCAAACTTTTCCAAATCTCAAGCTATACCCGTACCCATAAAATACAGCACCTATGGTTCTGCCCAAACCAGTTTTCTAGACCTCAAAACCTACCTAAAATCCCTTTAAGTCCACTAGTAACCAACCTACCAACCACTTAATTATGAACTCCTACCAAGTTACCATCTGACATAAGCATTTTGACCAAATGGTTCTCATTAAGAATTCATATCATTGAGGCAAGCCTTAAAAATACAGCACCCCTTGTGTTGGCCAAACCATTAATTCCCACCTAAAAAACCCATCAAACTTTTCCAAATCTCAAGCTATACCCGTACCCATAAAATACAGCACCTATGGTTCTGCCCAAACCAGTTTTCTAGACCTCAAAACCTACCTAAAATCCCTTTAAGTCCAGTCCAAACTTTCCCATAACCTATGTTGCCCATGTACCCTAGGTCTAACCCTTTTAGAACGTAAAATAGAAGGCCCCGCTAAATATTGGATTGAAGCCCTAAGTGAATGGAAGTTCAATCAAAGAATGGAAGTTTACACAATTTCAGAAATAAAAAGACTACTCAAGGTATACAGAATATCAGAATATTAGGAATGAATGTTGGCAAGACACAGGCACATAAAGAAAAACAAAAAGACGCTAATTGTTGTACAAAATAACTCCTGATGAAAGAAATATGTAGATTAGTAAGTACAAATACGTTAACAGAAATGGTCTCCTAATCATTGTACCTGTTTTTAGTTTCAAATACAATCCTGTACTTAGTACCACTCGGGCATTATCTATACATACTAAGGAGTTATAAATACTTTGCATTGCTAAGTAATTTCTTCTATATTTTCTTTTTAACATTGGATAGAATAACTTCTAAAAATTAAAGATCATAAGGTGCATAATCTGAGGACAATATAGCACTGCTGCAAATGTAGGTGATGGCGTTTGAGTGAAAATAAAAAGAAGCTTCATTTCCACCACAAGATACCAGCATCAGAGTTCTATAGGTGAGCTTACTGACCATTCACACAAACAGGACAGCAAGCATGGCTGGAACCAGCACATGCAGCTGATATGTGATTGGCTAATTAGCCACCAAAAACCATTCAAAACTAAGGCATTCCCATAACATACAACCAGTAAAAATAAAATAATAATCAAAACACAAATACATAGATAAACAACCGGAATAAGGGTACAAAAGCAAAAGTGACAACATACAAGGAACACTCAAACCCACCAGATCCTCTCACAGACTGAAGACACTTCCATTATGTAAAAAGAAAAAGGGCATGACCAATCAATTCAAGACGATGTATCATTTTGGGATTGCTTTAGGTAGATTCGACTGGATTTTTGGAACTGGTTTAGACTGGGCGACAAGATGTATGACTTGGGAGAGGATTTGATAGGTTCAAATAGGTGTAGGGACTCTAAAGGATGTTAGTTGGGACTGATTTAGTGTTTAGAAGCAGAAAAATTAAAAGAAAAAAAAATGAAAGATGAAGAAAAAGAAGAAAATAATAGTTGTACACCACGAAGTAATTAGAGGAGATTGATGTATCTTACTCACCAGGTTAAAAAGCGCCAACATGCAAGTAAAGAAACCAGAAAATTTTATAAATTTTATTTTAAAATTCATCTAAAATAATTTAAAGATGTATTTAAATACTAAAAAAAATCTTAAAGAGCAAAATGCCTAAGGTCCCTTAACTTAAAGATAAATTACAAAATACTCTAATTTTCGTAACTTAATCTTTCATAAATTTTCAACCCATGTAAACTTAATAAAAAAAAATATATACTAAAGTTACCAAGCTACCCCAAACATCTATACTAAGACCATGGGCTACTAACTATGAAAATAAGATCAAAAATATAAAGAAAAGTCCAAAACAGAAAATTAAATAAATCATAAGCATTCTGACATTATGGTCATGTGTTGGCCATTCTAATTTATCCAATAAATCATCCTTGATCCAAAGGCAATCCACATGCTCTCTCCAATATGGAGTCTTCAAAAGATTAGACACATGAGGTCTTCAAGCTGTCTCTATAGCTATCAGTGATCCACAAGGAAACATCATGTTTCCTCCTACTATGATAATACTTAAGGGGCAATGATCTGACATCCCCATCAGTGCAAGAGAGATAGCATGCAAGTCCCTTGATGCTCTTATACTTTTTTCTTCTAGTTTTCCCCTCTGCATTATGTTTCTTTTCCTAATTTTTTGTATCGTGCCGGTCATCTCAAACCCCTTGTTTTTCTCATAATGAAAATTTTACTTTCAAAAAAAGGTCCAGATATAACTTAAATATGGTAAAAACAACATCCATTCATGCATTGAGAGGGAAGGAGGGTATACCAAGTCCTATGACTGATGTTCTAATATTTTTTGCCTTGTGTTTTACCATGATATTCTGTTTCTTTTCCTTATTTTCTAGATCAGGCTGGTCATCCCGATCCCCCCTTTCTTCAAGTAACAAAATGCTTATCAAAAGAAAATGCCAAATATATCTTAAACATGGTAACAAAAAAACATTCAGACATTGATTGAGAGTGAGAGAGAGTTGACAATGAGACTTCAAGCAATGAAACAAGAGAAAATGCATAACCCATAATCATTTTCTATAGTAATTCAACCCTTCAAAATAAATTTTAACAAGAAACATCTAATAGTAAACCACACTCAGATTCTAACAAATCCTTGAAATCATTTAATTCAACCCTTTTTTATAGCAAATTCATGGACACAATGAACAAGAAGAAACATCTAATAGTAAACCACAGAATCAAAGAAATCCTAAACAATTTGACACTGGAACAAAAAGTGCTAAAATAGAAATTACTGACCAAGGGAGACACAATGAAGTCAAATCCACCAGAGAGATTGAAATCCAAAACCTGAGGCATGTCATCGTCAAAATCAATCTCTGTACCACAGTACCGTGAGTCGCTTTTATCTCCTATTCTCTGTCCAAGCGGCATCTTTGGTCCAAATCAATGGAAACGAGAGAAAAGAAAACTAAAAATTTCCTTGAGATTAGCTAATCAGGAAAAAACAGAAATTGTTATTTGAAGTCTGAGACAATAATCTTCAAATCATTCATAGATGATTTGAAGATTGAGTTTCAGAAGTGTTCGAAACACGAATCTGAAACTAAAGTAAGAATTTTTGTCCGAAAACAACTTCGAATGAGATAACACCTAATCTCTGGGAATCGAAAAAAGATTAAAATGAAAAAGGGGAAAGCTCAATCCAAACCCTAGATGTTACAAACAATCCATCCAAAGAGAGAATCGATCGATATATCTTTAATGGAAACATGCACGAACCGATCGATCGATCGATCAATCTCTGTTAAATCAAAATCAAGAAAGAAAGAGAGAGATCGATTACCTTGATGTGATCGATGAGAACCCTCGTTCCTCTCTCAGTAGGTCTGATTCGATCTTGAAGAAGAAGATTAGCATGTAGGGTTTCTGCAATTTGATTGTGTTTGGGGTGTAAGTAGTAATAAACGACCTGTCAATATCTATTTCTTTTGGAAATTTTATAAAAGAGTGAGGGCAATTTTGGAATAGAAAATATGTTCTCTTCTCTTCCCTCCTCGTCACTCCGATTTTGGGGGGAACAAAATCTTACCATTTTTCCCTTCCCTTCCCTTCCCTCCATTTTTCTTCTCTTCCCTCCTCACTTAACAATCCAAACAGGAGAAAAGAAGAGAAAATTGCAAATTTTCTCTTCCCTTCCCTCAATCCAAACACAGCGTAAGGGAAATGACTTGAATACCCTCATTTCTAATCTGTAACAAAACCAAAACAAATAAAAAAAATTGTGTATTTTTTGTCAAATATTTAGGGTATGTTATTTACATAAAGCAGTTTCAACTCCAGAAATCAGTTTATGGAAGAAACAGAAGTCCAGAGCTTGAAAAGTTACATCTAGTAGAAGTTTGTTCATTACAGAAGTGTATAAACCAGACATTGATATTCGTTTAACAACTTTTTATTACTTAATTCTGATAAAATGATCATAATACTATTAATGTTGATAGTGCACTAAAAATAACTAGAATACCTTAATAAATATATAATTAACTATATATATATATATATATATATATATAGGTCCCGTTCGGCACCCAACCATTTGCCCTACATGAGTTAGAAGTTTTGGAATGAACTGATTTTTGGTGAGGATGATCTCTCTCTCTCTCTATATATATATATATATATATGGGAAATGTTCAGCACCCACCATTTACCCAACCATTTTTGTCTTACATGGGTTAGAAGTTTTGGAATGAGCAAATTTTGGTGAGGATGATCTCTATGGTGATTCCAAAACTTCTAACCCTATGACAAATGATTTACAAAAAATGGACGATCCACGATTTTTCAACTTGTAAACATGGGTTTAGAAGTTTTGGAATGGGCTGATTTTTGGTGAGGATGATCTCCTCACCATAGAGATTATTCTCACAAAAAAATCAGTCCATTCCAAAACTTCTAACCCCTGTAAGACAAAAATGGTTGGGCAAATTGTTGGGTAAATGGGTGGGTGCTGAACATTTCCCATATATATATATATATATATATATATATATATATATATATATATATATATATATATATATATATATATATATATATATATATATATATATATATATATGGGACGGTTCAGCAGCCCTGAAGTTTACCAAACAGTTTTCAAAACATAGGTTAGAAGCTTTGGAATGAGTTGATTTTTTGTGAGGATGATTTCTATGATGAGGAGATCATCCTCACCAAAAATCGCCTATTCCAAAACTTCTAACCCCATCAAAAGTGATTTACAAAAATAGGACGGTCCACGATTCTTCAACTTGTAAATTAGGGTTAGAGGTTTCAAAATGAGCTGATTTTTGGTGAGGATGATCTCTTCACTGTAGAGATCATCCTCACACAAAAATCAGCCTATTCCAAAACTTCTAACCCTATCAAAAGTGATTTACAAAAAATGTTTAGCACAATGTTTAACAAACTTTAGGGCTGTCGAACTGCTCCCTATATATATATATATATATAATATATATATATATATAGGGTCGGGTTCTTACGACTCACATTGCGACCCACACCGTTTTGTCTTATATGGGTAAAAATGTTGGAATGGGCTGATTTTTTGTGAGGATGATCTCTATAGTGAGGAGATCATCCTTGCCAAAAATCAGCTCATTATGAAACTTCTAGCCCCATGTTTACACGTTAAAAATTTTTAGATCGTCCAATTTTTGTAAAACAATTTTGATGGGGTTAGAAGTTTTGGAATGAGATGATTTTTTGCCAGGATGATCCTCATCATAGAGATCATCCTCAGAAAAAATCAGCCCATTCCAAACATTTTTGCCCATATAAGACAAACAGTGAGTCGTAATGTGAGTCGTAATAGGGGTCGTAATAACGCCATCCATATATATATATATATATAGGTCCCGTTCAATGGCTAACTTTTTGGCAAAACATTTTTCAAAACATGAGTTAGAAGTTTTGGAATGGGCTGATTTTTGGTGAGGATGATCTCTATGGATGATCATCATCACCAAAATTCAGCCCATTCCAAAACTTCTAACCCCATCAAAAATAGTTTACAAAAAATGGACGGTCCACGATTTTTCAACTTGTAAACATGGGTTATAAGTTTTGGATGAGTTGATTTTTGGTGAGGATGATCTCCTCACCGTAGAGATCATCCTCACAAAAAATCAGCCCATTCCAAAACTTCTAACTCATGTTTTGAAAAATGTTTTGTCAAAAAGTTTGCCATTGAACGCTACCCTATATATTATATATATATATAGGGAAATGTTCGGCACCAAATATTTTGCCCAATCATTTTTGTCCTACATGGGTTAGAAGTTTTGGAATTGGATGATTTTTTGGTGAGGATGATCTCTACGGTGAGGAGATCATCATCACCAAAAATCAGCTATTCCAAAACTTCTAACCCCATCAAAAATTGTTTGTAAAAAAAATGGACGATCCACGATTTTTCAACTTGTAAACATGGGGCTAGAAATTTTGGAAGGGCTGATTTTTGGTGAGGATGATCTCCTCACCGTAGAGATCATCCTCACCAAAAATCAGCCAATAGAGATCATCCTCCTCACAAAAATCAACCCATTCCAAAACTTCTAACCCATGTGGACAAAAATGGTTGGGCAAAATGTTTGCCAAAATGTTTAATGCTGAACGGGACCCATATATATATATATATAAAAGGAAATGTTCAGCACCCAACCATTTTTGTCCTACATGGCTTAGAAGTTTTGAAATGGGCTAATTTTTTATGAGGATGATCTCTACGGTTAGAAGATCATCCTCACCAAAAATCAACCCATTCCAAAACTTCTAACCCCATGTTACAAGTTGAAAAATCGTGGACGTCCATTTTTTGTAAACCATTTGTGATGGGGTAGAAGTTTTGGAATGGGCTGATTTTTGGTGAGGATGATCTCTACAATTAGAAGATCATCCTCACTAAAATCAGCCCATTCCAAAACTTCTAACCCATGTAGGACAAAACATGTTAAGCAAATTGTTGGGTAAATGGTTGGGTGCTGAACATTTCCCATATATATATATATAGGGGGCGGTTCAACAGCCCTAAAATTTACAATCTTGCTAAACATTTTTCAAAACATGGGTTAGAAGCTTTGGAATGAGCTGATTTTTTGTGAAGATGATCTCTATGATGAGGAGATCATCTTCACCAAAAATCAGTCTATTCCAAAACTTCTAACCCCATCAAAAGTGATTTACAAAAATAGGACGGTCCACGATTCTTCAACTTGTAAATTAGGGTTAGAAGTTTCAAAATGAGCTGAGTTTTTGTGAGGATGATCTCTTCACCGTAGAGATCATCCTCATAAAAAATCAGCCTATTCCAAAACTTCTAACCCCATCAAAAGTGATTTACAAAAAAAATTTTGGCAAGATGTTGGCAAACTAAGGCTGCTGAACCGCTCCCATATATATATATATATATATATAGGGAAATGTTCAACACCCTACACTTTACCCTACGCTTTACCAAACGTGTTTTGTCCTACATGGGTTAAAAGTTTTGGAATGGGCTGATTTTTGGTGCGGTTGATCTCTACGGTTAGAAGATCCTCCTCACCAAAAATCAGCCCATTCCAAAATCTAACCCCATGTTTACAAGTTGAAAAATGTTTGTACGTCTATTTTTGTTAAACCATTTTTATGGGGTTAGAAGTTTTGGAATGGGCTGGTTTTTGTGAGGATGATCTCCTCACATAGAGATCATCCTCACCAAAAATTAGCCTATTCCAAAACTTCTAACCCATGTAGAACAAACACATATGGTAAAGTGTGTGTTTAAAACGTTGGGTGTTGAACGGGACCCATATATATATATATATATATATATGGGTCCCTATCCGGGCCAATAGTTTGGCAAACATTTTGACAAAACACTTTTTCAAAACATGGGTTAGAGGTTGGAATGGGCTGATTTTTGGTGATGATGATCTCTACGGTGAGGAGATCATCCTCACCAAAAATCAGCTCATTCCAAAACTTCTAGCCCCCTTTACAAGTTGAAAATCGTGAACCGTCTTATTTTTGTAAACCATTTTTGATGAGGTTAGAAGTTTTGGAATGGGCTGATTTTGGTGATGATGATCTCCTCACCATAGAGATCATCTCACCAAAAATCAGCCCATTCCAAGACCTCTAACCCATGTTTTGAAAATGTGTTTGCAAAATGTTTGCCAAACTGTTGGCCATTGAACGCTACTTATATATATATATTATAGAGAGAGAGAGGGAGCGGTTCAGAGGCCCTAAAGAGTTCCAAGCTCTTTGCCAAGTTTTTAGGGGCGTTGTATCTTGTAATCCAACGGTCTCAAAACATCTGACGATTTTAAAGAGAAAAATTTAGATAATTAAAGACAGGCCCCTATTCAATTTTTTTCTTTAAGATATCCCTCTCTATACTTTTCTCTTACTTTCTCTCCCACTTTCTCTTTCTCTTGAGTTACAGAAAGGAGATCAGGTTCGAACAACCCCTCGTCCTTCACGCACTTTCGCCGTCGCCGTCTTTCTCTTTCAGTTTGAACGCCCCTCCCATCTCTCCCTTTCTCTCTCTCTCTCTCTCAAGTTATATTTCGAACGATCGAACGATATCGCCGTCTTCTTCACTCTATCAAGTTAAGTTCGAACGACCAAACGATTCTTGCCATCGCTGTCTTCACACACTCTCGAAACCATTTGGTCTCCACCCTGATCTTACTGTTCAATGAAGTAGTAAACGAACGGTTATAGATTACGATCCTCGTCATAGAGTAAGTTTTAGGTTTTAGGTTTTTTTAGGGTTTGTTCTGTTTTTTGTTCTTCAATGTAGATTGGGATGGTGGATGAAATAGAATGATTTCTGTGAATTAGAAGAAATCTGAATTTAGGGTTTTTTTTATCCTTTGTTGCTGTAAATTGTTTATTCGCATTAACTTTATAATTTGTTTGATTTCAGTTTGAATTTGGGAATCTCTGCAAAAGAGACTTTTGGTTTGGATTTTGTTGAATCTGGTTTTTGCCATATTCTGATTTTATAGTTTTTAGTTTGGATTACAGATAATACATGCGATTCTCTAAAATTGGTTTAAAGTAGAAATGAGGTTTGAGCTGATACATTGATACTTGAAAATTTGTTACTGTTTTAGTAGGATTTTTTGATTCTATCGAATCAGAATAGAAATAAAATGAGTTTGTGAGGTCGATTCTAGAAATTGTTTGGCCAAATGTGAATTTAGATTTTGGGATATTAGCTTTGATAATTTGCTTCATCAATTTAAAATCAAAGTTTGGAATAAGCATCTACCAGGCCAAAGTTCATCCAAAATTAATTGAAAAAACAAAACTTGTATTTTAGAGCAACTCCAATGCACTTGGGCTTTGCATCCTCTTTCAAATTCTACTTTGGAGCATATTTGTGGGGACATTTTGTTAGGCATTTTATTGTGGAGTTTCTTTTTGCTTATTTAAGAGATCTTCACTTCAACTGTATTAGCAAGACCATTTCATAAATTCAATTATAGTAAGATGTGTTACAATTGCCATCATTTTTTACTGTTAACAAGTAGAGAGAGAAATCTATTCTCTTCTTTTGCCTCTCATGCTCTCTCTAGAAAATTTTGAAGTAGAGAGTGAGGGCTCGAGTGCATTGGAGGGTTTTGCTATGGTATAACAGTTGTTGGGAGAGAATATAAAGCGAGAACTCAAGTGCGTTGCAGTTGTACTTAGTATGACTATTTGTGTTGGAGTTGTTGCGCTTACTATGACTATTTGTGTTGGAGTTGCTCTTAGTATTAGTTGTTATGCTAGCTAGACTTTGTGGCACTTGAAAGTGATGATTTGTAAGTTTGAAAAAAAAAATCTAAGTACACGCGCAAGTAACACATGAGAGGTAAAATAATTTGGTCAAATATCTTATAAATTATAATTTTTATTGAGATATTGAATATTTGAATGAGGTTGATAATAACTTCTTTCAAAATTGATTATTTTTACCTGTTAGGGGTGGTGAACAGGCCTGAGTAATAATTCCTAAGTATACTGTGGGTTCTAATTTCAAATTGATCTCCATGCCTCATCTGCTCATATTGCTCTATAAAAAATATTTATGGTTAAAAATATAAATACTTAACTAATGACATGATAGCTCCAATGATCTAATTGTTGCATTATTTGAATTTCAAAAACAAAAGAACCCCTTTACCTAGACTTGGATTCATATTTTTGAAAAACTTATATTGGCTAATGACAACATATACCATATAGGCCAGGAAAAATTGTAGGAATTCCACATATGTAATCCAAGATATTTTGAGAAACTTGGAGCTTTAGAACATGTCTGATTGTTACATCAAAGATTGGGAAGCATACATGTTTGAGACTTTTGAGCTCGTATTACAAAAAAAACAACATGGCCATGCATTTAAATGCACATAAAAAGTCTTCAACAGATGAGAAAGTGAGTGGAAAGTGGCAGACACGATGCCAAAAGATTTTGAACCCAAAAACACAAGAACAAGAAGGGAATGAAATACATGTAATTCAGTAAGTAACTACATGCACAAAGAAAGTCTACAACGAGTTTTAGGAGGAATTAGCCATCTTTGCTTCCTTTGTCTCTTTGGTCACTCTCTTCCAGCTCTCACTACTGTCAATTATTTCCCCAGTTTTCACGAGGTAACGGACTCGACTTCCATCCTCAAGGATTTTATGACCCACTCGGCTTGCTACTTCCTTTTCTTTTGAGTAGAGCATCACATTCGAGCTGTGAATCAGTGCTTCAACCTATAAAGCCGAATTGAAAAAAAGTTTAGATATATCATTACGAAAATTCGTTAAATAAAGAATATGTAATGAATGATGTGCATACTATGATGGAAAAAAAATAAAAAACTAACCTTGACAATCTGCCCCGGCTTACCTTGTTCTCGGCTCTTCATGTGCTTCGTTTTTAAGTTCATTTCTTTCACGATCACTTTGCTATTGTGCTTGAAAATCCTAATGATTTCTCCAATTTTATCATTTTTGTGACCAGAGATAATTTTCACTGTATCACCTACTTCACATGCATTTTTTTGTAGCATGGGAAGGCTGTTTGGTTTACATTCCTTCCACTCCTCCAATCACACCCTTCCACCCGAACTCCTCCTTTCCACACTTAGCCCTGATCACACAATTCGACAAACTTTCCTGTTCAATCCAAACCTCTACAACCATTTCCCTAGCAATCCAATGTCCATTCTACAAAAAATGCACGAAGGCTTATCTAGGTGGTTCTTCACAGCTTTGGGAATTGTGAACAAGGGGAGGAAATACACCAAAATGCTTGCCATCTTACTTTTCAATAAAGTAGGTTTTACCCCTTTTGACAAGTACGTGGACTTCCACCCTTCTAAGATTTTGTTCACCCTATTGATAATTGGATCTCACAATTATAATATGATGCTGGGAAACAACCTACCTTAGAGCCCAAAATAGATGCTAACTTGGATATATTATCAATATCTAAATACCTCACTCTTCACGAGGTTAATTGCCAAGCCCAAGATTAAAAGGCCTCCAAGGAATCTAAGTAGATGCATCCCAGAAAATCAGTGTATCATCTACGAGTCGGAGATGTGACATCATTGCCTTGCTCAATTGCCCTTTTAACCATTGTCCCAAGAGATTCAACCACAATGTCATATATGAATAGTGATGACAGATACATTTTCCCAGACCTTGAGAACTGTTAAAGATGGAGATGATGAACATTTCATGCCACTTAAACCACTTTGACCAAATCCCATTCGACGCAACATATATTTTAGAAGATCCCAATCGATGTGGTCAATGGTTTTCTCTAAATCTATCTTGCAAACTACTCCCCAAGGATCAATACATCCATTTGCGATAAGAATTCTATCCAAAATTTGTCTACTCCTCCCTAAAAAACACTTTATTCTAATCCAATAATTGAAGTAATCATAAATTTGACTTTGAAGATTATAATTAACAAAATATACGTTTTCTTTCTTTCTTTAAGACAACCGTCAACACAAACTGAAGATAGAATCAGATTTTTTCCAAACCCAAGAATAGCGATGGATGAAGTTGAAAGCTGTGTGGACTATAGACCCGTCAAGTTTCCAAGATTCCCTTATAGAACAAGAATATAAAAAAAATTAAAGGAAGTAATATTTTCATTTTTAGAGGCATACATGTTCATGGAATTTTGGCCATTGATAGCAAGTTAGCAATGTCATACATGGTACACAATTGCATCACAATTTTAAATTGATTCTTGAGTCGTTCAAGCAAACTAAATATCTGAAATAAAAATTACAAATAAAAATAGAAATGACATGATCTCAATGTTGTACTTTCCTCTCACCGTGGCTTGAAGAACATTATCCATTTGAGCCCAATCACAATGACCAAGTTCAGGTTTTAAAATTTTCAATTCTTTGATGAACTCCTGACGCATCTGATCCAAAATTGAACAACAAATTAAACTACCATGTGCACCCAAAATTATTTAACACAAAAATTCAACACTAATGCTTATATTTTAAGCTCAAAGCAAACTTTTCCCTGAAAACATTTTAATAATCACTTTCTAGATGTAAGAGTTACCAAGATTGCCATCCTGTTTCTTAAACCAAATAAATTCAAATATAGAAATAACACTTTACCTTGTTATGAATATTCTCTTTTGCAGAGTAAGTTAAGTAACTTTGATGTATCTTGGAAACTAAACTATAGATTCAAGTTAAAAACAACTTTAGCTTACAAAGGTTCTTACACATATTCCTTACATACCAAAAACACACCCTTATGTTAGCCCCGATTCTCACGAGCACGAATAAAACTCTTATTTTTAGAGCTATATAGATAGTCCACGATTGTCTTCAACACGTCTCTTAAAGCTTAGAAATGTGACCCACTATAGATATGAGTTGTGGCAACTAACCAAAACGTGAACGAGTGCGCTTGATGGAAGCTTCGATCAAAAATTAGTTATTTAAGATCTGTTTGATCCCCAAACTCCCCACTCTATTAATTTCTCTTTCATTTTACACCATCGATCAAGAGTGAATCAGAGTTTGAAAGTGTCAAAACGAGGTAAATACCAGTGGGAAGACGTGTATGAGACTCAATGATCGGAGGTATGATTTTTGGCCATTTTCAAATTTCGATTCTCTTATTGGATTTTTATTTTCGTAATTTTTTGAGAATCAATTTTCAGATTTTATAGATTTGTTTTTTATTTGGTATCAGAGCCTAAATAATCTCTGCCTTGATATTTATTTTTATTTTATTTTATTGCATTCGGAGATATGTGATTCTCTATTTTTGGCTGAAATTTTATTTTAAATTTTTTTAATTTGATGCTTATTAATGTTAAAAATCATTAGGATATTGGATTTCTAAATTTTCTGTATTTTTAAACTATATTTATATTTTTGGCGTTAACATGGTGATTTTCAGACTAGTTTTATCTGATGAGTCGCATCGAATCGACTGAAGGTGAAGAAGACCAATTTCTATAAATAAAATAAAATAAATTCAAAAAAAAAATAGATATTTGTTTAGCAACATGCCAACCTTTTATTTATTTATTTATGCATATAATATTCAGTTTGTTTTTATATGCAAATTTTAATTATTATTATGCTCACATGTATATCTGGATGAATTAATTATTTTATTTAACTTAATTATGCAAATGTTGGATGAGTGTATATGGTTTGAAAGCATGTAATTTAGAGATATGCATATATATAGTTTCTAAATTATGCAATATTTATGCTTAAAATATTGTTTTTACATAATATTATGTTTAATTATGTAAATTATTAAGTTTTATTATGAAAATAATTAAGTTCATAAGATTAACATAATAACATTTAATTATAGTTAAACTATGCAATATATTATCATAAAACTTAGATTTTAAGCACAAAAAAAATGTCTAAGTGATTCATATAATTTTAGTTAATTAGAGAATAGTCAAGCATCTTTAATTAAATAAAACTATAATTAATTAGGATCACATAAAATTATTTAGACATTAATTGTAATTAATTATATTTAATATAATAAATTTTATCCCACAGGAATTTTTAGTATACTTATATAATTAATTAGGATAAAATATCAAATTATTTATAACTTACCCACAGAAATTATGAATTAATAATTTGATAGTTTTTATCATAAAGTTTAATCTAAGATAGAATATATATCAAATTATATATCCTTTATAATTACGAATTAAGTAAATAATTTGATAAATTTTATCATAAAGAATGATTGAATCTTTTGAATTAAAAATTTAGTCTACAGGTAATTTTTGATCATTAGATTCAAATTTTAAACATGATTTACATTGGTAAAACATGAAATTTTATTTAAGTCTCAATTTAATATAAACATGTAATTTTTAATTTATACAGTTTCACAAACTGTGAATTTTTTTGATATCCGATGTGATATTTCCTAATTAAGGGTGATAACTATAAAGTATGGAAAGAGAAAATTTTCCTTCACTTAGGTGGATGGCCTTGACTATACTATTAGGAAAAACGAATCACCTGTAATTTTCGATATCAGCTCTACAGCGGACATTACGCTTTATGAAAAGTGGGAACGATCTAATCGCCTCAGCGTAGTGTTCATTAAGAAAAAAATCTCTGCTGATATTTGTGGTTCTGTAGATCAGTATGATAATGTTCGGGACTTACTAAAACTCATTAATGATCAATTTGTCACTTCAGACAAGGCATTCGCAAGTATTCTAATCATGAAGTTCTCATCCCTAAGACTTATCAGTGTCAAAGGTGTGCACGAGCACATCATGCATATGAGGGATATTGCAGCTCAATTAAAGAATTTTGAGGTTGAAATGTCGAAGTCCTTTCTGGTGCACTACATTGTGAATACCCTTCCGCATTACAGACCCTTCAAAATCTCTTACAACATACATATGACAAATGGTCAATTAATGAACTTATGACCATGTGTGTTCAAGAGGAAGGGAGGTTAATGATGGAACTGGGTGAGAGTGCAATGCTGGCTACGTGTGAAAATGACAAATTTTAGGCTAATTAGAAAGGAAAAGGTAAAATTCCTTCCTAAACTTATATCAAGAAAAATTTCAAGTGTTTCTTCTATAAAAAGACGGGACACGTGAAGAAGGAATGCGTCAAATTTAAGAAATGACTTGAGGATAAAGGTAATTCAATCTCATTTGTTTGTTATGAATCTAATATGGTTAATGTAAATATTAACACATGGTTGATTGATTCTAGATTAACAATCCACATTTTGAATTCCTTGCAGGGTTTGCAAAACCTAAGGAAGTCAGTGGGAAGTAAGCAAAACATCTTATCCGAAAATAAGATAAGCTCACACGTGGAGGTTATAGGGACATGCTATTTAATTTTAAATAGTGATTTTGTTTTAGAGTTAGAAAATACCTTTTATGTTCCAAGTTTTTCTAGAAACTTGATTTCAGTTTCAAGACTTGTACTTTTTTTATATTCTTTTCATTTTTTAGAAATATCCTTTAGTTTATTTTACAAATCTGATTGTGTTGGAATGGTATTTTGTCTAATAGTCTTTACTACATTAATTTACAAAACAATGCCACTCATAATGTTATGCTTGTTAAAATTAGTACTAAAAGATATGTTATTAATGAAGATTCCTTTACATTATGACACCGGAAATTATGTCATATCTTTATAGAAAAAATTAAAAGATTAGTAAATGATGGGGTACTTAGTATTCTAGATTTTACTAATTTTGAGACTTGTGTGAATCGCATAAAAGGAAAACAGATCAACTAGTCAAAGAAATGTGCTAAAAGGAGTTCGGCTATATTAGAAATCATACACACTGATATATATAGTCTAGATATGGACTCACATGGTCAGAAATACTTCATCTCCTTCATAAATGATTATTCACGATATATGTATCTCTACATGCTTCATAACAAAACGAAGCATTGATGCCTTTAAAATCTTTAAGGCTGAAGTAGAGAAACAATGCGACAAGTAAATTAAGATCATGAGATCAGATAGAGGTGGAGAATATTATGGTAGATACACAAAGGATGGATAAGCACCTGGGTCATTCACAACGTTTCTTTAAGAGTATGGGATTTTTTTGCCCTACAACCATGCTTGGTTCACCGGATCAAGAATGGTGTAGCAGAAGAGAAACTGAAACAGTTTTTGGACATGGTGCGAAGTATGCTAAGCACTCCAATCTTTCTAATTCCTTATGGGCTGAAGCACTTAAGACGGTAGTGTATATATTAAATTGAGTTCTATCTAAGGTTGGTTCTAAAATGCCATTTGAATTATGGAAAGGTTGTAAACCGAGTTTGCGGCAAATGCTCATTTGAGGATGCCCGTCTGAAGTAAGAATTTATAATCCACAAAAAAAAAAAAACTAGACCTAAGGACCATTAGTGGGTATTTCATTGGATATACTGAAAGGTCTAAAGGTTACAGATTTTTTTGTCCATCTTATAGTATTTGGATTGTGGAATCAAGAAATGCAAAGTTTATTGAAAATGACTTGATTAGTGGGAGCGATCAAATTAGGACTATAGGTTCTGAGAATGATCATTCAGAGTCTTAACCTTCCACTTCAGGTGATCGATTGGTTATTGTTCACAGCGCCCCTCAAGTACAAACTGGTGTTGAACAACTAATCATTGAAGTTCCACAAGTTGTTGACAACTTTTTAGTAGATCAGATTGTTCAAGAGTTGTCCGAGACTTCTGAACAACGAGTTGAACTTCATACTTTCGAGGAAGATGATGGTGCGACATTAAGAAGATCTACTAGAACTAAGAGGTCAGTAATTTCTAGTGATTATGTTGTGTATCTGCAAGAATTTGACTACAACATTGGAGTCGAAAATGATCTCGAGTCTTTTTCATAAGCTATAAGTTGCAAAGAATCAGAATTATGGTACAATGTCATGGAAGAAGAGATGAATTCTATGAAGAGTAATGGAGTCTGGAACCTTGTTGAGTTGCCTAATAGTGCAAAAGTCATTGGTTGTAAATGGGTCTTTAAAAATAAGGAAACACTCATTAGATAACATTGAGAGATATAAGGCAAGACTCTTTGCTAAGGGATTCACTCAAAAAGAAATTGATTACATGGAGACCTTTTCTCCTGTATCTAAGAAAGATTCATTGCGTGTTATTTTGGCATTAGTAGCCCATTTTGACTTAAAGTTAAGGATAAAATTTTAAGATATTTTTCATCATTTTTTATGAAATCTGACCTCACCATTAGATTCAAAATAATTAAAAAATATACTTTAGCCTGTAAACACGCTCAAATGTGAATCCGAACATAAAAATTACAAAATCCCTCAATTATCGAGTCGGACCAGGCTAAAATAGTGACTTTTTACCAAAGTAAGAATTATTAAGATTCTATTACACCATTGGATTTGTAAAGAAAAATTATTGAACATGGACTATTTACTTATCATTTTTGGAGCACAAAAAGTCGAATTATCATCAAAAACGAAAACGACGTCAATTTTAGGGTCACATCGGGCCAAAAATGTAAATTTTTGTTAGAGATAAATTTTTTAGCAATTGACCACTTCATTAGATTTGGAATGAAAAATTAGATAACATAGAGTATTTATTCGTCACTTTTGAATTCTGGACGGTCAAGTTATCGTTGATCGAAACAATAGGTAAAATACCGATTTCGTCCCAAGACTTTATATAAATAAATTTTTTAATTTTTTTACTATTCATCTTTCAAAGTCGTCTAAAACCAGCCAACAGTTTTTAAAAAAAATTCATTTTTCTCCGATTTTTTACCATAGATTCACCGCGATCGGCTCGCCATCGACTTCCGACGTAAAATGGAGAAACACCGCAGCCTTGTTCTCTACAAAACCTACACAAGTTCTTTTCCTTTTCTCACCTTTTTCAACCTATATCATCAAAAATCAGTCATATTCATATAAGAGGATTTCGAAACTTCAACCTCGGATTTCATATATTTTAGGGTCAAACCACCATCCATCGTAGAAGGGAGAAATGACGACAACGTCAAGATCGTTGAAGCCATAGGGTCAAATTCAAAAATCATCCGCCTCAAAGTTCAATTCATCTCAATTTTTGTGCCAACTGTCTTGATTTTCGCATACGCATTTCAGTCCTTTCGAATAGAGATTGTAAGGAACTCTCAATTTCTATTAGTAATCGTAGATTGCAAAAATTGCATTTAGGATTTTATTAAAAATTTGGGATGTGTTTCCAAAAATATAGAATTCTTTTTGTTATTTCAAATTCACGTCAGAACTTGCATGTTTGAGATGTTTTACTATATTTTATAATAAAATATACATGGGTAGGATATCTCACTAGGTTATTTCCATCAGTTGGGTCCTGTGCACCGCTCGGACCCTATTTTAATATAAGTTTTGTACTTTTTCAATATTCTTGATGAAAATGAATTTCATAGTTAGAAAATAATTTAATATTCAATGAATTCATATTGAGTTGATGAATATCAAAAAGTGAATATTTTATTTGATAGATTGAGAATTACAAAAATTGGAAAAATGAGAAAATGGGATGAAACAGTAAAATGCCAGAATCACACCCGAGGGGTGATGTCTGCATTTTACTTTATTGTGTTGTGTGTAGGTTGGTGAACGGATATCCAGGGATAATGTTACTGGTTGCATATTTATTTACTTTCTATTAGCGTGAGGCGCTGTTTACTTTTTCGTTCCGTTATTTATTTTAGGTCGGGTGACTACACTTGCATGGTAGGAAACTGGATATCCATTCTCATCCTTGTATTGTTAATTTCTCTTTTATTTTCAAATGAAATAATATATATATATATGTAACTATTTTTCGAGTTGTTAAAGAGTTTGTGAATACTTGAAGGGATAATGCGTTATGTCATCTAGAGTAGTGTATTATCCTGGGATGTACGGTAAGGACCACCAAGTTCATACGTTGTATGGGACGTGTATGAGAGTAGAGTCACAACTGGAATCCGAATTTATTCCTCTCAATCTTTACTAGTGAACTTGTAATATAAAGGTGATCGTACACGAATGATTGTATATTTAGGAATCACATGCACGCCTGATAGGCATAGACGAAGATATTAGTCAATGATTACTAACAATTTATAGTAGTCGAACGTTCTGACACATCGAAAAGAGACCCATTGCTTACAGTCACGTCAAACGGCAAACTTGAGCCGGATAAATGGTCCCACAAGTGTGGTAAATAACGACTAACCACAAAATCAGGAACTATTACTTTATTATGAAACATAATGTCCCGACTGGGAGCGATCCAGTCGTGAATCCCAACTCTCTAATTTCACAACTCCACCATTGTGTATTATATATTTGTTGCCTTATTTTGATATATAAAATGAATTGCATGTTTAATGTTTCCATTTACTCAATTAGATTTGTATATAAAGAAAATGTTATAGTGAGTACTGCTGATGATGTTATGTGAGTTTTAAAATGTTTAGTTGCTCATCTTTGACTATATGTACCAGTTAATCAAAGTTTCTTCTGTAAACTTTGCATAATTTAAAATGATTCAGTATGTTTATTCATTAATGTTAGGAGAGGTTATTGGTAGAAATTATTTGCTTCCTTACTGGATAACCATTGTTACGCACCATTTTTTTCTTTATTTTTTTTAGTTTCAGATTCAAAGTTTGGCGAGGTAGGTATAGAACATAAGTGAGGATCATCTGGTGGATCAGATAGACAACCAGAGTCCGTCACCTGGTGAGTATTAGGGCTATACCCCCTACTAGTGTCAGTTCTTCCAGGTACTCTTATGGATTTTGTCTTGAGTGTTAGGACTTCTGTTAGAGTGAGGAGTTTTGTATAATGTTGTATTTTATTTACTCTTCCATACTCTGATCTATCGTATGTTATTAGATGTATATAGGTTTCCGCTTGTATTATATTTTGATGTATATGCAGGGAATTATGTATGTCGTTTATCAGGTGCAGGTTGATCGCCTTGAAATACAAACATAAACAGAGAAGATCATACCGAAATTTTGAGGTGCCACTTACTGCCTCGAGATCTGACTGAAGTGTTGTATTAGCATTTAACAGGGTGTCACAGATGGTATCAGAGCATAGTATTAGATCCGTATGGGATACAGATCTACTGTTTTTAGAGGAGTTGGCTGATACCACAAATATTAGAGCGATAATCATAGAGTGTCACTAGAAATTCGGTATCCGAGCTCATTAGTAATTTCGTATTAGAATTATGAGTTCTTCCGTGTCTAGAAGTCTATAGAACCTAGTAAGCCTAGGATAGGATTTTAGGTTTGTTCTGATAGTAATGAAAATAGAGTCCATTACTAAGTTTCAATGTATGATTGCAATTCATAGTTACGTAAGAATGATTTTGGCCTTATTCTAACAAGTGCCTTGTTACGGATAAACACAAGTGAGAGGAGTGGATGAGACAGAGGCCGATACGCAACAGAAACGAGACATATTCTAGATTAGACTACTGATGTGATAGCATAGCTAATGTCATTCATGGGACAGATGGATGAGTTTCATGTCAAGTTAAGAGAGGAATATATGAATAATACAACCACCACCACCACCTTTTGAAGCCAAATGAAAAAAAAACAATTAGTATTTAATAAGAGAAACAATTATGAAACTAGCAAATTCATAGGAAAAATAACCATACATGAAAAGTGAGTTTATAGACATACCAACTCAATGGATAGAAGGATTTTATAAGAAACAACAACATATACTACTAAATCAGTCGAAAGAAAGAGTTGTGGTATGTTATGAATGTGGTAAATTGGAATATAAAGGAGAGTAATGTTCGGGTCGATGTCAACCGATTAAGGATGTGTGGCTCAGAAAGATGCTAGGCAAACCAATTCAGATAACAATAAGGTTACCAGATTTTAATAAAGTTGATAACGTACTTGTGCCACCAAGAACAGATAAGACTAGTGGCCAGAAATTAGAAATGGTACAAGACTTACCACAATTGCAAGGTGCACCACTAAATCCAAGAAATGAGAGAGCTCAAGACTTCTTCGCAAGAGGCAAATACTATTCTACCTTAGGGACCACTACCACAAGTTGTGCCTTTAAAGATTGAGAAATTCCTCGACCCAAAGGATAGGTAAATCCAGGGAAGTGATTGTAGAATTTTTAACGATTACGTCCACTGAGATTTGGAGGTTTTTGTATCCGGTTGAGGTCAATGAGTGGGTTTTGAAGACCTGAAAGATTTTGAGTGCCATGTAGTGCTCGAGAGATCAGTGGGTGACGATATCTACATTCCAATTGGACGGGGATGACAATCATTAGTAACATTTTGAGAGGAATGTATTGGAAAATGGATCGTTTGAGTGGGTAGACTTTGAGAGGATTTTTGTTGATAGATTTATATCTGAGACTACTCGAGAAATCAAGCACTAGGAGTTTTTGAGATTAGTGCAGGGTAATCTATCGATTATAGACTATGGTATGATATTCATTAGGTTGTCACGATATGCACCCAAGCTCATCCTGACAGATTTATATAAGGCCCGTAGATTCTTTAGAGGATTATAACCCTAAGTAAGGGCCAGAAGATTGATAATTAAGATTACCAATTATAGAGATACGATGAGTTGAGCTTAGAGGATAGAGCAAGGGGAGATAGAGTTATAAATTTTTTTCTTCCCAAATCAGATCTGGCCAAGAGGTCAATGTATTCGAGGCCAATCTCCTCTGAATCAATGTATCCATAATATAGAACCCTTTCACTATCGAGTTGTAGAGTCCCTCATCACTGAGTTATAGAACAATTGAGATTCCAATGATGCCAACAGGGCCAAAAGAACCAACAAGGTAGGTTCAGAGCCTACAGACCCCAGTCCACCAACTGCCCGCTTCACAGAAATCTATGAAGACAGGATCATTGACATGTTACGCATGTGGTCTGGTGGGATATATTAAGAGAGTGTGCCTTCTAGCACAGTCGCGAGCAAGGGTTGTGACTCAAGAGAAAGTACCTGTCTCCGATGAAGTTTTGAAAGGCACAATTTCTAATTATAATGTTAAAATGTGGAGTTCTATTCAATATTGATTCCTCTAGATCATATAATTCTGTCAAGATTTTGCACTTTTGCTAGATCTAGAAACTATTGACATGAGTTGAGCAATGAAATTATCTATACCGTTGGGAGGCCTTGCGAAGAAAGAATGAGATTTTTGGAAGATCATTTAAGAACTTGCAAAACATAGGTGTTAGAATAGTTGTAAAGTGTGAGAAGACAAGTCGCGATTTGTAAGGCTAGTGAAGTGACTATGTAGCAAGTGAAAATATTTGTGATGTGGGTAAGATAAAGTTAAATGAATAAGATTTAATCGATATTACAATGATATTTACGTAGTATCTAGTAGAAGTTGTAATTTTGGGGCTAGAGTAAGAAAATGTGTGTCTTGCAGAATGATTCTACCACCGCAACTCGAGCAAGCCTTCAATGTGTTCCACGTGTCCATGCTGAAGAAGTATTTACCAGATCCTTCATACGTGGTTAATTTGCAAGACAATTTATTGGATGTGTTTAAAGGAGAAGTGTAGGTTGATTGATGTAAGGTAGAATGGAAAGTACATATATATCTCGAATTAGAGTTGATGGGATATAGGATTTATCCCCTCGAGTAAGATTTTCAATTATAAAGGTTATGACATAGGTTTTGAGAAAATATCACAATAAGTAGAAAATGTAATATTGAATTGAATATAAATAATAGTGGTGTGTTTGCTGTAAGTCTATGCATTGAGGAATAATATTCAAGGCAAGTATGAGTAAAACATAATAGACGGTGTAATTGGTGAAAGAAGTAAAGATAAATAATAGAAAAGATATGAAAAGATTATTGTTGACAGATATTGGTGGGGAAGTAATATAATGTGAATTGATTGTTATTTTAGGGTTATACAAATAATAAATTAGTTGGAGATGAATTTGAATTGGAGTGACAAATAAATTAATGTATTGGGTTGACGCAATATAAGTGACATAAGATTATGAGTTATAAATGAGATTGACTTAGGACAAAGAATAGATGATAATAAAAAATAGGTGTTGTTTATTGTACATGTCGTGTTAGTGGAATCGTGACAAAAGTGGGAGAGAATGTAAAATCATAAGTTTTCAATTTTGATCATTTTTTATAAAATCTGACCTCACCATTGGATTCAAAATGATCGAAAAACATACTTTAGCCTGTAAACAAGCCCAAATGTGAATCTGAACATAAAAGTTACAAAATCCTCGATTATCGAGTCGGACCAGAATAAAATAGTAATTTTTTAATAGAATAAGAATTATTAAGATTTGATTATATCATTGGGTTCGTAACGAAAAATTATTGAACATGGACTATTTACTTATCATTTTTGGAGCACAAAAAGTCAAATTATTGTAAAAAACGAAAACGACGTCAATTTTAAGGTTATATCGGGCCAAAAATGTAAATTTTTGTTAAAAATAGAATTTTTAGAAATTAACTATACCATTAGATCTAGAATGAAAAATTAGACAACATAGAGTATTCATTCGTCACTTTTGGAGTACAGACGATCAAGTTATCGTCGATCGAAACAATAGGCAAAATACTGATTTCGTCCCAAGACTTTATATAAATAAATTTTTTAATTTTTTTTACTATTCATCTTCCAAAGTTGTCTAAAACCAGTCAACGATTTAAAAAAAAATTCATTTTTCTCCGATTTTCTACCTTAGAATCATCGCGATCGGCTCGTTGTCGACTTCGGACGCAGAAGGGAGAAACGTCCGCAGCCTTGTTCTTTATAAAACCCACCCCGGTTCCTTCCATTTTCTCGCATTTTTCACCCCGTATCATAAAAAATCAGCTGTATTCATATACGGGGATTTCGAAACTTTGACTTCGAATTTCATCTGTTTCGGGGTCAAACCGTCATCCGTCACAGAAGGGAGAAAGGACGATAGTGTCGAGATTGTCGAAACCACAGGGTCAAATTCAAAAATCATCCGTCTCGAAGTTCAGTTCATCTTGATTTTTGCACTAACTATCTCGATTTCCACACACGCATTTCAGTCCTTCCGCACAGAGATTGTAAGGAACTCTCAATTTTTATTAGTAATAATAGATTGTGAAAATTACATTTAGGATTTTATTAAAAAATTTTAATGTGTTTTCAAAAATATAGAATTCTTTTTGTTATTTCAAATTCACGTCAGAATAGACATGTTTGATATGTTTTACTGTATTTTATAACAAAATATATATGGGTAGGATACTCACTGGGTTATTTTTGCTAGTTGGGTCCTATGCATTGCTCGGACCCTATTTTGATATAAGTTTTGTATTTTTTCAATGTTCTTGATGAAAATGAATTTCATACTTGAAAAAATGATTTAATATTCAATGAACTTATATTGAGTTGATGAATATCAAAAAGTGAATATTTTGTTCGACAGATTGAGAATTATGAAAATTGGAAAAATGAGAAAATGGGATGACACAGTAAAATGTTAAAATCACACCGGGGGGTAATGTTTGCATTTTACATTGTTGTGTTGTGTGTAGGTTGGTGAACGGATATCCAAGGATAATGTTACTGGTTGCAAGTTTATTTATTTTCTATTAGTGCGAGGCGTTGTTTACTTTTTCGTTCCGTTATTTAGTTTAAGTCGGGTGACCACACTTGCATGGTAGGAAACTAGATATCCATTCTCAACATTGTATCATGTCCCAACTAGTAGCGATCCAGTCGTGAATCCCAACTCTTTAATTTCACTACTCCACCATTATGTATTATGTATCTATTGCTTTATTTTGATATATAAAATGAATTGCATGTTTAATGTTTCCATTTACTCAATTAGATTTGTATGAAAAGAAAATGTTATAGTGAGTACTGCTGATGATGTAATGTGAGTTTTAAAATGTTTAGTTGCTTATCCTTAACTATATGTACCAATTAATCAAAGTTTCTTCTGTAAAACTTTGCATATTTTAAAATGATTCAATATGTTTATTCATTCATGTTAGCAGAGGTTATTGGTAGAAATTGTTTGCTTCCCTACTGGGTAACCATTGTTACTCACCATTTCCTTCTCTATTTTTTTAAATTTCAGATTCAGAGTTTGACGAGGCAGGTATAGAGCACAAGTGAGGATCAACTGGTGGGTCAGATAGACAACCAGAGTCCGTCACCTGGTGAGTACTGGGGCTATACCCCCTAGTGGTGTTAGTTATTCCAGGTAATCTTATGGATTTTATCTTGAGTGTTAGGACTTTTGTTGGAGTGAAGAGTTTTGTATAATGTTGTATTTTGTTTACCCTTCCGCATTCTGATCTATCATACGTTATTAGATATATATAATTTTCTGTTTGTATTATATTTTGATATATATGCAAGAGATTATGTTTGTCGTTTATTAGTTGTAGGTTGATTGCCTTGGAATGCTAACACAAAAGAGACCATGTCGAAATTTCGAGGTGCCACCTACTGCCTCGAGATCTAACATGGGCCATTGTGTTAGCGTTTGGCGGGGCGTTACATGCTCTTCCATCTTCATCGCATTGTATCCCATAGAAAAATTCTGGATTTTTATTTTATTTTTCAATAAAGTACTCGAGTACACATTGTGCATCGTCTCTTTTCAAATCTTGTTGCCTAACATTTCGAAGGTGATTGTAACAGTCTCTACCATCAAAACCAATCATATCTCCACGAAGAATTGATGAAACTTTATTAATTTGAAGGTTTTGATTATGGAATGTTTCTGTTAGATCCTTAGTTACACTTGGCATATTTCGATTCGACTTCATTTTCATCCTCCTCGATGGAGTGACAACCTTGTGATTATGATCATTGTTGAAAAGCGATACTTTCTATTTTACTGCATATTGGTCGAATATAATGCACATGTATGCTTCACATCCACATTTAAAAATGGAACAACTTTTTGCAACTCTCTTCTTTCCCCTTTCATCCTCATCTGTCATCGCATCTTCTTTTGTCCTTGCTGTATGTTTGCCTCATGTATACAAACATATATTATCCCAATCACCGCATTTGAACCTCGTATTATCCTTGAACTACTTTGTACACGAATGCAAAATCCTTGTCGTTCGTATTTTTCATAGTATTTTTTTGCTTCCTCAGTTGAATAAAAACCATCCCAACATATGGTGCATTTAACTTTCAAACATCTTTATTAGGACTAAGGCAATCAACACGTTCCCCATTATCTACTTCCGTGATCGAAGATGATCCCACATTTTCATTCATAGGAACACTCCCACACTTGTCAACGTCAATCGTATCCATGAAGAATTATCTTAAACAAATTAACAAATTAACAATTAACAAATTAGTTGTTTTCGATGATTCGTCATAATCACATGCAATCTTGTTTATAACGAATAAGCTCTTGTACGATGTCGTAAATAAATTATTTTGACTATTCAACTACGCACACAAACAAACAAACATGGAAGGTTCTCCAAGCCAACACACGAGTAGGACCATCCTCAAGATTAAAGTCATTGGATCATCCTCATGATTTGTGCATTGAAAATCTCTATGATTGACTAAGGTCTCAAATTTAAAATGTGTCTTTACTTTTTAGTTGTCCATGGATCATGGAAATAAATAAAACTCAAAAGCATAAATAGATTAGAAATGATTATAAATGAAAAAAAGAAGAAGAATATTGGTGTCCGATCCGAACATGAACAATTGGTTGAGAATTATATCGACCGAGTTGAATGAAAATGAAGAAATTAAACATTAGGTTTAATGTTTCTTCCATTTCCAAGTTGATTGTGATACACCTTGAAATAAAAATTGTCACCCTTGGCTATGACAAAATGGAAACCTAGTAGAAGTGCCAAATGAATTACAAATCATCATCAAAAAGTCCAAAAGTTGAACTAATTAATTGATCTTTTCCATAATCAATAAATAAATACATGGACAGTGGATTGAATGTGTAGAAATCTGACCCCTACACTACGCACTGATGTTTAATCATCCTTTAATTCAATGACCACAACATAGTTCCAGAAATCATCAATCATACTAATTTTTCATGTTAGGGTCAATCAAAAAGGTTTGCCAAAGTTCTTGGGATCAACATCTTTAGGCATTTATTATAAAAACATATAGGAATTGCCATTCGAACTGATTTCTTTGAATTAAACACATATGGATTGTAAAATTTTCAGATTAAACATACATAAAACTCAGCAAAACATGAAATTTAAAAAATAAAATAAAAAATAAGAAGTAATTAAGGGTTTGTGATTTCTTACCTTTGAGAGAGAGAGAGTGAGTGAAGACGAAGCCGTGACCTTCGTCGGTGCCGTTGCAAACGAAGAGGAAGGAATAAGACGAATAACTAGGAAGGAAGAGGACTTCATCGTCGTCGTCGTTAGCAGAGAGAAGAAAACGATGAAGGAAGGGGAGTCGAAGTCATCATCATCTTCGATCTGTGTTTACGTGGTGCCTTCCAAATCGACCTATCATTTTCAATAGTCGATCGAAGAGAGTGAATTGAAGAGGAAGAGTGTGAATTGAAGAAAGGACAGATCATCTTCGTATCCAGCAGATCAAAATGAGAATAAGAGGAAGACAGTGAGTTTTTGATCTACAGAGAGAAGAAGAGGGATAATGAGGAAGAACTCGTTTTCGATGCGAGTTTGATTCACGGGGAGGTGAGTGTAAATATGAAAACTTCTATTGTTTACAAATGTTTGTAAATTAACAAACGGCCCAAACTGTAGATCTGGTCGATATCGAACGGTTGAGTTGATTTGTAGAGATGTGAGTATATATGTGTGTCTTCCGAACCTAACCTATATATATATATATATATATATATATATGGGAGAGGTTCAGTAGCCCTAAAGTTTGCCAAACATTTTTCAAAACATAGGTTAGAAGCTTAGGAATGAGCTGATTTTTTGTGAGGATGATGTCTATGGTGAAAAGATCCTCCTTTCCAAAAATCAGCTCATTTTGAAATTTCTAACCTTAGTAAACAAATTGAAGAATCGTGGATCGTCCAATTTTTGTAAACCACTTTTGATGGGGTTAGAAATTTTGGAATAGGCTGATTTTTGGTTAGGAAGATCTCTTTACCGTAGAGATCATCCTCACAAAAAATCAGCTCATTCCAAAACTTTTAACCCATGTTTTGAAAAATATTTGGCACAATGTTTGGTAAACTTTAGGGCTGTTGAACCGCTCCCTATATATAATAAATTTATATTAAAAAATTAAAAAATTAATTAATTTTAAATTTAGATAAATTAATAAATTTTATAATTCTATCAAAATTTCGACTGCATTTCCTCTAAAACATGGACATATAAAAATTTTCTGATAAAGAAAATACCTGTATAATATACAATTCAACATTCACATAAAAATGAAGGGTATTTCAGTAATAAAGTGGTGATGATGAATTACTTTTGGTCTTGGTAGTAAAGATGAAAGGTATTTTGGTAGTAATCCCCTTTTGGAAGATGAAGGGTATTTTGGTAATCCCCTTTTGTTTTTTAAAGTTAAGCTTGGTTGGAAATTTGATTAAAGATAAATGGTATTTTGGTAAAGATAAAAGGGTATTTTGATAAATATGAAGGGTATTTTGGTAACTCTCTTTTATTTTTTAAGGTTAAGTTTGGTTAGAATTTTGATTAAAGATAAAGGGTATTTTGGAAGATGAATGGTATTTTGATAATTTTCTTTTTGGAAATTTGATTAAAAATGAAGGGTATTTTGATAATTCTCTTTTATTTTTTACGCTTAAGTTTGATTGAAATTTTATTAAAGATTAAGGGTATTTTGGTAATCTTCTTTTATTTTTAAGGTTAAGTTTGGTTGGAAATTTGATTAAAGATAAATGGTATTTTGGTAAAGATGAAGGGTATTTTGAAAATCTTCTTTTTGAATATTAGATTAAAGATGAAGGGTATTTTGGTAAAGATGAAGGGTATTTGGGTAATCTCCTTTTACTTTTTAAGGTTAAGTTTGGTTTAAAATTTGATTAAAAATGAAGGGTATTTTGATAATCTCCTTTCATTTTTTAAGGTTAAGTTTGGTTGGAAATTTGATTAAAGATGAAGGGTATTTTGGTAATTACACTTGAGTCGTTTTACGTTTTTGGCTTTTCGCAAAAGCCATTTAAAGAAGGCTTTCTTGAGTGACTTTTGTGGGAATGGATTTTCTGCAACAGTTGTATGCCGATCAATCTTTAGAGTTGACTCCCGTTTCGAGGTTGCTCCCTTTTTACTTCGACTTCTTCCCTGAAAAGAAAAAGCCTTCGATGCCAAAGTAAGATATTTTTAAGGAATATAACTAGCCTCTGATATGTGGCCCCTACATTTTTTAATCTAAATGGCATCACGGTATAGTAGAATAGACCTTGGTCAGTGATAAAGGTTGTTTTCTCCTGATTTTCAAGGGCCAGCATGACCTGGTTATAACCCAAATACCCGTCTATAAATAAAAGTTTCTCATGTCCTGCCGTTGCATCTACCAAGCGATCGATCCTTGGTAGCGAAAATCTGTCCTTCGGGCATGCCTGGTTTAAGTTAGTAAAATCGATGCACACCCTTACCCGACCATCCTTTTTTGGTACCGCTACGATGTTTGCAACCCATGTTGGGAACTGTACTTTTTTTATAAACCCGGCCTTCAGAAGGTTGGAGACTTCCTCGTTCATAGATTGTCGCAACCTTGGTGCCAACCTTAGTGGTTTCTACTGGATAGGTCGGAAGGTGGGATATACATGCAAATGATAGCTCGCTACCTGTGGATCAATGCCGGGCATGTCCTCCAATGACCAGGCAAAGGCATCTTTATTTTTTTTTAAGAATTCAATCATACTTTTTGACTCATCCTTCTTTATTTCTGACCCAATGAAGGTTAGATGCGTACCATCAACTCCCAAATCGACCTCCACTACCTGCTTTACTACGGACACCCAAGCGGTAGGCTGGGTGTTCTGTAATTGCTATTGCTCTTTTAGGCTGGCGGAGTCATTTTTTACTCTATCGATTTTCCTCTGATGCTCATTCTTCCTTCCCTCTTTAACTGTGTAGGAAAAACATTGCCAAGCCATCGTCTGATCTCTGCGAACCTCCATGGCCACCTACGAGGTCGAAAAATGCAAGACTTGATGAAACGTGGAAGGCATAGCCTGCATCGAGTGGATCCGTCTTCTTTCGAGGATGGCGTTGTATGTTGAATCTGAATTAACTACAACGAATCTAGTCATAATAACTTTCGGACCAACAAAAATGGGCAAGGTGATCTCTCCTACAGGCATCACCGAACTCCCGTTAAAGCCGTAGACACTGACATTAGATAGCTCCATTCCACCAAGCACACCCATACGCTCGGCAGTTGACAAGAACAAGATGTTGACTGCTCTCCCTGTATCGATGAGTATTCTTCTCAGATCAATCGGGCCTACTTCCAGGGTAACTACCAAAGCATCGTTGTGAGGGTTGGATACCCCCTCTAAGTCCTCTGGAGTGAATACAGTTGCCTTGTTTCCCCATAATGATTCTAGTACCCAAGCCACTACGGCTCCCTCTGTAACTTGATAAACTTCTCGATCATGTTGTGCTTTCCTTACATTTGATTGTGGTGGAACCCCAGATGATTTGTCTGTTGCCAGCTCTGCCACTATTGTGTTCACCACTCTCTAACTTTTATCCTCTTGGGCCAGAAGTCCTTGCAGGGGTGTGGGAGGCAAATCTCGTCTCCTTCGTTCCTCCGTGGATGTTGTTACATATCTCTTGAGCTTCCCTATGTCGATCATATCTTGAATGACATGCTTTAGTTTCCAACAGCTATCGGTCGGGTGATCTTCCGTCTTGTGATACTTGCAATAGGGCATCCCCGGTCACCTATGATAATTTGGAGGTGCTAGTTTGAAGCTCGGATCATCAACGATGTGCCTTAATATCTTGGACGGCCTTACTGTCAGCGGAGTCAGGACTTTCTTCGAATTCCACGTACTCTGGCTTGTGTGTTCCCTTGCCTTCTTCCTTTCTGGTCTTGTGCCTACATCCTTTCTCCTCTTCCCTTATTCCTCGATCGTTGATGGCTCCGTACTTGACGTCACCAAAGCTTCTCTAGATCTACTCTTCAGTGTCTCCTCTAGAGTAATGAATTTTTCGGTTACCACGTAGAGATCTTCCATCCTCTCTGGGGGGTTTGTTACTAGCTTTTCATGCAACCTGGTTCCCGGTATGATTGCGTTTACATACGCCTGAATGACCATGCCATCGTCTAGGTTCTCTACCAAAAGAATTTGGCTTCTAAATTGAGCTGTGAAATCCCGGACACTTTCCTTTTCTTTTTATCATAGATAGAACATGACATTGACTTTGACTTTCTTCTTCTTATTATGGATGTATTATGCTACGAAAATTTCCTCCAGTTGCTGGAAACTCCCAATTATACCTGATGGGAGACTCTGAAATCAAAAGAGTGACCCTGACCTTAGGGTGGAAGGGAACAGTTTGCAAATAATGCATCATTTCCTTCATGCAAGATCATTATGTTTCTGTAACGCATAACATGCTCCATAGGATCTCTAGTTCCTTCAAAGGAGTCGAACTTCGGCATATGGAACTTTTTCGACGGTATCGCATTCCTAATCGCTGCGGAGAACGGGGACGTCCTCAGATCTTTGATGACTGTTTGGGCAAGCCTCCCAACTTGTCCTCATCTAGCAGCAAACCTCCCTGCGCTTAACCATATCTTCTACTTCCCCTATTGTGAGGGGATTCGGTGGTGCGCATTGCTCTGTGATGGCATGGTTCCCTTCGCTCCTTCCTCGGGGTCGTGGTTTCCTGAATACTGGCTTCCCTCCCTTCCAGTTCCTCAATTATTCCCTGATTCTTCTTCCTTTTACTGTCTAAACCGTTCGTTTTCCCTTCTCAGTTCCTGGATCTCTTTCGATTGACGGTCTAAGCTTCGCTGCATATCCTCCCTTATCTGTGCTAGTAACTGCTGGATGCCTATCGCAGAGGCATCGCCCTGCTCACCTTGGGAATGTTCTCTTTTCACTGTACTCACCGGTACAATGTTCTCAACAACTCCTATGACATTAACCCTAACTGCCACTCTTCTGCCTGTATTTCTGGTGTTGGCCATGTGTGCGTCATGTTCCTTCATGTCATTTCCCACAGACGGTGCCAATTGTGGGGATGGATTTTCTGCAACAGTTGTACGCCGATCAATCTTCAGAGTTGGCTCTCGTTTCGAGGTTGCTCCTTTTTTACTTCGACTTCTTCCCTGAAAAGAAAAAGCCTCCGATGTCAAAGTTAGATATTTTCAAGGAATATTAACTTGGGGTTCCTCTTTATTCTCTTTTGTTCGAGTAGGATTTTTCATACCTTTATTATGTGTTGTTTTCCCATTTTATAGAGCATTCACCTCATTCTTTTAAGCGTATATTCTTATCTACTTTCCTTCTTTAAAGAAGTAAACGTTTAATCCCTTGAAGTCAAGGATTTCCCTGATTTATTGCATTCAAATCTCGAAATTCTAGGGATCTATGTGCCCTCTCCTCTTGAGTTGTTTTTCTTTTAGATTGCATCTGACCCACAATGGTTTAGGAAGGGGAGAAACCGAACCATGGATATTTCTAACCTATCATGCCCTCTCTTGTAGCTGAGGAATTTATTCCTCCATAGCTTCCATTAGGAGTTAATTTTGGGCTTTGGTTAAAATCCGCTGAAACAAAAAAAATCCAAATGAACATCATTTATTTGGCTTTTTTGGCTTAAAAACAAAAAGAGCTGGCTCCTAAAACTCAAACGAACAGACCCTTACTCACTTCAAGCTTTTCAACCTTTATGGTAAATTATTTTTGTTTTATTCATTCGGTACCTTTATTGAATCATTTCCAACCTTACTTTAACTTATTGATTTTTCTACTCAAAATTCAAAATAATCCTACTTTTCCAAAACACCTACTTTGTTTTTGAAGTTTAATGGTTTAAGGAGATAGAATTTTAAGGTTGAAAATGAGAGGAAAAAAATATTCACCCCATAGATTGAAGATGACTGGCTTTGAGAAGAAAAATCAAGGGTCCTTGATTTTTATTGCACATTGAATGTAAAGATATTTAGGTCATTTTACATAAATTTATTAGAGATGACTAAGGTCCAATGACATGGCGTCCATTTAAAAACTCTGATCCTCCATGTGTTGTTATTTCTGATTATGAAAAAAATCATGCGGATAATTTGAAACAAACAATGCATAAGATTTTAGAATCTAATTATGAGTGAGAATTAGATTCTAGAATCCAAACTAAACACCCTTTTAGTTAACTTCCTTACAATAAATGAGGGAATTGATTCATAGTGGAAAACTTATTGGATGGCCTTTGAGTTCGTCGTTCCCAGAGTTGCTTGGATTCATCTAAGTTAAGTTTAGAACCATGATCTGATTGAAAATGTACATATTTTGGAAAAGAAATTCCAATTAAAATACAACGAAGTTTATTTAAATGAATAATTGTTTTTATGGAAACTCTTTAAATGAAAAGCTGGAAAATATTCTTTTCATGATAAGATTTGTAGGAAAATGAAAAAATTTCCATGATAGGAAAATTTCTCCATAATTAATATAATACAGATTCAATGTATTTTGGTTATGGAAACAAAATAAAGTAATTTTTAGGTGGGAGAATCCCTAGTACAATCGTGTAATCTAACAACATGATCTACTTGGTAGTTTAGGAGATTTTCCTTAAGCTCCAGAGATTGAATAAAATGAACAAAATATAATATATTCTCAAGTTTTTTAATCATGAACATCTTAAATTCTTCAATAAATACAAATCTGTTTTCCATATTGAATTAGGGTCGAGCTAATTTTACAAAACCATCCAATATAGGTCATTTCAAAAAGTATGAAACTTGTATTTTAAAAAAGGGTATTTTAGTAACACCCCGCTACGAAATAGACGAAATTAGGGTTACTCTCTCATAAAATACAAGATGTGGTCTACTCCCCCTAGACTTTTGTTGACCCGGTCAAACCGTTACCAACGTTTGATTTGTTGACGGTCTACGGTGTGAATGCCCAAACTACCTTTGTAACATTTAAATTATCAAAATACAATTATTTTAGTTGAAAAAAATAAAAAAATCAAATCAAATCTCAACCGTTGGATTAAAAAATTTCAAACCATTAGATTAAAAGAAAACCCAACTTTATCTTTTTCTACCCTAAGATGAAGTTAGGGTTTTACCATATCTCACTAGCTAGTTAGGGTTTGTATTTGTTATTGTTGGAATGTTCTCAAGAATATTAGGGTTCTATTCCTTAAACTCATTATTGTGAAACCTTACCATTAACATCTTTTAACTACGATTTCGATTTTGGGATAGATTTTGGTTAAACAAGTTAAATATACCATGTTTCATGGAATGGGTAGAGGTTTCAACTTTCATGTGTGCCTTTTAACCATTTTGTCTTCAAGGTATAAGTTTCTATGATTTTTGTTTTATTTGTGTTCTTGACTGAGCGGGGGGAGTTAGAATTAACGTAAATGTTTACAAGATGGGGTATTACTAGTTTCATTTTCTTCATTGTTTCATATTTTCTCTTGATTTTTTTTTTTTTCTAGTTTTTTTTTTATTCAATGTTTTCCATGTGGCAATTCTAAGCATTGGGGGGTCAAAGAATGCCTTTGGGATGAGATGAAAACGATGAGATTGGGATGAACACATTGATATTATGTTGAAAAATATGAAATTGAGTTGAAAATGATGAGAAGTGGTTGAAAATAATGAGAATCAAAATAATAAATTTTAGGTTTAGATCGATGAGAAATTGGTTGAAATTTATTAGGGTTCTCAAGGTTATTGTATTTAGGACAATTAGATCGAACACATTTGAGTTACTTTGATCGAAGGACATTTTTATAATTTCAAAACATAACGGTATTTATGACATTTCATCATCTCTGTTAACTGATTATTATTTTTATTAATGATTTGACCTAGTCAACGAAAGTCAAGGGGGGTAGACCACATCTTGCATTTCGCAAGGGGGAACACTAATATAACCCATTTTGTAGAGTTTGTTTTTTTACTAAATTAATTAGTCTATAAATACTGGAAAGCTCAATAATTTAATTCTTAATCAAAACATGGAAATTTATTAGCATTGCATAGGACTTTAAAATTTGGTTCCAAGTAGACACCCATGGAGATTGGCATGAATCAATAAGTCAATCTTTCTCGATTGATTTAATTAGACACATTTAGTAATATATGTATATTCAAATAATTATTTTCTATTACAAACTAGATTAATTGATGATCAATTACAAAATTCATAATATAGATGAAAAAAACATGTTCATTCCTAAAACTCAACTTAATTTATATGAGTTTTTTTTACTATAAACAGTTAGCTCAGTTAAAAAATTGAGTCGACATGACTCGAATTTAGGACGAGTCCATGAGTTGGTATTCACAGTGATTCTCACTCAGAGCCTCCAAGACCAAGATGACTTGTCCAGGTCGTCTCAATCTCATCCAAGTTTTAAAACCATGTCACTAAGTCCAAGTCTATTAGAATTTAAGCCCTATCAAAAGAGTCTAAAATTTGAGCCAATTGACGTCAATTAGGCCAATTATCCATTTTTGAAACTCTATATTGTTGATATTCATACTCCGAGTCAATGCATAGTATTCTTCCACCCCGAAACCAAATACCATGGATGCAATGCAAGTAACCTAGTGCCCTAAGGTCATTTACTTCAGGTAGTGGAGACGAAAGTATCCACCCAATCACCAACCTATGAATTATGTATTTTTGTACAAATGGAGATTTGAAGACTGGGTAACTATGAAAATCACCCAAAAGACTATACTTGTCTTATCCCACAATTCTAAGAAGGAAGAGAGCAAGGCACCTCTAGTAGGGCCAAAAATTTCATAATAAATCACTTCAAAAATCTAAAGAGGAAGCATTTATATATCGAGTGGAATCAACTCAATTTTTTTTTCCCAGATGAGACAATCAATTCACAATTAATTTATCCTATGGAATCAACTCATGTTTAGAGCATTGTTTTAAAAAGTCAATTTGACTCTATTGAGTTACTGGTAGACTCGATAGAGTTTTTTTAAAACCCAATTTAGGAAGAGCTGAAGTTAGATCCACCAGCCTTAGAAATTCTTCAAATGGCACTATTTCGACATGATTGACCCTTCAATGTTGCTCCTACTATTTTTTTCTCCTAATGACCTACATACTTAAAATTGGATTAATTGCTAATCCAGCAATTCTTGTAATTTTTTGGTTCCAAGTTCACAAATATGTACTAGAACTACGTACGGACCTTGGCATCACATTTATGCCTGTTTTTAATGTAGTGCTATATTTGCCACTTAGGAGGTGATGGTGGATAAAATTTGCTCTTGTACTAGTAGGGAAAATTATTTTCCAAATAAATGAGAAGTGCTAACTCAAATTTTAAAAATATTAGGTCCTGATGACAAAATATTACTATATTCAAATATTTTTTATTGTTACTAAATATGAATTGAGGTGTAACAAAATTTTACTTTCTCAGGGTTGTTTTCTTTTATGAAGCCCAGCCCACTTCTCTATCAACTCATCATCGATGTCAAGCTTCTCGGGGATGGTAGTATTGTTATTTGGGATAAATATCTTTGTGAACAGTCCACAAGAAATGTCAAGAAGTCATTGGTGTAGTCGAGACTTATAATAAGTTTGAATCTATTTTTCTTAGTTGTTAGGAGAAAGTAATTTTCCATTTAGATATTATTTAAATTCATCCGGACATTTGGTTCTTCCTATTTCCTTTTATTATTTTAATGTCTTTATTGTTCTAATAATAACTGCTACATGTGATTTGGAGGTTGCCAGATTGACCAAGTTACTTAGTAAACACCCGAGGAGTGTTGATCCCATGGCCTAGGTTCAAATCTCGATGAATCCACCTTCACCTCTTCTGACCACTAAGTAATGTCCCCAATTGATTGAAATAATGGATTGTGGAAAGCATGCCCATAGTGATGGACTGTGGGGGAACTAGACAATAACAAGTGCGGGTTATAATAAAAACTAGATCGGTAAACTAACATCAATTTATCTATCATACTCATCTCTGCCGCAGTCTTTATAATGTTCTTTGTAATAACTTTATTGGCAATCTATTTGCCAATGCTTATCCCCATTAAGTAATGTCATTGTGATATATTGATTAGAGTGTTCGGAAAGATTGTTGAAAAATAGAATAGTATTTTCATAAACAAGGAGACCATTATGCTAAAATTAAAATAGATCTTTGCCAATTTGCCAATGTTGAATGCAAACGACCTCTAGTCATACTATATGGTTCATGCGGCCTCTACAAGCAAATGTAGTGGTAAGTTGGTAAATTCCGTGAGTGAAGAATTGGCTTCGAATGACAATGAATTGAAAGCGCGTGATCAAATCCCACTTTGGGAAATGAACTTCAAAAGTTAAAACACGAATTATGATTTTACATGCATCTAACAAAATGTTTGTTATTCCCATACATTCTTTACTAATGTCTTGTTCAGCGTGTAATGTGCAAAATTAATACTTTGTTACCTGCTCAAGTATAACAAAACCAGAAGGTGAAATTTAAACACAAAATTAGAATCATGACTTAGTCGGCTAATGAAAACAAGAAAAAAAAAAAAAAACTTCAAAATTTGTGGAACTAAGAGTACCTTCAAAATATTTAAGATAGCATAAGGTTTTGAAAGATGAATTGATTCAATATTTGAAATAAGTAAGTGAGTTTCCAATAAGAAATTACAGTACAAAATTGAATTCGGAAATGAACCAATGCAATTTTTATGGAAAAAGCCCAAAAAAACTGTTGCACACAATTTATATTTATTTCAACCAATTTGTGCAATAAGGATCATTTGAATCTTGTATTATTTTGTCATGTGGACCTAAAAACCTTTTATATCTTTATTTGCACTTCACATTTATTTGAAAATATTTTTCTCCATTAGTAGAGTTGAAATTTTTATCCACCATCCATATGAAGTGTTGAACCTATCAATTTTGTTTGGGTATCTTTCGGCAGAACCAAATAAATAGTGCTCCTCAAGGGTTGGTGAGATAGCCAAAGACCACACCTCGGGAAGTGGTATTTTTGTGTTTGATTCCCCCTTGGAGGCCACCCTCAAGGATTTATCCCAACTATTACCTAGTACATGTGGGGGTAAGTGAGACTACACGTGTCCCAAGGATTTGTCATGTACTCTAAGAGACTTGGCCAAATACCTTTATTCAGGATCAAAAAAGTATTGCAATTCATTGAGTGGGAATATAGGTTAGTGGATTTAAAGAGCTTTTCATAATTCCAAGTAAAGGGTCGCTTAAAATGTAAACTTAAATTCTTGGCTGTACAGGTGTTGGTTTATGGTCCTAACTTGAGTTTTTTTTGTGTAACTTGTAGCTGGGGGTACCGGGGCGAAGGCCCCTAAGGAATTGGTTCGATTTGGGCTTTTGTACAACTTCTGGGGGCATTTCATAGTTAAAAAATGCATGTTTTTCCCTAGGGACGCAATATATATTCCAAGTTCAAAAACCCTAAAAAGTATTGTATTTTTCACAAATTTTCATCAATAAAGAATTATCATCGTCGCCTATGGACATGGGAAATTTTGCCAAACCTTGTAAATCTCGTGTTCTTTGTTTTCTCTGTTTTAATCTTCGTAGGTTATCAATCTTGATCGATCGTTGAGAGTTTTTCTGCAACAACAAGTATATTAGGAATTTTGCTTTGTTAATTGTGGGATCCACTCACCTACTTTTGAAGCAAAGGATGGCATAGTGTAAAAATGTGAACTTAAATTCTTGAGCATATTGGTATATTTGTTTTAAAGGTGGAAAGCACTTTTTACATTCCTTTCCTATGTAGGGGTAATTTGAGTACCCTACAATAGAATGAAAATTTCAGTTAGTAGCTTCCGAGGATCACAAGTATTCTACAATCACAGAATTTAAGTTAATATGTATAAAAAACATTTAAATTCTTAAATTCATTTATGAGATTTTATGTGAAAAAAAAAAACACTAAAACAGATTCATAACACTTGCGGGGCACTTGCTCGACAATGCCTTCATCACAATTTGGAAAAATGTGATCCAGGTCTCTTTTGCATGATACATGGCACACTCTTTCAAACTTATTTACCTATGAATGTTTGGTTTATCATTAATGGAAATAAAGAACAAAGATTAGCCAGATTGGTGTCTTTTCTATCCATTAATATTTTACTACATTGTTTCATCAAAGGCTTAAAGGAGTCCATGTGTGATGATTTCTAAGTCCATGGTGACACAATTTTAATGTATTAGCTCACCAAAAGGAAGGCTAAACATTGCCCCCCAATGGAGTATGGTTCGAGTGCTCTAGAAGCCAAAGCCAAGCTTTAAGTAGCATTCCTCAAGATAAACCCAGAGATGTAAAGGAAGGTATAAACTTTCCTGTTTTAGGAGAGTTAAGTATCATTCCATTATCATCCGTAGTCATTGTTTTAAATCCAAACCATTGATGGTGCTTCATGATTCACATCAATTAATACCATCCAATGGTCTAGATTTGATGGTGGATCAACATTATTAATGACTTATAATTAAAATTTTTTTTATGTAAGTAATTTCTATCAATTGGATTTCATTTTTCTTTTTACTAAAATGATCATAAAAATTACAAGTAATATTGCTTTGAGATTTTTAAATTTAGTGTTAGAAAAAACCCTATTTGCTGAAGTATAAATCAAACAAGAACACAAGAATCTCACATGACACAAGATATACGTGGTTCGGTCAAAGCATCGACCTACGTCCACGGGCGAAAAACGACGATTTCACTATATTTCCCAAAGAAGAATTAGGTTACAATTTCTCTTTGTCTTTCGTATATGTTTCACATCTCTTCGAGTTTCATCTCTTACCCTTTACATACTTAGGGTTACAAAGAGGTTAAATGGGTCGGATCCAAAATCAAACCAAACGGACCCCCGGTAATGGTGGGGAAACCCCACACATTACCAATTAAACAGGTCATACGGGTCGTTAACGGATCACCAAAAGATCCAGTTTGAATCCATGACATTCTCCATATACAAGAATAGAAGACATATCCCAACATTTAGTATCCAACAAAAGGAGTTTAATTATCATTCATTTGCCCTCCTATTAAGTATTCTATTAGGCAGCAAGTAAACAATACTTCCATTCATTGCATGGAAAACAACATTAGCTTGCCATTCAAAGTAGGACTGGACTGCACGAGAAGTGCATAGAACCATTGATTGTCCTTGAGTGCATAACAGTTGTATCTTGCGAAAAAGCATTTATGGTTTTCTTCACACTGCTGGGCTACTTTGAGTGCTATTCAAGTCACTTTAGCATTTTTCTTTCAGTATTCCAAGCAAAAGATAGCATATGAAGGTGAAAAAAGCAATTCTAGATGCCCAGTGATCTCTATATTAAAAACAAAGGAAATTGATGAACAAAACTTGTTTGTCGAACCCGAAAAAAGATAAATGGCAAAACATTCTTGTTTGAACGTATCATCCGATGACGACAAGTATTCCTCCCCAATGCCTGTGATTGGATTGTACATTGCGGTGGCTACTTTGGTATGTTTTCTATCTATGCTTTATGATGATTTGCATGGATTACGCCGTAGAAAACCATGGTTACCTTGTCGGTTATTCTCACTCAATTCCCTTACACTCACTCTTCTAGCCATAGCTACAAAACTCCCAGTAGATCTCACCACTTCCATGCCTTCTGCTTTGGACCAATTATCCAAGCTTAGTGGCACTACCTTTATATGCATATGTATGGGCTTTTTCATGCCATCACTTGGAACTCAAAGTGAATCTGAAAGGCTTCTGAACATCGGCTCCTTAAGCATCTTAGTTGTAACTGTTGTTGTCAATGTATGTATACAAATGGCCACTGGTGTGATTTTCTCTTTTGTTATAGAGCATGTCATGATCTTGTCCTGCATGATGCTATTGCTCATGGTGCTTTGGGCCTCTTCTTTTGAAATTGGTTTTCGTTTGGAGATTATCAATGATGATATTCAAAGGAACAATATAAATGATGCAGCGGAGACAAGTATGATTGGTAGATTGAAGTCAATTTATCAATCTAGTTATTATTACAACCCTCAATCTGTATTCTCTGGTTCCCCACATTCCATCACTATGGCCATGCTTTCCGCAGTTAGTTCACTAGTTTTGTTACAAGCTACAATTCGGTCCCTTTTTCTTAAGGATGTGAAGTTTCGTTGTGGAATTTCTGATTACAAATGGTCAATGTTGATCATAGTTGTAACCCAGTTTCTTACCATCCTACTAGGTTTTATATCCACCAGCTGTAGATGGTATACCTCGGTGAGCCATTTTAACAAAAAAAAATTTCCACTAATCTTTTCTCCTAGTGAGGATGATGAACGGGATTATTTTTTGGTTCGATATTTAACCAAAATGAAATTTTTTTCATTCTTCGAATTCTCTCAGATGGATCTGGTTGACATCTTTATGAATATTGCAACAAATGTGTTTATTGTGTTGCAAGAAGGGATCAACATTGTGGTCCAACTGGCCACATGCTTGCCTATGGTGGTGAGGATGTATTTCTCACAGCTGATGAGTATCACTAAAATCGATTCTTATTCAAGCACAAACTGGTGGGAAGATCAACAATTGGTGGCTGAAAAGTGGATGCAGAAAAAAACTGAGGACGACTTCAATAGATGGGTGGAGAAAAATGAGAGGGACTCCCCAACTAATCTCATCCAACTCCTTTGCAACACACATACCAACTCATCTCAACTGTCATTAATCGACCAAATTCAATTGCCAATTGAGAAGGATGAAAGAATATCTTGTCTTACAGTGGTGATCCTTGCTAGAATGGCCAGTATTTCACTTCCAAATACCTTCAGTGCTCCTATAATCCATTCCCTTGATGAAGCCTTTGAAATCATTTATTTCATCGACAAGAAAACGAATCCCATAAGCTCGAAAAATAAAATGACATGGACTGTGGCAAAAGATGTGTGGATGAATAAGGACAACACCAATCATTGGCTCCATAAGAAAATTATTGAACCATTAACAAAGAAATATTATTCCACAATGGCGGAGAGATCTGTCATTGAGGACTCCCAATCTCATTTGGAAATTGTTAAAGAATTGTTTCGAGAAATTTTATAGGAAAACAACATAAAAAATCCTATACAACGTGAACTTTTTGATGAAGAAATGCACATCATTCTTGAAATTCTCATTAAAAGGGAGTGGCAAGTAGATGAAAATTTCATAAAGCAATTATTTGTGGATATGCTGAAATTTTTCCTCCGGAAACTCCCTCAAGCAATTTTCAAGCATGTTGTTGAGAGCCCCTTTGAACAAATTGAAGAACGAGCAAGACTTGGCATCAAATATCTTTGCAAACTGGAACCATTGGTAGACAAAGTTGATTGGTCATTTCCTGAAAACACTGGTATAACTAACTTGATAACCACTCAAGTTCTCCTCACAAACACTCACTGTATCGAGCCAGTGGAAGCTACCAATGATGTTGTTCAGGTGATTGGAGACGGAGAAATTCAAGAGCTTGTTTGAATGGCATGGATTTGGAAAAGCAATCGCAGGTTCGTATATTTCCTATTTGATAGTTTAGAATCATTGTTTGAAAAAAGTCAATTTGACTCTATTGAGTTTCTAGTAGACTCGATAGAGTTTTTCAAAAACTCGACCAAAGGACCTTCTCATTATCTCTTTGACAATGAGGAAGAGTAAAGTTAGAAATTCTTCCAATACAACTATTTTGACTTCACTGACCCTTAAATGTTACTCCCTTTTTTCTTTTTTTTTTCTTTGATTTGTGATAATCTGACTTACCCACCTGGCAAACTCAATCTACTACCCTGATGTGTAAGTTTGGGAACCGTAGATCTGCTCTCCTCGGGATACATGGCTGCACTTCCCCATAAAAAATATGTATCTCGAGGGAATCACGTATCCCAAGTAGCACAGATCTATGGTTCCCTGAACTTGTCACCTTAGGTAGTCGATTAAGTTTCCCACGTGGGGTAGTCAGATTATATTTCGACTGTTTTTTTTATACCTACTGACCTACATACCTAAAATTGGATTAATTTCTAATCCTTGGATTCTTGTAATTTTGTCCCAATATATGAATAAGTACTATTTGCCATTTTCGAGTGATGGCAGATAAATGAGAAATGCTAGCCCAAATTTTAAAAATATTAGGTCCACGTGATAAAATATTACTAGATTCAAATGATTTTTATTGAAAGAGTTGATTGTTACCAAATATGAATTAGTTCTAGAAATTTTTTTCTTTTTGCAGTTTTGTTTTCTTTTATGAAAATTAAATAGTTTCATTTTCCTAAATTCAATTTTGCACTCTATTTTTCTTGTTGATAAATTCTTACATACTTATTTCAAATATTGGATCAAATCCTATTTCGAGCTCTTATGTTCTCTAAATTTCTTAAGACTCTCTTAGTTCCAAAATGAATTATTTTTTTTACTTTTACTTTTAGATCATTTATCAACTCTCTCATGATTATGATTTTATGTTGAAATTTGACTTTCTAGTTCTGTTATAATGTAGCAAAGAACATGAAGTATAAGTTAACATATTTCATGCTGAGAAAGAAAGAAGACCGGCTCACCTGTTGATCGACTTATCATCAATCTCAAGCTTCTCTGGAGTCTTAGTATCATCGTTTGGGATAAATATCTTTGATAACAGTCCAAAAGAAACACCAAGAAGTCATTGGTGTAGTCGAGAATTGTAAAAAGTTTGAGTCTATTTCTCTTAGTTGAAGGCATCTAGAAGTGTAATATGTTTACTGCAATTTAAAAATGCAACTCAGGATCTATGATCTCTATTTGCAATTTACTTAGGGTATGTTTGATTGCGGAGAAAATATTAGTTGGCAAGCAAATGATTTGTCAAGCAAATCCTTTTTTACTGATTGGGCATGACATGGAAAATTTAGTGGAAAATTATTTTTGTTGTTTGAATGGCATAAAATAACAAAAAATAATAGTATTTTAATTCAAATTTTGTGATAATTATATAAAAATAATGGTAAAATCTTTTTTTTTTTGTTGTTGTTAAAGATTTGAATTATTATACTCCAATTTCTTAAATTATTAGAGAGAACTATTTTTGGCACCCCAAATTTTTAGAGAGCTATTATTGGTAACTTACAATTTAATTATTCCACTCCAATTTTTTAAATTATTTATCACATCCCAATTAAATATTAAAACGCATTCTTCAAACATTACAAAGGTTTGTCTCAAATTATAATCTCAATATTATAACACTTGTTCAAACATTTTAGTAGTTGTTTAACATATTATAACACTTGTTCAAACAATTTTAGTAGTTGTTTACAATTATGATTAGGCTCATATAATCATTGTAAACACCCCATTTTTACTTGGGTTAATTCTGAGAGCTAGCATTAAAACCTTCTGAGAATGGACTTGACACGGAGAATTTCTTACATAGTTTAAAGTTCGAAGATTAAGAAATGGGAACTTAGGAATCTTGAGAAGTTCAACCAAGTTAATTTAAGCTTGACCGAACCTTAAGTTCAGCCAAGATAGTTAAAACAGTTTTAATCCCATCTGCACTTGAATTTTCTTAGGGAAAATAATTCTTTAAATCTCTCTCTTAATGACTTATTCTCCAAGAAAACCACTAATTCCCCTTTCCCATGCTAAAAACTTCATAATTCCTTTCACTAAGGAATTTTTAGTAAATCACTCATTCTCCTAATCTTAACCCAAGGTCTTGCTTGGACCTCATTTAAGACCAATTACCTTATCGAACTTTAGTTTGTTGAGACTCATCAAAGGCAAATCCTCCTTCTACCCTTCTAATATTTTTCAAAGATCAAAGGAATTCCATTGAATTTCATGTAAATTGACCACTTTCCAAATCTTATGACCACTTTGTCCACCTTAAAGAAGTCTTTAGAATTTGTGGCTAATGACCTTTGTATCCCTAATTTGTTAAAGAGCTACCTTAAGGAAGTGACCAAAGAAGATAAAAAATTTCCACTTAATTACATGCTATTTGGCTTTGATCTCTCACAGTTGACACAAATCGTAAGGTCTATGACCATTTTACCCCCTACTAAAAATTCTCTATACTTTTTGATGCAAAGACTATCCTATCACTGGATCATCAAAATTGGTGTGACTTTACAAGTTGTTAGAGAATATCAAGGCCAAGGTTAGAAGTTGGAATTGATGCTTTTAATTAAGGTTTTTCTTAGAATATTTGGGTAATCAAAATTTTAGATAATTTTACCCTAAAGAGCCCCCCAAAGTCCTATAAATAGAAGACTTTTCTAAGGCAAAAAGAAAAGAGCTCATTTTGTGATTCAAAATCCTGTCTAACTATCTCCCAAACCTCTCTAGCCTTCCTATTCTCTCAAACTTCTCTTAAAATCCATAAAAGAAGAAGAAAAAAGAAAAAAAGAAAAAAAGAAGACCAAGGTGGGAGAAGTTCTAGTTCAAACCCCCTGCTCTAATCCCCCCTATGTTACTATCCCCTTTCTTTAATTTCAAGTAATTTTACTTTATTTACTTGCGAAATAGCTTAATTTAGTTATTTAAATTCTTAGCAAAAGGCTTGGAGAGAGAGAGAGAGAGAGAGAGAGAGAGAGAGTAATACATCTTTGAGATAATCTCCCCCAATAAATCTTCAATAAGCTCCTTAAGAACATTAGATTATGATTATTTAATTTCATTTAATTCATGCAATTTAAATTTCATATTGTAGATGCTTTACTTTATTTACTTTTCTTGCACTTTAAGTTTCATAGAATAATAGTTCTTTGTTTTATTTTTCCTTAGATGGCAATAGAGATAGAAGGTAAACCCTTTTACAAGATAATCTTCTCTTGCTAACTCCATCATATGCATACACTTTGCACATACCTAATTCAAAAATGGCTATAAACAAAAGTGTAAGTCCCTATAGATTTATATTCAATCTTTAGAACCAACAAAAACAGTCCAACAATGTACAAAAATTTCATGCATAAAGTTTGGTTCTAATATGATTTTGTTCAATCCATGAACATCACTTAATGACCAAATTAACAAATAAAATCTTATTAAGGAACACATAAACCTGTTTTGAAGCTTTGAGACCCTAAATGATTAAATCCATATGGATTTCCATCTAAGTCCCAAGCTCACAAAAAAATTCAGCTAACACCTACTTCTAGTAGGGGCTTGCTCATCATTTTAATTTTTTATTTTTCTAGAAATAAACTACTATAGTAGGGGTTTGCTCATCATCTTAGGTGTTTGATCAGTCAGTGAAGGTGTATATGGTTTGAAATACTCCCATGACCACATTTGCAAGAAGGAAGCACTAACGAAACTTTGGATGATTCTACGACCATTAGATTGTCTTGCATCCTCAAGAAATAAATTAAGATTCCTATACCGGCAGCTTAAGATGATCACCCCTAGCTGCCAAAGGAAAGATAAACTCTTTGACTTTCTTAGAAGGATAATACTCAACCACATGACGAGATAACCAACGCGTCAACAGAGTAGCAAGGTTGCAAGGATCATTCCAACCGGCTCTTTGTATGAAATCATTTTCAGTGGAAAAACCATAAAAATGACGGATCCAATCGGTGAAATTAGCATGTCGAGAAAACTCATTTTGGTATGTTTGCTCAAAGGATTGACTATACATTTCAAAGTCACAAGATCCTCAATCAATCCATCAACGAGGGGCCTTTCCCTCGTCGAGAGAGTGTCAAGATCCTCGGGATCAAAGTAACCATATATAAGGAGACAAAGAAGAACATTGATATCTTCTAAAGAAATGTCTACTTCCCCCCCAAGCATAGATGAAGGCGTGACTCTGATTATTCCAATGTGACATTAACATTAATAAACGCTCTATATCTTGTTCAACCTAAAATTTTCTCGACGTGATCAAGGTATCAACCAAATCAACATGATCTGACAATTCAAATTTATGATTGTCACTCAAGGAAGCAGTCACCCACTCCCCCCATAATTAAGAAGGATGGGTATGCAAGGCTAAGCTTGTTTGCAAAACAGAAAACTCATTACAAGCAAGAGGAAAACACGTTGTCAAAGAGGGAGGAGGAACTACTTCGCCCGCGTAGCCTTCATAAGAAAGAAACTTCCAATCGTGTTTGGAAAAAGGTTTGTCGAATCGATTGGAGGAAACGTGATTGAAGAAGTTGTCATTGTATCTAAAAGCGTTCTTCATGATCCCATTTCAAAGGTTGAAGAAGGGAGAAAAACCTTACCTCTCATTTGTCAAAGAGAAGTTCTACTCTTCGTGCCCCTTATGATATTTATAGAAATTGGTAAAGGGAGTTTATCTTTTAACATTATACTAAAACTCTAAGGTTATATACCCAACCAAGGCACCATAAGGTGTGTTGACGCATGAAGAACACGAAGCGTCAAATCCATCCTTCAACACGAAAATAGTGAGATCGCTCGCATTAACTCGAGCTTTTGGTTAGGAACTTGAGCTTGATATATTGATACACTACGTGTATCTCAACAAGGGCACCGTGTATTTCCTCATAGGCTCAATATGCCATGTGAAATATACCTTAAGGCGCCTTATGTTGCTTCAAAGCTCAGTAGGACCCCGCATGCTTTATTTAGACGTGTTGTACGCCTCCTCCTTGTCTACAAGAAGAACCTGTATCATATAAGTTCAAACAAATGCGTCGTACACCCCTTCACAATCCCAAGCAAAGGCGTCGTGTGCCCCTTCGTGACTCTAATCAAAGGCACCATGTGCCTTCATGATCCAAAAAACAAAGGCACCATGCGTCCCTTCACGACTCCAAACGGCATCAAAACGCTATCGTTCTAAATTGGCTATGGATGGTCGTTGAAAGGTTTCTTGATACGGGCCATGCAACTACACGGAGCCCAAGTAGGCTCACACTGTGCGTAGGGGGTTATTGTAGATAGGAGTAATATGGAAACCATGTGTCACCATCTATGGATGCCACGTGTCACCATCTCATATTTCAAGGACGATGGTGCAAATATGGAAAAGCCTGACATCTTGGGCATAGTGTCTCCTTAGGACAATCCATAAGTAGAAGGCGCTATGCCCCATATATCAAGGACCCTTACATGCCAAAGAAAGTTGACAATGTCATTTCCCGCATGCCCCTGACATGGTCAGGGGTTTGAATCTATTCATATCAAAGAAGATAAATGGTAAGGATTAAAGTACTAAAATGTGACTCTACTTCAGACTTTAAAGAGACAAGTCACGACTACTATGCTGACATGATCTTAACTCTTATCTAGAAGATGCAGGTCATAGATGCCCTGACAGAAAGAAAGATGTTAAGGAATGCCCATTGGATATCTCTCTTATCCCTCCCTCAGTATAAAAAGGGAACGAAACATAGTGCTGTGATTGTCTCTAATCTTCCATTATTCTCTCTCCCAATCTGCCTAAATTCTTTGTACGTACCTCATTTTGGGGAGCAACAAGGTTCTCATGTCCATTCCACTACGTCATAATGGGGAAAGAGCGACGCGGTTTTGGCAGAAAAAATGACTGCTTTGAGCCGTCGTTTTAAGCGACGGATTCCCATAGTCGCTAATCCCTTTTTCCGCCTCAAACTCGACTCAACTCAGACGCTTTTTCGTTTGACTCAACTCATATCGTTATTATTGACTCAAACTCAACTCACACACTCTATTTCGTTCGATCGTTTCTCTCTTTCTCGACTCTCTCTGTCTCTCTCTTTCACTCACTGGTTTTCTTCGATCGAATCTCTCTCTCTCACTCATCGATTTTTCTTTGATTGAATCTCTCTCTCTCTCACTCATCGATTTTCGTTCGATCTACTCTCCCTCTTTCAGTCACACTTGTTTCGTTCGATCGATTCTTTCTCTCTTTCACTGACTCTAGATTTCGTTCGATCGACTCTCTTTCACTCATAGAATTGATATGATTTTGAACATTAATTCTTCGCTCAATCTCACTCACAGAATCTCAGCTTTTGAAGAAAAATAACTAGGGTTTCCAAACGCAATCAGATTTCAAAATTAGTGATCTAGGGCTTCGATCTCTCACTCGATTCTCTCAAATTACCAAGGTCATCTTTAGCAGATTTGAAGAAGAAAGAGGTACGGATTCGTCGATCTCAAATTATTTCTTACGTTTTAAGGCATTAAAGGTTTTTAATTGATATTATGTTGGAAAATACCCTTATTTGAATCGCCTCTTCCTGATTTCTAATTGTAGCAATTCATATCACGTTCACAGAACTAAGATCCACCAACAAATCCCTAGCCACGATTGAGTTTTTTTATCACTATTGTGACTAAACAATTAGAAGTTAATCTAAAACTAATATTTGAAAGAATTTAGTAGTTCTAATGTGTTCATTTCTGGGGGAATGTTTTGGAAAACTTGTAAAATGAGACTAGTTGGGGAAGTATCCAATTTAAGCAGTAGGTAGATGATCTACTCCTGTTGAAATTATTTGTCGAAATTACTTGTTTAATCTTGTATGTCCACATTGCCAAATTATTTGTTGAAATTGGGAACTCTACTCTTGTTAAGATTGGTGTTTCACATCTTAATATAATTATAATATATGAACTCCCTCCATTTTAACAATCAAACTCTGGTTCTATGGGCAACATCTAAGGGTGCCAATACAAAATTTATGCTGCCAACATCTAGACCATCAATTTTAATTGTTCTTGGGTGCCAATACAAAATTTATCCTGCATATACTCTATCTCGGCTCTTCTTATCCTTAAGCCTGTGGAATCCTCCATCTCTCTCCATCATTCTAGTTTTGTGTTGAATGCCTCTCTAGTCTAATCATCTAATATTGCATCATCCGCAAATTACATATAACGAAGTACGTGCTCTTGAATATGAGAAGTTATTCAATTTATAACTAAAACAAACAAATACAGACTCAAAGTTGATCCCTTATGCAGATCAATTGTAATCAGGATTCCCTTCTTTCCCAAATTCATCTGACAATTTTTAGTCTTTAAAATATTATTGAATAGCTTAGTTAGCCAAGATATTCTAAAACTTCTATTCATTTTCATGCTTCTATAGGAATATATCCGGTCCTAAGACTATTTGTTTTCGTCATTGCTATATATATTAAAGGGGAACCATAATAAGCCATTGTATTATCTTTAAATTATTTATTTCTTATTTATAGAGCCTTGTTTTTTAGTGAAATGTATAAAATGGCCACTGTATTAGGCATGAAATGGGTTACTTTATGAAATTATTTATTTCTTATGAAATGTATAAAATGGCATGAAATGTATAACGCCTTTCAGATTCAAATCATATAGGAAAAATAAGTAAAATTTCTCTCTTATGAATTTAGTCTCATTCATTTTTAGGAAATTTTATTTAAATAAGTCTGTTTAGATCATGCTAAAAATAACCCTCTGATCTTGGGGTTTACATTGATTCTCTTCAATTAATGAAACAATTGGATTGATTCGATTGATGAAGTCCCATTCAACTGATGGTTGGGGAATAAATGCCTGTGGTCAACAGTTGCTGATGTTGCTAGTATAGTATGGAAAAGTAACAGTGTTGGTCAGTAAGAATCTACCAAGAAAGTGAAGATAACTTCTTATCATTGCAACGTAGGATTAATATTTTGCAAAATAATTGAGAGGGATTACAAAAAATAAAGTTAAATTACACATATGATATTTAATAATATGAGTGGCAAATCTTAACCTACAACTAGACCAGCCCAAGCTACATATACTACTCACCTATGTCTAATAATAAGAGACTTGAACCCATAGATGGTGCAAGTAGATGTGATTAGTTATCAAATTAGGTACATTATTATCCTAATTTACATGTGGGGTTTGTTTATGTGAATTTAAAGGCAACAAGGGGGAGAGATACAGCCCCACAAAAGGGCTAATAGGTTGATGGATACAACAATTTTGTGGGATTTTATTAAGTCACATTAGACACACACTGCATGTAAGCCACTATCATATGGAAATCATGCAAGGATTATATGATTGTTTCTCCAACAGTCCAAAACACGGAGGACGCATCCCAAGTCAATTACACATTTAAACATAGATGGAGGACCAGCGATCTTCACTTCTAAGATGAAGGATTAACTGATAACCATCATAGCAACCTGGAAATTTTTTTTTTTTTTGCAGTTTGCATCATTTAGCTGCAACTCCAAAATTAACAACCATACTTCCTCATGCAGCAACCAAATAATCCAGCAAAATGCCATAGATAAAATCAAGGTTTGAAGGGGACCATTATAACAGTGTAAGATTCCTTGCATTACCGTTGCAACCGTTAAAACAATAATGTTATGTCTTTATGATATAAGAGTGGGACCCATAGATGATACTAAATAACACCCCAAATGTGTGTTTCAAAAAGAAATTCGAATTTATATTTAAAATTTTTTTTGAATAGAAAATGTAATGTAATATTACGAAGGCTATTACTTAACTATCGCAGTTGAATGTCTAGATTTCCCAAGCAGAGCCAATCATAATGCAGATAGGTACTAGAATTACTCATCAAGAAAGTAGGTCTCCATCAGAGAATATATAGAAGATAATCTTAGGCCAAACTAAATACTAATCAGTGAAGACAAGACTTTTATATTAAACGAAACAGCAAACTTGTATTTCAAGTGACGCGTCATTTAAAGCATGCTTCCTATAGTTGTATTACTTGCTTGCATCAAACTCGGATTCATTTAGTTCATTACTTCCTATATTACTATGTAGTTGCATTATTCCTTACTAAGAAGCTATACTTAAATGTTGTGATGATGCAAATGCAGATGCAGAAAGATCCAATATCAGGTCAAGAGTTAGGTGTAAATCCAATGTCATCTCGATACATTTAGTTTTTGGTACATTTAATTTCACTACATAGATTTTTTACTTACGTATGTTTCATGATTTCTTTTATAACTATTTTTGTTGTTGTTAATTAACCCCTTTTTAACTCTGCCAATGTAAAATTATATGTTTTACATTGCCGGTCCCAAGCCCGGATAAAGGAGGAGGGAAAAGGATGGTCCCAAGTCCGGATGACTGTTGGAGGATTCTCTTGCGAATAAGCTCAAATGCAAGAATCATCAAGTAATAAAGAGATCCTTCTGAAGATGAATGTGGTGCCTGATTTTGAAATATGATTTTTTTTTTGAACGATCGCTTCTCCCTTTCCCCTCTTTCAAAGGTATTTGTTTTTATTATTATTACAGTTTTCTGGTTTTTTATTGTTTAAGTTATGTTCGTATGTTGTTAGCTATTGGTTGTGTTCATCTAAGGTTATATAAATATATAAACAGAACAAAAGATCTTTTGCTTATGTAACTAACATATCTCTCGGACCTTCTATTTGGGTTAGAATCTAAAGTTCCATCAAGGTATTCCTGATGATTGTTCCAACGACCTTTGTGAAGATACATTGTCCCATTTGCATCCCAGAAAGGTCTGTGATTTCATATGTCAGTTACATAATAATGAAACTTGTGATTTCATTGGAACTTAAAATAACCCTTTTATTTTAAGGTGCCACGTCTCCATTGTTTAATACACAGGAAGCTTGCAGGTGATTTCATTATAATTATTTCTGTTTATTTTTACTTTTATCTTTTGTTCATTCTTCTTCCCCAACGAGGTTTGCCAACTGTTACCGGATGTTTATCTAATTAGTTGAGTAAAATGCTTGGTGTGTCTGTATCAGGTTGGGTCGTCTCTGACTGAAAGAAGTGAACTTTCTGCAAGCTTCGCTGCAGAAACATGAACACAAAACATTGTAATTTTCTTCTGTGGGACCACCTTTACTACACTATCATACTACTACTACTCATCAAGATTTTCTTTCTTCTCTTGAAAGGAGCGGGCCATTCATATTGAAAGTAGAAAGTAGAAAGTAAAACAAAAAGTTAGCTCAATTACATTTAGCCAACTAAGCATCCCTACACGTGGCAGTAATGATTTAATAGATACCTGCCATTTTTCATCTGTCATATCTATCATCTTTGAGAAAGATCCATAATTAATTCATTTGTTTTTTCTTAGAGATCCATCCGATCAAAATTGATTCCAAAAAGAAAAACAGACAACTTTTGTCAGAGATGTAGGGCCTGGATTCGACATATTCTCCCACTAAAAGAAAAGCAATTTGAGTTCTGGGGGTGAATCTACAGGGATACTTTTGCTGTTGTCTTCCAAAATATCATATAAATTTAAAATTTAGTACTGAGAAGGGAGCATATATTGTCACCTTTCAAATGTCTGAATTAGACTATTTGTGTGTGAGGCTACATTGGAATTGTAGGTGGACTAATTTTTTACAAATGCAAACTCACCTGTTTTGGTACATTTTCTTAAGTAATACTTCTGTTATCCATTGTACGCGAGATTCATTCATTGACGTAAATTTATTGTCAAGATACCTTGATGTGATTAAACCATATACGAAAGTCAATTATTTCCATATACTGCTCTCTTTTGTGTTAAAGTGGACCTACTGACTCACATGATTCAGTGATTCTAATAAATATTTGTTGTGGTCGATTACCCCACCCCATAGAAATATTGAAATATACCTCATCTCTTTATAGGTTTTACTTTCTCTATGATGCTTATGGGAATTAACCAATTTATTATAAGTTATTTATTTTTTTATTTTTTATTTTTTTAAATGTTTAGCTAGTAGCCAATTTTAGTTTGGAAGGTGACAATATCTGGAATAGTTTTTTCATCTTTTACTTTACTTAAAGAATAGTTTGATAGATGTGTCTAATCGTTTATATTTTTATATTGTTTTTCAATTTTAGTTTTGAAGGTGACAATATCTGGAAGGTAAAATGGCTGCTTTGATCTCTACAATTGAATTAGACTGTTCATATTGAATCCTGCATTGCAGCTTATGTGTAGCTTTTAAGTTGAACTTATTTATTTTTGTGTTTCATGGTGTACCTATCAGAATTGGACTACCATAGCCCAGTGTGTCCATGACATTCTTAAAGATTAACCACGTCTGCGATTAACTCATGGGCGGAAGGTATTTTACTTAACGACTTGAAGATTGTCTTCTATTTCATGTTATTTCCCCCCTTCATCTGGCAATACTGTGGCTGTCATTTGGACCTGATTCAATACAAGTAAAAAAAACATAATGAAAACTTAAGAGGGGTCTACTGTATGGATTCACCATAGTTAGCAATTCTCCACATTATTCACTAATTATACACGAATTTTTTACCTACAAATTATTCACGGTTTAGTCATTTTACATACCTTTAAGAAAACTGACATGGAGATGTTTTAAGGTAAGGTTTGTTTTGGTTGAGAAAAGCAACTTGGCCAACCATATATTATATCAGAATCAATCTTTCAACAACTGAAGTAGAAGATCTTTGATTCTTTACATTTAATCAACATATAAGAATTGAATTTGTTATTGAATACAGGTAAAATGTCTGTTATTTGGTATGGAACAACTCCTAGGATAAACATAATGGACCCAGATCGCATAAGGGATATTCTGTCTAACAAGTTGGACCATTTTGGCAAGCTCAAATCGAACCCACTCGTATAGTTGTTAGTAGATGGTTCTGTTTGTGCACTTAGCTGATGAATCCAATTTTTTCAATTGTGATGTTTCAAGTTCACTTTTTCTATGTGCAAGTGGATTTATTTTTCTATGGAGTGACAGATTTTCGATTGTAAAATTGTATCTATTGATAGCGTTGAATCGTCAACCAAGGCATGGGGATGGCGGTGATTGGTGTTTCGTGTTAATATATGTTCACCCCTTATTATTGTTAAAGAGATCTAATTACCGTTTGTGATCGAAGTTATATTTCACATGGATTACACATACAAGATACTTTTTTTATTTATTGTTTTGTTTCCTCTCTCGTGTGGACTACAGTTCCTTTGTCAGGTGATGGTTGGGATGCTGCAGCTGCAGCTGCACCCTTGCAATCCGGCTGATTGTAAAATCTTGTGGGCTGCCCGGTGTACACGAATTGTAATCCTCCGTTAAGTCTGATGGCGTTACACCCACAATTCTAGTGGGTCACAGCCCAGTAAACTCGCTAACCAATCCGTAAACTCACTACCAGCAACAAGGTTGGCTCCACAGACTATTAACATAAGCACCACCATTAAGGTGGTTGTGGAAATAAAGGCTGAAGGAGGTTTGGTAGAGTCCATGGTGTGAGTATAGTAGAGGTTGATGTGTATCAATGTATCTGTTCTTCTATCAATTTCTAGGATGGAGGTTTCTTTTTTTGTTGTGTGCTATCCGTATCGGAAATGATGGGTACATCAATTAGATTCAGTTTCAGTTTCATTATTGACTTAATCATCAATCAACGTTTCAAAGTTCTGTAGCATTTTAATGCAATACTGCAGCCGGAAGTACGCTATCAGTTTTCTGCGAACCAACAAAAAATTAATTTTTTTTAAACTATAAATCAATAAAAACGACTGCCATCAACAGTCGTTTTTTCCAACTGCCCAAAGCCGTCGTTTTTTTCGACGGTTGTTATGACGGATAAAGGCCGTCGTTTTTTCTGACTTTCTTTCGAAGTCACTTTGTAATCGCGGCTCTTTTTAAACGACTGTAGCGGCAGTCGTTTTTGTCAAAAATGACTGTTCAAGACAGTCGTTTATCCCGCTATATGACGTAGTGTTCATCATAAGCTTAATGGGACCTTGGAGTCTTTATAATATCTCTGATTTAATTAATCTAAAAGGTCTTCTCTACTTTGAATTACAAAGTTAAAACACGAATTACGATTTTGTACACATCCAACAAAATGCTTGTTATTTCCATACATTCTTTACTTCTTCTGTCTTGTTAAGCATTTAATATGCAAAATTGTACTTTGTTCCTTGCTCTAATATAACAAAACCAGAAGGTGAAATTTAAACACATAATTAGAGTCATGACGTAGTCGACTAATGAAAAGTAAAAAAAATATTTATTCTAAATTTGTGGAACTAATAGTACCTTCAGAAATTTTAGGGAACCAAAAAGCTTTCAAAGAATTAGTCCAATATTTGAAATAAGTAAGTGACTTTTCAATAAGAAAATACAGTACAAAATTGAATTTGAAAATGAAACTATGTAATTTGCTTGAAAAAATCCCAAAAAAGCTGTCGCACACAATTTATATTTACATAAACCAATTTTGGCAATTAGGATCATTTGAATCTTGTAGTATTTTGTCATGTGGACCTTTATATCTTTGTGTTCACTTCTCATTTATTTGAAAATAGCTTTCTACATTAGTAGAGTAGAAAATTTTATCCACCATCATCTCCAATTTTGTATAAGTAACTTTTGCCAAAACCAAATAAATAGTGCTCTGCAAGGTTTGGTAAGATATCCATGACCCATGTGCCACGAGGATTTTTCATGTGCTCTAAGATACCTGGCCAGATACCTCGATCCAAAAAGAAAAAAAAATGCTGCAATTCATTGAGTGGGAATATTGGTTAGTGGATTTAAAGGGATTTTCCCTATTCCAAGTAAAGGATCATAGAAGGTAAAGATGTGTACTTAAATTATTCGGTATACAATTATATGAGGAATTTCACTTTGTTAATTGTGGGATCCATTGATCTACTTTTCAAGCAAAGTATTACATAGTTTAAAAATATCAACTTAAATTCTTGGGCATACTGGTATATTTGTTTTAAAGATGGAAAGCACTTTTTTACAATCCTTTCCTATGGAGGGGTAATTTGGGTACTCTCCAATAGAATGAAACTTTCAATGACCACAAGTATTCTACAATCACAGAATTTTAGTTAATATGAATCACAAACATTTAAATTCCTAAATTCATTTACAAGATTTTATGTGAAAAAAGTGTTAAATATGTGTAATGATTTCTTATAGAAAGAGAGAAGAAATTTGAGATAATTCCTGATTTTTGAATTGAATGTAATAGATAAAATGTTACCTAAAATCAATAGTTGAGGTATGCACAAAGCACTGTTCTAAAATAAAATTCGCCCCTGTTACGGTACTACAGTCTGTAAGCCTTCGTTGTTTAGGAGCATATAAATAGAAAAGAAAGTGACTGTTTAGAATAGTCACAATCCTGTTAGTATTGTACTGGTTCAGAACTTTTAAATAAAATGGGCCTTGATAATTAAAGAAAAAAAAATGGGCATTCATGCGAGGTATAAATTCGAGATTTTGCACCCTCCCTACGCGCACATGCATTAAGGTTTTCGGAGCAATGGATCCAAATCCCAATTGAAACCTTGAATTTTCCTTTTAGGTCCTTGTATACGCTCATGAGACCGCCTACTACTTCTATCAACTTTAAAGTTATTAGAAGTACAACTATTAAAGAATTACAAATCAATTAATCTCTTAGTCGATGTGGGACTAAAATTACACAAGGCAAAATCAATACTAAAAATTAAAGCTTAAAGCAAAAAAGTAAAAAAACATAAAACATAAAGCATAAAGCATAAAGCAAAAAGGAAAAGTTGGGATTGGTTTACCCTATGATTTAAACCCATAGAATATTAAAAGGTTTTCAAATTCAACCTTCTAAATTCTAACAAATAGCACTAAAATAGATTCATAGCACTTGCCAGGCACTTGGATCGACAATGCCCATCACAATATGAAAAAAAATACAATCGATGTCTCATTTGCAGGACACGTGATACACTCTTTCAAGCTCATTGACCTATGAATATTTGGTTTATCATTAATGGAAATAAAGACCAAAGATCAACCAGATTGGTGGTCCTCCTCTATCCATTAATATCTTACAATAGTTGCTTAAAGAAGGGTCCATGTGTGATGGATTCAAGTTCATGGCCCCCATGGAGCAAGTTAGTAGGAAGGTATAGAATTTCGTATTTTAGGAGTGTAGTAGAAGGCAAACCCGACCTTTTAAGTAGGATTCCTTAAGATAAACCCAGAGATGAAAAGGAAGGTATATACTTTCCTGTTTTAGGAGTGCTAAGTATCATTCCATTATCATCAGTAGTCATTGTTTTAAAACCCAAACCATTGATGGTGCTTCATGATTCACATCAAAACAATCCAATGGTCTAGACGGGCGGATTTAGACTGGGGGCACTTGCCCTCACAATTTTTTTTTCCACTCTTAGTTGTTCCACGACTATTTTTTTCACTCTTAATTGTCCCCACAAAATTTTTCTACTCTTGGCTGCCCGCACATGAGCAAAATCCTGGCTCCGCCCTTGGGTTTAGATTTGATGGTGGATCTACATTATTAATGACTTCTAATTACTAAATTTATGATATATTTGTTTTTAATAAGTGATTTCTATCCATTGGATTTCATTTTTCTTTTTAAGAAAATCATCATAAAAGTTACAAGTATTATTCTGAGATCTCCCCTGAATCTTTAAATTCCTACTAAAGGACTGGAGTAGGTAACTTAAGAAGCCAAAATCCTTACCAATGTAATCTGAATCCCATATTTAGAATCCTAATTATTAACTCAACTCTTGTTTTTGTCGTCCTAACTAGTAAACCCCAACTCACAATAACCTAAATATCATCACAATCTTTTATACCACAGTATCTTTCGAAATGACTTAATAGGGCAGCCTAGAGCAGCTATATGAATTTCCTTCCTGAGATGCATCAATGCATCTTACATTCTATTTGATGCAGAGATATGGTCTTCCTCCGAAAAGCTTACTTGAAAATGAAAAAAGGATTTTTAAGTTCAGTTTTGAACCACTCACGATTTAAAATCTAAACAACTTTGACGAAACATCCAAATGGAATAACTTAGAAATGGGTCGAATCTCCAAATGGTTAAATAATGGCATTGTGATACAATGGTTAGAGTGTTTGGAAAAGTTGTTAAAAAATAGCATAATATTTTTATAAACAGGGAGACAATTATACTAAAATTAAAATAAATCTTTGCCAATTCGCCGATGTTGAATGCAAACATCCTCTAGTCATACTACAGATCATACGGCCACCAATAAAACAGAGTCGTGCTATAACACATAGGCAAATGTAGTGGTAAATTTTGGGGGCAAAAACTTGGGTATGAAGATCGCATCCCACTCTAAGAATGATAATGAATTGACAATGCTTTGATAATGAGGGGTTTGCCACATTATCAAGCATTTACTTAGTTTTTTTTATGTTTGAACTTGGAAAGTTGAAACACCTATTAAGATTTATATTCGTCGAGTATTAAATCAATAGAAAATAGCAAAACAAAATAAATAACCTTGACAAGCAAGGGTCGATTCATAGAGACAACGTTATCCAATTATCTTTCCAACTCAAAGCAACTAAAGATTATGAGTAACCAATAAAAAAACTAATTTAAAAGTATCTACCAATTAATTTAAGACAAATGAAAGAATAAAACTATAAGAGAAAAACTTAGATCAGCTAAATCCATCCTAGAAAATATATTAAATAAACAAATTCGTATCTTTTTATCTCAATCTACTCAGCAAAGCTAGTGCCCATAGATCGGAAAATAAATCTGGTTTAGTACATATAATAATTAAAAATTACAATTCCCTTTTTAAATAAACAAATCTCAAAATCAAAATCAAATTACCGAAATTAAGCATGATTTAACTTGACGTGATTTAAGAATAAACCATCAGAACTCTCAATAATTTAAAATAAATTTTCAATACTTACAAACAAAAATTGAATCACTAAGAACATTAAGCAAGACAGATTTAGAACAAGTTCATTCAATGTATGTTGCTTTGGTTTCATTGATCTCTCTAACAGAGGTTTAGCCAAGAACCATTGCAAGAACAATAATAAAACAATAAAATAAAAAGAGAAAGATGAGAAAAGAAAATGATTATCTTTATTGATCTTGGAATCGAATCTGGCAACGTCTCCTAACAAAAATCGAATTAAGAAAGAAATGACAAAAGAAAATAAAAACCCTTATTCACTAAACCTAATTGTAGAGATATATCTTATCTATATTTTTCAGCTATTTTACATATATCCCTTAAGTTCTGGTCTGATTTCCTATTTATAGAGACCAAATTAGGATTTCTAGGATTTGGCATATTTTTGCAAACCACACGACTTCAAGACCTTACTCCAAGATGAAGTATTTGTAGCCATCAATATTTTATGCAAATCTCGAGGAATCTTTCACTGACACTACCACGCTGCAGTGCACCCTTGGTGCGCCGCAATCCATGTGGGCCCAATGAGCTTGAATTTTGGTCCTTGGTCTTGTTTTGGATCTTGGATTGTAGTGGAATCTTCTAATTTTTTTTATTCTCCTTGAAACTTTGTGACTTTCTCTTGTTACACATAAATAACCATAGTTAGTTTCGAAATACATAATTTAATTGAAAGCAATAATAAATATGGACTAGTAATGAATTGTATCTAATTAGGGAATTTATTATATAATTTATCCGTAAAGTCCATGTAATTAGAGTTCTAGAAACCACTTTCTAGATCCTTATCAGTTTACATCCAACAAAAAGTTTGTTATTTCCATATATTCTTACTATGTCTCTACTAATTGAAATAATATCCAAAATACAAAAATAAAGCACCACAAGTTCATATGTTACTATAGAAATATAAGATGACTTAAAGCCAATTTAAAAAAAATAAAGAATAATTGTTGTGGGACAGACACTAGCAAAATAGAATGGCATAAAAGTAAACTTGAGGTGAATTAATCTCAACATCTTGTTCTTGATCCTATATTATTAGAATGATGATTTAGTCGACTAATGAAAAAAAGTATATATATATATATATGTATGGGGAGCGTTCAACGACATAAGTAAAAACATATATAAATATATGGGGAGCGTTCAAGGAGTTAAGTAAAAAACATATGTAAAATCAATCACTTTTCAAAATATTGCTTAGAAGTTTCGGATTGAGCTGATTTTTTGTGAGGATGATCTCTAATGATGAGAAGATCATCCTCACAAAAAATCAGCCCAATCTAAAACTTCTAAATCTATCAAAAGTGGTTTACAAATTATTGATAAAAAATCGGCTGTCCACATTCTAAATCACTTTTGATGGGGCTAGAAGATTCAGATTGGGTTATAGGGGCTAAATTTTTGGACTGGGCTGATTTTTTGTGAGGATGATCTCCATGGTGAGGAGACCATCCTCACAAAAATTCAGTCTATTCTGAAATTTTTAACGCTAGTTTATAAGTTCAAGAATTGTAGACCGTCAACCGCTAATTTGTAACCGTTTTTCATGGGGTTAGAAGTTTCAGAATGGGCTGATTTCACAATAGAGATCATCCTCACAAAAAATCAGCCCACTCCAAAACTTGTAGCCCATATAAGAAAAAACTTTGATTAGGATTTCGGTTAAGAATTTTGCTATCGAACAACCAATTAATCCAGACTCCCGATTGTGGATTATAGGTTCAATCGTGAATCGGGTCGTGAATCTTGATATTTGGGGTGTGACACGAGTTCCTCAACATCTTCTCTTAGGATTGTCACGTGTATGCTCATTTGTAAGACATTTTATATATGAATGAATGGTGATATCTCCCCAACCTCATGCTAACCAATTAAGAAAAAAAGTGCCCTTGATTTGATGATACCCAAGATTTGGCAAATTACTATAACGGCTATGTAGTTTACCAAAATTAATAAAATAATTCTAATTCAGAACCAAAATTAAAACTTTAATTTCAAAGAAAATTAAAAATAAAGAATTCCAGAATTGGTTATCAAGTCCTCATCTACCAAATTTCAAGTTTTTATCACACCGCAATTTTAAGAAAAAATGAAATGAAAGGGTATAAGATTGGGTGTCAACAATAATCATTTAAATTAAAACTCGGGACTCGTTATCCAAAAATCATAAAATTATAATCATCCAATAATTTTTTCTTTGTAATGTAACCTGGGGATTAGAAAGACCCCCGATCAACTATGTTAAAAATAACTGAGAATTACAATCTCAAAAGAGGTGACCAGAGGCATCCCTATAAACAATTTTACTAAAGAGTTCTAGATAGGGGAGGGGACCATTGAACCACTTCAACATTGTCCAACAAAGAGGCTAGGTGATTAGAAACACAATTTTGCTTCCCTAAATGTGTGCTCATGGTTAGAGAACCAAATGCAACATATTATAATACATGAGATACAGTAATAAAATTATGATGACTTGTACCATTTCTTTAACCTTTCCATTTTCCAGTAATGCAGTTGATGGTGAAAAAGAGAGTCCAGTAGTGATGATAATTTTTTGCAGTTGCCTGTCAATACGATTTCTCTGATTACTTACATCGGTTACGTAAACAACTCTTCCCATGTTATCTGTTTTATTTTAAAACTCCCATTTTGTGTTCAGGTACCTTAATTAGCTCTGTAATTATCCTCTTAGGATTTAATATTTGCTCGCCTGGTTTTCAAAATGTTTACTGAAATAAGTATTTACAGATAGACTTTTTCAATAACGAAAATTAAGCCAACATAAATCCCTAACCTGTGTTTTGGCTCATTTTACAAACCTCATCATGAAAAACCACACATTGATGTAGTAATAATATATATATTGGTTAGAATTATAAAAGCATTATAAATTTGAAAGGTGCGATTGGAACTCGGTCATGTTATTTGTAGTATTCTCAAATAATTTGCCACCTCGTGAAGCCTCTACATAGCAAATCCACATTTAGTTATAGATTTACATCCAATCCAGCAAAGAATGTACATAGTGTTGTCTCTCACCCCTTTATGCCCTCATTCCTCAAGGTGGATTAAAAGATTATTTTTTTGACATTTTCCTCAAGATACGAGTGAAAATCATCTTAGGTTCTGTTTTACAATGCTACATTTTTTAAATGCAATCCTGGATTTATGATGGCAGAGTCCTGTATAGTCACTCTAGCACTGTTTGTAAAATATACCCAATTTCATAAAGAGCTGCATGTCAACACTGCCGTGATTTACTTAGCAAACACAATTAAGTTTTTAAATGCTACAATTTTTAAATGCAATTCTGGATTTATGATCTCTACTTGCAATTTACTTAGCAAATAAAAAAAATAGAAAGTCAACAATGCTGCAATTCTGGATCTATATGATCTCCACTTGCAATTTACTTGGAAAAAAAAATGGAAAGTCCAATGCAGCACTTCATTGAAAATTCAATTCTGGATCTATGATCTCTACCTACAATTTACTTAGCCAAAAAAAAAAAAAAAGTCAACAATGCTGCAATTTCAAAATGCAATTCTGGATCTATGATCTCCACTCGCACATGGTGCTTTGGAGCTCTGCTCTCGAATTTGGTTTTCGTTTGGAGGCTATAAAAACTCAAAATAAAGAGGTCGATATAGATGATGAAGAGAAGACGAGTACGATGGGCATGCTTTCCACACTTTGTTCACTAGTTTTATTACAAGCTGCATTCCAGTCCCTTGTTCTTAAGGATTTGAAGTTTCCATGTGGAATTTCAGATTACAAATGGTCAATGTTGATCATAGTTGTAACTCAGATTCTTACCATCCTACTAGGTGGTATAGCCATCAGTTATGGATGGTTCACCTCAGTGAGCCATTTTACTATTAAATTTTTCCAGTGATATTTTGTCCCACTGGGGTTGACTACAGGCATTATAGTCAAACAAAATATTTGACAAAAATGAAAATTTTGTCATTCTTCGAATTCTTGGAAGCGGATTTGCTTAACATAATAAAAAATATGGTAAAATATGTGCTTATTGCATTGCAAGAAGGGATCATCATCATGGTCCAACTGGCCACATGCTTACCGATGGAGGTGAGGATATATTTCGCATGGGTGATGACTAAACCACATTCAAGGACAATCTGGTGGACAAATCAAACAACTATTGTTGCAGAGTGGATGGAGAAAAAAACTGAGGACGACTTAAATAGATGGGTGGAGAAATACAAGAGGGATTCCCCAACTAATCTCATCCAACTTCTTTCCAACACTCATATCACCTCGTCTCCATCATTTGTCTATGGTAGAGAAATATCTCTTCTTTCATTGGTGATCCTTGCAAGAATGGCTATTATTTCACTTCCTGACACCTTCAGTGCTCCTATAATCCATGCCCTAGATGAAGCCTTTGAAATCATTTGGTTCATCAATAAGAAAGTGAATGCTACAAACTTTCACAATAACTTGATATGGTTTATGGCGAAAGACATGTGGATGAAGAAGAACAACACCAATCATTGTCTCCCTAAGAAGATATCTATCAATGGGGAGTTCCAATCTCAATTGGAAATAGCGGATCGTGCACATGGGATTGATGAAGAATTGTTTGCTGAAATTCTTTTGGATAAGTCTAGTAAAAATACTGTAATACCTTCAGTTTTTGGGAATGGAATACACTACATTTATCACATTGTCTTTGAAAGGGAGAGGCAACCGGATGCATCACCAAACTACTTATATGATTTCATAATGCAATTATTTGTGGATATGCTTAAGTTTTTCCTCTTGACACTCCCCCAAGCCATTGTAAAGCATGTTGATGAGAGCCCCTTCGAAGAATCTGAAGAACGAGCAAGACTTTGCATCAGATACCTTTGCAAATTTGAACCATTGGTAGACATACTTGATTGGTCATTTCCTGAAGACACTGGTATAACTGCGTTGATTGAACCAGTTGAAGCTATGGATGCAGTTGTTCAAGTGATTAGAGATGGTGAAATTCAAGAGCATGTTTGATTTGAGTGGAGTTGCAGAAAGCATCACAGGTATGTATATTTCCCATTTGATTGTTTAAAAAAAAATCAATTTAACTCTATTGAGTTACTAGTAAACTGAACAGAGTTTTTCAGAAGAATCGTGATAATCTGACTACCACTTGTGGCAAACTCAATCGACTACCCCGACGTAAGAAGTTTGGCAACTGTAGATCTGTGTTCCTCAGGATACACGGCTGCAGTTCCCCATAAAAATATGTATCTCGAGGGAATCATGTATCCCGAGAAGCACAAATCTATAGTTCCCAAACTTCTCACGTCAAGTAGTCAGATTATCATGACTCTTTCCAAAAACACAACTTAGGACTTCCTCGTCATGTCTCTTACTGATGAGTGTCTCCAAACGTTCAATTATACGCACATTTTCCGGATATTTATCTTGGTTTTTGTTCCTATTTCTCCATATTAAGGTAATAATCATGATAAGCCTCAAAACACCATGTTGCATGTTAATTAGCTTAATTATATATAAATAAATTTATTTACTAGATAAATCTAATTACGTGTGTTTCTTGTGCAGAAAATCAACAATTTGGAATCAAAATCTCAAGGCAAATGCATTTGAGCCCACTTTGGAATGTCCTAATCCTTAACTCATATTCTCCTCTTTTGTCTTTTTGTGCAAAGAAAAGTGGAGGCTACTTTTAGACTCTTTTACACACATTTTTCTCTATAAATAGAACCTCAATCTCTAGAGAAAGAGGCCCTCTTGGTTCTCTTATCCAAGACTTCTTTAATCTAAGGCTCTTAGTCTATTATCTTATTTTTTGTATTTTTATCTTCTAGTTATTTTCTTTTGGTTAAATAGTCTTGTAAGAAATAGAAGAAGAAGAAGTTGTAAGTTTCTTCATGAATTGAAGAAAAGTTCTTTCATATCTTATTTTCCCTTTGTTGCAATGACATTAGGCTAAATTCCCCTCCATTGGAGAGTGGAAAAGCCTAGAGCAAGTTCTTGTGTTATTTCTAATTTCATGTCTTTCTTTTATTCAAAATGCTTATGAGTTCTCTTTAAGTTTCTTGCACCTTTTATTCTTAATATAGATACTTTATACTTAGATTAGATCAAGATAAAGTATGCTTAAACTATATAATTGGTAGTATGAAGTTTTCAAAGAATTCTACTTTGTTTATATTCCCTCATTTCATTTTATTTGCAAAACTTTCCGATCTAAGGAGCTAACACCAAGCCCTTACGATTGAGTTATAAAAAGGCTAGAGACTAGGAATTGTTCTTCAACATGTTTTAGGTAGATCCACCTCCAATGGTGCTTTAATTTCATAAGTTTACTTACTTTTAATTTCATTTACTTTAATTCATTTTCTAGCAATTTTACATCTTCTTATAAGTTCAAAAATACAAAGAAAAACAGTTTTAATTCTTTTTAGTTAATTTGAATTTTATTCTCTTAACTTAACTCTATTCCTCCTTTCTCTTGAGTTCGATCCTCTACTTGTCCCACAAGTAAGGTAAAACTAAGATTAATATTAACTTCGGTGAGAAGAACAACGATAGTCTCATCACTTACAATGAGGAAGAGCAAAGTTAGATCCACCAGCATTAGAAATTCTTCAAATGGCACTACTTCACCCACTGACCATGTATACGTAAAATTGGATTAATTGCTAATCCAGGGATTCTTGAAATTTTTTCCGGGGCTTAATAGGCCTCAGAAGGGTTCCAAGTCCACAAATAAAAAAATTGATGGGTTAGTCGGCCCATATGAAGAAGTACTATAACTACACGAGAAAATTGGTAAATTCGATGCTAAGGTTCGTCGAATATGACTAAATCAAAGAAAATTCAATGGACCTTGGCCTTGCGTTTATGCCTTTTGTCACCTAGTGCGATATGCTCCATTTTGGAGGTTATGGTGGATAAAATTTGATTTTCTACATGACAAAAAAAATTACAAGAATCAAATATTTTTCATTGTACAAGTTGATTTTTACCAAATACAAATTGGGTTTAACAAATTTTTCTTTTTACACGTTTGTTTTCTTTTATGAAAATTGCATAGTTTCATTTTCCTAAATTCAATTTTGTACTCGATCTGTTTTCTTATTGATAGATTATTACATATTTCAAATATTGGTTCGATTCCTATTTCAAACTCTATAGTTCCCCAAAATTTATGTTCTCTTAGTTCGCAAAAAATAAATAAAAAATAAAAAATCGTTTAATTTATCAACTCTCTCATGATTATGATCTTGTGTTCAAATTTGACCATCTAGTTCTGTTGTAATGGAGCACAGACAAGACAGAGTATAAGTTTTACACGTTACATGTTGAACAAGAAGAAGGAAGCCCAGCCCACATGTCAATCAACTCATCATCAATCTCAAGCTTCACAGGAATGGTAGTATCATTGTTTGGGATAAATATCTTTGTGAACAATCCAAAAGAATCATCAAGAAGTCATTGTTGTAGTCGAGACTTGTAATAAGCATTTTTCTCCTAGTTGTTAGGAGTAAATTCATTTTCCTTAAAGGTATTATTTAAATCAATTAAGACATTTGGTTCTTCCTAATTCCTTTTATTTCTTAATGTCTTTATTGCTCTAGTAATAACTGCTACATGTGATTTGAAGTTGCCAAATTAACTAAGTTAGTAAAGCCGTGAGAAGTTTTCATAATCAAAGCCTGTAGGATCTCTCTCTATATAAATAAAAATATTGTATTACATTGAATATAAATAGGAAAGGGACAAGTCACCATTTAAAAGATAAATGTACAAATAGTTATAAAGAACTTTGTGTTCTCTTTCCAAATAGGACCAACAAATATCAAAAGGAAGAATGTCCCACATTCATATGCAAGGCTTAACCCGAAACGGGTTGGCTTAGTGGCAAGCCGTGAACTAGACAAGCCATTGAGGTAGGTCATGTGTTCGAAACGCCATGAAGCTATGAATTTCTTGGGGCCACCCTCCAGGGTCATGTTGACCCTTGACTCAACCTGTTGCACATAGAATTTTCCTTAACCTTCCATGGCACTTCCCATTTTCCAGTAATGCAGTTGACGGCCAAAAGAGAGTCAGTAGTGATGATAAGTTTTTGTAGTTGTATGTCAATACCAATTTGTAACACCCTTCTCTGATTGCTTACATGGCTTACGCAATCAACTCTTCCCAGTAGTGATGATAAGTTTTTGTAGTTGTATGTCAATACCAATTTGTAACCCTTCTCTGATTGCTTACATCGCTTATGCAATCAACTCTTCCCATGTTATCTGTTTTATTTTAACATTCCCATTTTGTGTTCAGGTACCTTAATTAGCTCTGTAATTGACCTCTCAGGATTTAATATTTGCTGGCCTGGTTTTCAAAATGTTTACTGAAATAAGTATTTACAGATAGACTTTTTCAATAACGAAAATTAAGCCACATAAATCCCAAACCTGTGTTTTGGCTTATTTTACAAACCTCATCACAAAAAAACACATTGATGTAGTAATATATATGTATATATATATATTGGTTAGAATTATAAAAGCATTATAAATTTGAAAGGTGAGATTGGAATTGGGTCATGTTATTTGTAGTATTCTCAAATAATTTGCCACCTCGTGAAGCCTATACATAGCAAATCCACATTTAGTTACAGATTTACAACTAACCCAGCAAAGAATGTAGATAGTGTTGTCTCTCACCCCTTTAAGCCCTCATTCCTCTAGGGACGTTGTGAAAAGCATTTACCTCGAAATACGAGTGAAAAGCATCTTAGGTTCTGGGCACATCTGTGTGGAACAGTGTCCTGCATGTTGGGCTGGGTCCACCTCATGTGGGCCACCCAAAAGAATAAAGGCAAACGCCCATTCCACTATAGACAGTGAAGCACGAATAGAAATATACTTAACCACTGGTGAAATTTTTTTTATTGAAATCAATAGCTTTACGTTGTGTAAATCCTTTTGCCACCAATCTTGTCTTGTATTTGATTTTCCCATTTTCAGAAGGCGATTCCTTCTTTCTGAAAGCTCACTTGCAGTCTATCACCTTTATCTCCATAGACAAATCCATTAAATCTCATATCTTATTTCAGTGCAAAGAGTTCATCTTATCCTTCATTGCTTTTCGCCAACTTCTCCACTATTCATCAACAAGAGCTTCTTGAAAATTTGACGGTTCACTATTCTCTGTCACAAATGCAAAAGAAACCATATCTATATCTTCAAACCTCTTGAGCACCCTCCTTGTACGTTGTGATCTTCGTATATGAGGCTGTAAAATTTCTTCTTGTGAATAACTGTCATCCCCATCTATTTTGCCTGAAGAATCAGAAGTATCAATTTCCACCTCAATGGGATTAGTCTTTCTAATTGTGGTTTCATCTTTCTACTTCTCCTATTTTAACATACCCACTTCATAGAAGATCATGTCTTTACTTATCACTACTTTTCTAGTTACAAGATCTCATATTCTATATCCTTTTATGCCTTTTGCATAACTAAAGAAGATATCTTTATTTGATTTAGAATCAAGTTTGCTACGCCATCACTAGGGACATGCATGCATGCAGGGCATCCAAATATTCTCAAATAAGAATAGTCAACTGATTTACCTAACCATACCTCTTCTAATGTCTGAAGTTTTATTGTAGTTGATGGTGATCTGTTAATCCAGTAAGCTGTTGTATTGACTGTTTCAACCCAAATACTTTTGGATATCCCTGCATTTATCCTCATGCATCTTGCTCTCTCAAGTAGATTCTTGTTCGTGCGTTCTCTAATTCCATTTTGTTGTAGCATTTTCTTTACTGTAAAATTACGCCCAATGCTTAGATCCTTGTAAAACTCCAGAAATTTGCCTTCTTTGTATTCTCCTCAATTGTCTGACCTGATAGACTTCACCCCCTTACTAGTTTTTTTTTCAACTCTAGCTTTTCATTATTTGAAAATCCCATAGACCTCTGATTTATACTTCATAGAGTATACCCACACTTTTTAGAGAAGTCGCCTATGAATGTCACAAAGTAAATGGCTCTTGAATTTGAGGTTACTTGGACTGGTCCCCATACATTTGAGTGGATGTACTCAAGTATCTTAGTACTACGGCATTTTGAAGCCTTGAAATGTACCTTACATTATTTTCCAAACTCACAATTTTCATAGAAATGTAGCTTACAGGTTTTGACTCCCTTTAAGAGTTTCTGCTGTGAAGCTCCGACATACCTTGCTTACTCATATGTCCCAATCGCATGTGCCATAATTTGGTTTAATCGTTTTCATTGTTTTCTGATGAATTAACACCAGCTGTACTTCTTACTGTATTCCCTCACATCCTGTACAAATTTCTTATCTTCTAACTTTTTAGAATAACCATGACTCCTTTCACAACCTTCAAAACTCCACCTGCAATTAAGTATTTATACCCAATAGAATCCAATGCACCCAAAGAAATCAAATTCTTTTTAAGATCAAGCACATATCTCACATTAGTCAGGGTATGAACTATTCCATCATATATCTTGATTTTAATGGTCCCTATCCCAATTATTACCCATTAATAAAACGCCACCGTTATATGGCTTATGTGTGTCGAATCAATTCCAATTCAGACACATATCGTATAAACATCCTAAATCCAATATCCAAGAATCGCATAGGGTGTTGATACCTGAGGCAGTGGAAACTAAGAATGCATCCCCATCGTTATTGTCTGAAGCTTCTATTATTATACTTGCTGAATCAAAAGATTTTTCCTTTTTCTTCTTTTCAATGTCTTTTTGACATTTTCGGCAATCTCTTTTAAAGTGTCGTTTCTAATGGCAGTAATAACACTCTACTTCTTTCGCCCTTGATTTCGATCTAGACTTTTTTTTTATTTGATCTACATTTGTTCTTCGACCTCCCTCATCCTTGAATCTCTTTTGTCATGAGCCCTTCTTCTTGAGATTCCTCATTCTTTACTTTTCTTCTCATATGATTTGATAAAAGTGCCGCAGTGACCTCCTCTATATTCAGAGTCTCCTTCCCATAAAGTAGGGTTGTGACGAAATGATCATACGCAGGGGGAAGAGATACCAATAAAAACAATGCCTTGTCTTCTTCCTCGATTTTAACCTTGATTCTCAAGAGTTCATTCACGATCTTATTAAACATATTAAGATGCTCCAATAGATCTAAACTTTTTTCCATCTGCAAGCTGTACAGTTTTTTATTAAGAAATAGTTTGTTAGAGATTTTGCCATGTATAAACTCTCTAATTTCTTTCACAGATCTGGAGTTGATCTTTCATCCATCATATTATACATTACTTCATCTGCAAGACACAAACGAACAGTACTCATAGTTTTTTGTTCAATCTCTTCCCAATCATCTTGGTCTATCGTCAGAGGTTTCTTACTAGACAGTGCCTTGTACAATCCTTGTTGCACCAGCAGATCTTCACTTGTCTCTGCCATAAATTGAAAATTTTCCTCCTATCAAACTTATCAACTTCAAACTTCGAATTAGACATCTTCGTCACAAACCTCAATAACCCGAGGCTTTGATACCATTTTTTGAAATGTCGAAATAACAAAGATAACATGATCGCATAAAATACAAGGATTTACATAGTTCGATAGTGTGCCTACGTCCACAGTATAGAACTAGAACAATCATTATTTTTATCTTAAGTTTTATAGCCTTAGAAATCTCTATTTATATAACTGAGAGCTACCAAAACAAGTAAAACTCCCCAAAATAGAAACCCTCGCACCTTTGCGTAGCACAACATAATACAAGACATTTATACAACACTTGTGGTGGATTTGGAGATTGGACTTCCATGTTGAAGTAATAAAGACTTCCTTATTGTTCAAATTTTCATTTTGTTATTTAGCAACTCTTCTTTTAGAGTTCATTTTATTATAGCTACAGGGTTGCAAAGTAGTTTGATTCTTACCAGTGTTTGGTTATTTGAATGTTAATATGTAGGAATCTTATTGAGGCATATGCTTCTAGAAAAAGGCAACTACTTGAAAGAAAGATCTGCTCGTATCTTATTATATGTAGATGTTCTGAATTTCTTTTGGTTTCTAAGAAGTCAATAGTTAATAGATGAGGGCAGGCCTTGGACTCAGATTCCAGCATCTACACACACAAACTTTATCAACATAGGAAGTTGACACCTTACAGGAACACATCTGTCTAAGATGTACATCTCAGTTGCTCTTAAATATTTTTGATCCAAGGACAACACATTTGGGTATATATGTGAATGGGGATAAGCATGCGTACAAGAGAGCAAAGGATTTTTATTCAACAGTCACCGATGTCTTCCACAACATCATCATGAGTGACCATAAATATAATATAAATATATGCCATCATGAGTCAATATCACCATCACATCCTTAATTGATTTCTCTGCATCTTCTTTTATTTTCTTTTAAATCATGATGATGATAATGATATATATCCTTGCATGTGAAGAATTTAGGAATCGTACTCAAATGTATGTTTAAAAAAAAATGTTTTTGTGCATCAGATCATAAAAGTAATCATAACCAGTAGAGTATTGGTCAATACCATCATGATTAATTCCGGATAAGATATACATCCTACTGTCCCATTACTCACAATAAGAGCATCATATAAAAACTTATGGATGGGAAGATATTGCTTAAAAGCTTATAAGATTGACTCATGCTTTCTCGTAGTGTTATGAGGAATCGTGTCCAAAATACAAAGAAGTTCGTGTATTTTGAAAGTTTGTTCTAGCTTTATCATGCATTCTTCTTGGTAGTAGAATATCTATTAAGATATATATATATTTTTTTTGATAAATGGATATCTATTAAGATATTTCTAATGTTTGTTGCATATCGATCTGTAAAAATCTGATTTTATTGATAATTTTTGGATGAATATTATATGAACCCTTCTAGGGTATTTATAGAGATTATACATCAACCAAGATATCAGAAGCTAACCTAAAATAGAATTACCAATTATCTATAATTCCTAATGTAGAATATGTTAATATATATTGCTAAATATTTTATTCTCTATGACAACCTTAACCTTCTTTTTATTAGGAGATACATTGTCAATGATACAATGTATCTCAAGCATCATAATATGATGCATCATATTCTCTTACATTCTAATCTCATTAAAGTTATGT